>NW_026989821.1:0-353100 GCF_036321535.1 Camelus dromedarius | reverse complement strand
GCCAGTTTCAAAAATCTGGCAGATATCCCAGAAAAAGCTCTTGGAGCGAATTCTACCCAAGAGACATGTATTTTCCATAGATTCACTCACCGTGATATCCTGTGTTCCGAACACGCTTCACATATCTCGGATTTGACAAATATTCACTACAGAGATGTTAGCATGCGGATTACCGAACTTTCATCTACCATACAGGGCAGATTTACACCGAGAATCTAGTAATCTGAATTCGCAGGCTTTTCCAAACGTCAGTTTCAAAAATCAGGCCTATTTCTCAGGAAAAATCTCTTGGAGTGATTTCTAACCAAGAGAAATGTAATTTACATAAATTCCCTGGCCGTGAAATTCCGTGTTCTGAACATGCTACGTGCATATAGGATTGGACAAATATTCACTACAAATTTGTTAGCATGTGGATTACCGAACTTTCATCACAATACATTGAATATTGTTTCTTAGAAGTATTTTCTCAGATTTTGCAGCGTATTCGAAATGCCAGTTTCAAAATGACGAAGTTTTCGCAGAAAAACTCTCTCGGAGCGAGGTCTACCCAATAGAGAAGTAATTTAAATTGTTTCAATCACCGTGAAATTCCACGTTCTGAACACGGTACATGCACAACGGATTAGAAAAAGATTCTTTAATATGTTGTGAAACTGTGGATTACCGAACTTTCTTGCAACATAAAGGCACATTTACACCTACAAATATTTACTATCATTTTGCAGGTCTTTCCAAACTTCAGATTCGATACTCATGCAATTTTAGGAGAAAAATTCTCCTCTAGGTCGTTATACTCAATAGAATTGTAATTTACATAGATTCATTACCATGAAATTCCGTTTTCCAAAAGCGCTACATGAATCACGGTTTAAAAAATAATAACTAAACTGTTAATAACATGTGGATTACCGGACTTTCATTCACCATTCAAGGCATATTGAGACTAAGAAGCATTTTCTCAGATTTCACAGGGTTCTCCTAAAGGCAGTTTTGAAAATGAGGCACATTACGCAGAAAAATTCTCTTCAAGCCAGTTCTACCCAATAGACATGTAACTTACATTGTTTCCTTCACTATGACATTCCATATTCCGAACATGTCACATGCATCACGAATTCGACAAACATTATTTAATGGGTGTGAGCATGTTGATTACCGAACTTTCATCCACCATACAAGGCATATTTACACCTAGAAGTAATTATTGTGATTTTGCAGGTTTTTCCTAACATCCAGTTTCGAAAATCATGAAATTGTCGCAGAAACATTCAATTCAAGCGAGTTCTATCCAGTAGAATTGTTATTTTCAGAGGTTCACACACCGAGACATTCCGTGTTCCGAAAACGTTTCATTCATCACGGCTTCGACAAACATTATTTAATGACTGTGAGCATGTGGATTACCCATTTTTCAACCACAATACAAGGCATATTTACACCTAGAAACCTTAACTCTGAGTTCGCAGCTTTTTCCAAATAGCTGTTTCGAAAATCAGGCAGTTTTCAAAGGAAAAAACGGAGCGTGTTCTACCCAATAGATATGTAAATTACATAGATTCTCCCGCTGTGAAATTACGTGTTTCGAACACGCTACATGCAGAAAAGATTCGACAAATAACACTACAGTGTTGTTTGCATGTGGATTACAGGACTTTCATCACAGTAGTAGGCATATTGATGCTTAGAAGCTTTTTCTCTGATTTCACAGTACTTTCGAAACGCCAGTTTCGAAAATGAGGCAGATTTCATGGCAAAAACCTCTTGGAGCGGGTTCTAACCAATAGACATGTAATTTACATGGATTCGCTCACCGTGAAATTCCGTGTTCCGAACACGCTAAATGCATCTCGGATGCGAGAAATATTCACTACAGAGTTGTTAGCAAGTGGATTGCATCACTTTCATCCACCATAAAAAGCTTACAGACACTTTGAAGAATTTTCTCAGATTTCACAGTTTAGTTTTAATGCCAGTTTTGAAAATGAGGCAGATTTCGCAGAAAAATGCTCTTGGAGCCAGTTCTACCCAAAAGATATGTAACTTTCCTAGTTTCAATCACCGTGACATTCCGTTTTCTGAACACGTTACATGCACCTCGGATTCAAAAAACGTTATTTAATGACTTGTGAACATGTGTATTAACGAACTTTTATCCACCTTACAGTGCATATTTATACATAGAAATTTTATTCTGATTTTGTAGATTTCTCCGAAAGTCAGTCTCTAAAATCATGCAGTTTCCACAGAAAAATCCTCTTGGAGCGAGTTCTACCCAATAGACATGCAATTTACATAGAACCCGTCATCATGAAATTCTGTGTTCCAAAAAAGATACATGCATCAGGGATTGGACATATATTCAATACAGAGTTGTTAGCATAAGGTTTACCGAACTTTCATCCACCATAAAAGCCATGTTGACACTTTGAAGCATTTTTTCATATTTCGAAAGTTTTTCCGAATGCAAGTTTTGTAAAGGAGGCAGATTCGCAGAAAAATGCTCGTGGAACGAGTACTTCCCAATAGAAATGTAATTTACATAGTTTCCCTAAGACTGACATTCCATTTTCCATACACGCTACATGCATCAAGATTTCAACAAACTTTCTCGAATGAGTTGTGAACATGTAGATTACAGAACTTTCATCCACCATAAATGGAATATATACACCTAGAAACATTAACTCTGAATT
The DNA here is from genome assembly GCF_036321535.1 of Camelus dromedarius. NCBI lineage: Eukaryota > Metazoa > Chordata > Mammalia > Artiodactyla > Camelidae > Camelus > Camelus dromedarius. The sequence goes on along the minus strand of NW_026989821.1, from coordinate 350,404 downwards.
TGCAGCTTTTTCTTAATGCCAGTTTCGAAAATCAGGGCATTTTCTCAGGAAAAAATTTTTGGAGCAAATTCTAACCAATAGGCGCGTAATTTACATAGATTCCATCGACGGCATTTTCCGTGAAACCATCAGGCTACATGCATAATGCTTTCTACAAATATTCAACACAGATATGTTTGCATGTGTTTTTATGATCTTGCATCACAATACAAGGCATATAGATACTTTGAAGCATTTTCACTGATTTTGCAGATATTTTCAAAAGCCAGTTTCAAAAATCTGGCAGATATCCCAGAAAAAGCTCTTGGAGCGAATTCTACCCAAGAGACATGTATTTTCCATAGATTCACTCACCGTGATATCCTGTGTTCCGAACACGCTTCACATATCTCGGATTTGACAAATATTCACTACAGAGATGTTAGCATGCGGATTACCGAACTTTCATCCACCATACAGGGCAGATTTACACCGAGAATCTAGTAATCTGAATTCGCAGGCTTTTCCAAACGTCAGTTTCAAAAATCAGGCCTATTTCTCAGGAAAAATCTCTTGGAGTGATTTCTAACCAAGAGAAATGTAATTTACATAAATTCCCTGGCCGTGAAATTCCGTGTTCTGAACATGCTACGTGCATATAGGATTGGACAAATATTCACTACAAATTTGTTAGCATGTGGATTACCGAACTTTCATCACAATACATTGAATATTGTTTCTTAGAAGTATTTTCTCAGATTTTGCAGCGTATTCGAAATGCCAGTTTCAAAATGACGAAGTTTTCGCAGAAAAACTCTCTCGGAGCGAGGTCTACCCAATAGAGAAGTAATTTAAATTGTTTCAATCACCGTGAAATTCCACGTTCTGAACACGGTACATGCACAACGGATTAGAAAAAGATTCTTTAATATGTTGTGAAACTGTGGATTACCGAATTTTCTTGCAACATAAAGGCACATTTACACCTACAAATATTTACTATCATTTTGCAGGTCTTTCCAAACTTCAGATTCGATACTCATGCAATTTTAGGAGAAAAATTCTCCTCTAGGTCGTTATACTCAATAGAATTGTAATTTACATAGATTCATTACCATGAAATTCCGTTTTCCAAAAGCGCTACATGAATCACGGTTTAAAAAATAATAACTAAACTGTTAATAACATGTGGATTACCGGACTTTCATTCACCATTCAAGGCATATTGAGACTAAGAAGCATTTTCTCAGATTTCACAGGGTTCTCCTAAAGGCAGTTTTGAAAATGAGGCACATTACGCAGAAAAATTCTCTTCAAGCCAGTTCTACCCAATAGACATGTAACTTACATTGTTTCCTTCACTATGACATTCCATATTCCGAACATGTCACATGCATCACGAATTCGACAAACATTATTTAATGGGTGTGAGCATGTTGATTACCGAACTTTCATCCACCATACAAGGCATATTTACACCTAGAAGTAATTATTGTGATTTTGCAGGTTTTTCCTAACATCCAGTTTCGAAAATCATGAAATTGTCGCAGAAACATTCAATTCAAGCGAGTTCTATCCAGTAGAATTGTTATTTTCAGAGGTTCACACACCGAGACATTCCGTGTTCCGAAAACGTTTCATTCATCACGGCTTCGACAAACATTATTTAATGACTGTGAGCATGTGGATTACCAATTTTTCAACCACAATACAAGGCATATTTACACCTAGAAACCTTAACTCTGAGTTCGCAGCTTTTTCCAAATAGCTGTTTCGAAAATCAGGCAGTTTTCAAAGGAAAAAACGGAGCGTGTTCTACCCAATAGATATGTAAATTACATAGATTCTCCCGCTGTGAAATTACGTGTTTCGAACACGCTACATGCAGAAAAGATTCGACAAAAATACACTACAGTGTTGTTTGCATGTGGATTACAGGACTTTCATCACAGTAGTAGGCATATTGATGCTTAGAAGCTTTTTCTCTGATTTCACAGAACTTTCGAAACGCCAGTTTCGAAAATGAGGCAGATTTCATGGCAAAAACCTCTTGGAGCGGGTTCTAACCAATAGACATGTAATTTACATGGATTTGCTCACCGTGAAATTCCGTGTTCCGAACACGCTACATGCATCTCGGATGCGACAAATATTCACTACAGAGTTGTTAGTAAGTGGATTACAGCACTTTCATCCACCATACAAGGCTTACTGACACTTTGAAGAATTTTGTCAGATTTCACAGGTTAGTTTTAATTCCAGTTTTGAAAATGAGGCAGATATGGCAGAAAAATGCTCTTGGAGCCAGTTCTACCCAAAAGAGGTGTAACTTACCTAGTTTCAATCAACGTGACATTCCGTGTTCTGAACACGTTACATGCACCACGGATTCAACAAACATTCTTTAATGAGTTGTGAACATGTGTATTAACGAACTTTCATCCACCTTAAATTGCATATTTATACATAGAAATTTTATTCTGATTTAGTAGTATTCTCCTAATGTCAGACTCTAAAATCATGCAGTTTCCACAGAAAAATCCTCTTGGAGCGAGTTCTACCCAATAGACATGCAATTTACATAGAACCCGTCATCGTGAAATTCCGTGTTCCAAAAAAGCGAAATGCAACACAGATTCGACAAATATTCACTACAGAGTTGTTAGCATATGTATTACAGAACTTTCATCCACCGTAAAAGCCATGTTGACACTTTGAAGCATTTTCTCATATTTCGAAATTTTCCTAATGCCAGTTTTGAAAAGGAGGCTGATTCGCAGAAAATTTCTCGTGGAGCGAGTACTTCCCAATAGAAATGTAATTTACATAGTTTCCCTCACAGTGACATTCCATTTTCTGAACAAGCTACATGCATCAAAGTTTCAACAAACTTTCTCGAATGAGTTGTGAATATGTAGATTACAGAACTTTCATCCACCATAAATGGCATATATACACCTAGAAACATTAACTCTGAAATTGCAGCTTTTTCCTAATGCCAGATTCGAAAATTAGGCCGTTTTCTCAGGAAAAATTTTTTGGGGCGAATTCTAACCAATAGGCGTGTAATTTACATAGATTCCATCGCCGGCATTTTCCGTGAAACCATCAGGCTACATGCATAATGCTTTCTACAAATATTCACCACAGATTTTTTGCATGTGTTTTTACGACCTTGCATCACAATACAAGTCATATTGACACTTTGAAGCATTTTCACTGATTTTGCAGATATTTTCAAAAGCCACTTTCAAAAATGAGGCAGATTTCCCAGAAAAATCTCTTGGAGCGAATTCTATCCAAGAGACATGTATTTTACATAGATTCGCTCACCGTGATATTCTTTGATCCGAACACAATTCACGTATCTCAGATTCGACAAATATTCACTACAGAGTTGTTAGCATGTGGATTAATAACCTTTCATCCACCATCCAAGGCAGATTTACACCGAGAATCTATTAATCTGAGTTCGCAGGGTTTTCCTAACATCAGTTTCAAAAATCAGACATATTTCTCAGGGAAAAACTCTTGGAGTGATTTCTAACCAAGAGAAATGTAATTTACATAAATTCCCTGGCCGTGAAATTCCGTGTTCTGAACATGCTACGTGCATATAGGATTGGACAAATATTCACTTCAAATTTGTTAGCATGTGGAGTACCGAACTTTCATCACAATACATTGAATATTGATTCTTAGAATTATTTTCTCAGATTTTGCAGCGTTTTCAAACGCCACTTTCAAAAATGACGAAGTTTTCGCAGAAAAACTCTCTCAGAGAGAGTTCTACCCAATAGAGCAGTAATTTACATTGTTTCAATCATCGTGAAATTCCAAGGTCTGAACAAGGTACATGCACAAAGGATTAGAAAAAGATTCTTTAATATGTTGTGAAAATGTGGATTACCGAACTTTCTTGTAACATAAAGGCACATTTAAACCTACAAATATTTACTCTCCTTTTGCAGCTTTTTCCAAACTTCAGATTCAATAATTATGCAATTTTCGCAGAAACATTCTCTTCTAGCTCGTTCTACTCAATAGAATTGTAATTTACATAGTTTCATTACCCTGAAATTACATTTTCCAAAAGCGCTACATGAATCACGGTTTAAAAAATAATAACTAAACTGTTAATAACATGTGGATTACCGTACTTTCATTCACCATTCAAGGCATATTGAGACTAAGAAGCATTTTCTCAGATTTCACAGGGTTCTCCTAATGGCAGTTTTGAAAATGAGGCACATTACGCAGAAAAATTCTCTTCAAGCCAGTTCTACAAAATAGACATGTAACTTACATTGTTTCCTTCACTATGAAATTCCATATTCCGAACATGTTACATGCATCACGAATTCCACAAACATTCTTTAATGAGTGTGAGCATGTGGATTACTGAACTTTCATCCACCATACAAGGCATATTTACACCTAGAAGTAGTTATTCTGATTTCGCAGGTTTTTCCTAACATCCAGTTTCGAAAATCATGAAATTGTCACAGAAACATTCAATTCAAGCGAGTTCTACCTAGTAGAAATGTTATTTTCAGAGTTTCACTCACCGAGACATTCCGTGTTCCGAAAACGTTACATTCATCACGGCTTCGACAAACATTATTTAGTGACCGTGAGCATGTGGATTACCGATTTTTCAACCACAATACAAGGCATATTTACACCTAGAAACATTTACTTAGATTTCGCAGGTTTTCCTATCGTCAGTTATGGAAATCAGACAGTTATTGATGAAAAATTCTCTTGGTGCAGGTTCTATCCAATAGACATCTCATTTTCATATATACCGTCACCGTAACATTCCGTGTTCTGAAAACGGTACATGCACCACGGATTCAACAAATATTCACTGCTGAATCCTTAGCATGTGAATTACGCATCTTTAATAACCCATTGAAGACATATTGTCACCTTAAAGCATTTACTCAGATTTTGCAGCATTTTCAAAACACCAGTTTCCAAACTGAGGCAGATTTTTCAGTAAAATGCTCCTGGAGTGTATTCTAACCAATAGATATGTAATTTACATAGTTTCCCTCACCGTGACAGTCCGTGTTCCGAACACGCTACATACATCACGGATTTGACAAACATTTTTAATGAGTTGTGTACATGTGTATTACAGAACTTTCATCCACCAAACAAGGCATATTTACACCTAGAAATATTAACTCTGAGTTAGCAGCATGTTCCTAATAGCAGTTTCGAAAATCAGGCAGTTTTCAAAGGAAAAAACTGTTGGAGCGTGTTCTACCCAATAGATATGTAAATTACATAGATTCTCCCAATGTGAAATTACGTGTTTCGAACACGCTACATGCAGAAAAGTTTTGACAAAAATACACTACAGTGCTGTTTGCATGTGGATTACAGGACTTTCATCACAGAAGTAGGCATATTGATGCTTAGAAGTTTTTGTCTGATTTCACAGAGCTTTCAAAATGCCAGTTTCGAAAATGAGGCAGATTTCATGGCAAAAACCTCTTGGAGCGGGTTCTAACCAATAGACATGTAATTTACATGGATTCGCTCACCGTGAAATTCCGTGTTCCGAACACGCTAAATGCATCTCGGATGCGAGAAATATTCACTACAGAGTTGTTAGCAAGTGGATTACATCACTTTCATACACCATAAAAAGCTTACAGACACTTTGAAGAATTTTCTCAGATTTCACAGTTTAGTTTTAATGCCAGATTTGAAAATGAGGCAGATTTCGCAGAAAAATGCTCTTGGAGCCAGTTCTACCCAAAAGATATGTAACTTTCCTAGTTTCAATCACCGTGACATTCCGTTTTCTGAACACGTTACAAGCACCTCGGATTCAAAAAACGTTATTTAATGACTTGTGAACATGTGTATTAACGAACTTTCATCCACCTTACAGTGCATATTTATACATAGAAATTTTATTCTGATTTTGTAGATTTCTCCGAAAGTCAGTCTCTAAAATCATGCAGTTTCCACAGAAAAATCCTCTTGGAGCGAGTTCTACCCAATAGACATGCAATTTACATAGAACCCGTCATCGTGAAATTCTGTGTTCCGAAAAAGATACATGCATCAGGGATTGGACATATATTCAATACAGAGTTGTTAGCATAAGATTTACCGAACTTTCATCCACCATAAAAGCCATGTTGACACTTTGAAGCATTTTTTCATATTTCGAAAGTTTTTCCGAATGCAAGTTTTGTAAAGGAGGCAGATTCGCAGAAAAATGCTCGTGGAACGAGTACTTCCCAATAGAAATGTAATTTACATAGTTTCCCTAAGACTGACATTCCATTTTCCATACACGCTACATGCATCAAGATTTCAACAAACTTTCTCGAATGAGTTGTGAACATGTAGATTACAGAACTTTCATCCACCATAAATGGAATAAATACACCTAGAAATATTAACTCTGAATTTGCAGCTTTTTCTTAATGCCAGTTTCGAAAATCAGGGCGTTTTCTCAGGAAAAAATTTTTGGAGCAAATTCTAACCAATAGGCGTGTAATTTACATAGATTCCATCGACGGCATTTTCCGTGAAACCATCAGGCTACATGCATAATGCTTTATACAAATATTCAACACAGATATGTTTGCATGTGTTTTTATGATCTTGCATCACAATACAAGGCATATAGACACTTTGAAGCATTTTCACTGATTTTACAGATATTTTCAAAATCCAGTTTCAAAAATCTGGCAGATATCCCAGAAAAAGCTCTTGGAGCGAATTCTACCCAAGAGACATGTATTTTCCATAGATTCACTCACCGTGATATCCTGTGTTCCGAACACGCTTCACATATCTCGGATTTGACAAATATTCACTACAGAGATGTTAGCATGCGGATTACCGAACTTTCATCTACCATACAGGGCAGATTTACACCGAGAATCTAGTAATCTGAATTCGCAGGCTTTTCCAAACGTCAGTTTCAAAAATCAGGCCTATTTCTCAGGAAAAATCTCTTGGAGTGATTTCTAACCAAGAGAAATGTAATTTACATAAATTCCCTGGCCGTGAAATTCCGTGTTCTGAACATGCTACGTGCATATAGGATTGGACAAATATTCACTACAAATTTGTTAGCATGTGGATTACCGAACTTTCATCACAATACATTGAATATTGTTTCTTAGAAGAATTTTCTCAGATTTTGCAGCGTATTCGAAATGCCAGTTTCAAAATGACGAAGTTTTCGCAGAAAAACTCTCTCGGAGCGAGGTCTACCCAATAGAGAAGTAATTTAAATTGTTTCAATCACCGTGAAATTCCACGTTCTGAACACGGTACATGCACAACGGATTAGAAAAAGATTCTTTAATATGTTGTGAAACTGTGGATTACCGAACTTTCTTGCAACATAAAGGCACATTTACACCTACAAATATTTACTATCATTTTGCAGGTCTTTCCAAACTTCAGATTCGATACTCATGCAATTTTAGGAGAAAAATTATCCTCTAGGTCGTTATACTCAATAGAATTGTAATTTACATAGATTCATTACCATGAAATTCCGTTTTCAAAAAAGCGCTACATGAATCACGGTTTAAAAAATAAAAACTAAACTGTTAATAACATGTGGATTACCGGACTTTCATTCACCATTCAAGGCATATTGAGACTAAGAAGCATTTTCTCAGATTTCACAGGGTTCTCCTAAAGGCAGTTTTGAAAATGAGGCACATTACGCAGAAAAATTCTCTTCAAGCCAGTTCTACCCAATAGACATGTAACTTACATTGTTTCCTTCACTATGACATTCCATATTCCGAACATGTCACATGCATCACGAATTCGACAAACATTATTTAATGGGTGTGAGCATGTTGATTACCGAACTTTCATCCACCATACAAGGCATATTTACACCTAGAAGTAATTATTGTGATTTTGCAGGTTTTTCCTAACATCCAGTTTCGAAAATCATGAAGTTGTCGCAGAAACATTCAATTCAAGCGAGTTCTATCCAGTAGAATTGTTATTTTCAGAGGTTCACAAACCGAGACATTCCGTGTTCCGAAAACGTTTCATTCATCACGGCTTCGACAAACATTATTTAATGACTGTGAGCATGTGGATTACCCATTTTTCAACCACAATACAAGGCATATTTACACCTAGAAACCTTAACTCTGAGTTCGCAGCTTTTTCCAAATAGCTGTTTCGAAAATCAGGCAGTTTTCAAAGGAAAAAACGGAGCGTGTTCTACCCAATAGATATGTAAATTACATAGATTCTCCCGCTGTGAAATTACGTGTTTCGATCACGCTACATGCAGAAAAGATTCGACAAAAATACACTACAGTGTTGTTTGCATGTGGATTACAGGACTTTCATCACAGTAGTAGGCATATTGATGCTTAGAAGCTTTTTCTCTGATTTCACAGGACTTTCGAAACGCCAGTTTCGAAAATGAGGCAGATTTCATGGCAAAAACCTCTTGGAGCGGGTTCTAACCAATAGACTTGTAATTTACATGGATTCGCTCACCGTGAAATTCCGTGTTCAGAACACGCTACATGCATCTCGGATGCGACAAATATTCACTACAGAGTTGTTAGCAAGTGGATTACAGCACTTTCATCCACCATACAATTCTTACTGACACTTTGAAGAATTTTCTCAGATTTCACAGGTTAGTTTTAATGCCAGTTCTGAAAATGAGGCAGATTTGGCAGAAAAATGCTCTTGGAGCCAGTTCTACCCAAAAGAGGTGTAACTTACCTAGTTTCAATCAACGTGACATTCTGTGTTCTGAAAACGTTACATGCACCACGGATTCAACAAACCTTCTTTAATGAGATGTGAACAAGTGTATTAACGAACTTTCATCCACCTTACAGTGCATATTTATACATAGAAATTTTATTCTGATTTAGTAGATTTCTCCTAATGTCAGTCTATAAAACCATGCAGTTTCCATAGAAAAATCCTCTTGGAGCGAGTTTTACCCAATAGACATGCAATTTACATAGAACCCGTCATCGTGAAATTCCGTGTTCCAAAAAAGCGAAATGCAACACAGATTCGACAAATATTCACTACAGAGTTGTTAGCATAAGGATTACCGTACTTTCATCCACCGTAAAAGCCATGTTGACACTTTGAAGCATTTTCTCATATTTCGAAAGTTTTCCTAATGCCAGTTTTGAAAAGGAGGCCGATTCGCAGAAAATTTCTCGTGGAGCGAGTACTTCCCAATAGAAATATAATTTACATAGTTTCCCTCACAGTGACATTCCATTTTCTGAACAAGCTACATGCATCAAATTTTCAACAAACTTTCTCGAATGAGTTGTGAATGTGTAGATTACAGAACTTTCATCCACCATAAATGGCATATATACACCTAGAAACATTAACTCTGAAATTGCAGCTTTTTCCTAATGCCAGATTCGAAAATTAGGCCGTTTTCTCAGGAAAAATTTTTTGGGGCGAATTCTAACCAATAGGCGTGTAATTTACATAGATTCCATCGCCGGCATTTTCCGTGAAACCATCAGGCTACATGCATAATGCTTTCTACAAATATTCACCACAGATATTTTGCATGTGTTTTTACGACCTTGCATCACAATACAAGGCATATTGACACTTTGAAGCATTTTCACTGATTTTGCAGATATTTTCAAAAGCCACTTTCAAAAATGAGGCAGATTTCCCAGAAAAATCTCTTGGAGCGAATTCTATCCAAGAGACATGTATTTTACATAGATTCGCTCACCGTGATATTCTTTGATACGAACACAATTCACGTATCTCGGATTCGACAAATATTCACTACAGAGTTGTTAGCATGTGGATTACCGAACTTTCATCCACCATACAGGGCAGATTTACACCGAGAATCTAGTAATCTGAGTTTGCAGGGTTTTCCTAACATCAGTTTCAAAAATCAGACTTATTTCTCAGGAAAAAACTCTTGGAGTGATTTCTAACCAAGAGAAATGTAATTTACATAAATTCCCTGGCCGTGAAATTCCGTGTTCCGAACATGCTACATGCATAAAGAATTCGACAAATATTTACTACAAATTTGTTAGCATGTGGATTACCGAACTTTCATCACAATACATTGAATATTGATTCTTAGAAGTATTTTCTCAGATTTTGCAGCGTTTTCAAACGCCACATTCAAAAATGACGAAGTTTTCGCAGAAAAACTCTCTCGGAGCGAGGTCTACCCAATAGAGAAGTAATTTACATTGTTTCAATCACTGGGAAATTCCACGTTCTGAACACGCTACATGCACCACGGATTAGAAAAAGATTCTTTAATATGTTGTGAAAATGTGGATTACCGAACTTTCTTGTAACATAAAGGCACATTTACACCTACAAATATTTACTCTCCTTTTGCAGGTTTTTCCAAACTTCAGATTCGATACTCATGCAATTTTAGGAGAAAAATTCTCCTCTAGGTCGTTATACTCAATAGAATTGTAATTTACATAGTGTCATTACCATGAAATTCCTTTTTCCAAAAGCGCTACATGAATCACGGTTTAAAAAATAATAACTAAACTGTTAATAACATGTGGATTACCGGACTTTCATTCACCATTCAAGGCATATTGAGACTAAGAAGCATTTTCTCAGATTTCACAGGTTTCTCCTAATGGCAGTTTTGAAAATGAGGCACATTACGCAGAAAAATTCTCTTCAAGCCAGTTCTACCCAATAGACATGTAAATTACATTGTTTCCTTCACTATGAAATTCCATATTCCGAACATGTTACATGCATCACGAATTCCACAAACATTCTTTAATGAATGTGAGCATGTGGATTACTGAACTTTCATCCACCATACAAGGCATATTTACACCTAGAAGTAGTTATTCTGATTTTGCAGGTTTTTCCTAACATCCAGTTTCGAAAATCATGAAATTGTCGCAGAAACATTGAATTCAAGCGAGTTCTATCTAGTAGAAATGTTATTTTCAGAGTTTCACTCACCGAGACATTCTGTGTTCCGAAAACGTTACATTCATCACGGCTTCGACAAACATTATTTAGTGACCGTGAGCTTGTGGATTACTGATTTTTCAAACACAATATATTGCATATTTACACCTAGAAACATTTACTTAGATTTCGGAGTTTTTCCTAAATTCAGATACGAAAATCAGGCAGTTTTCGCAGAAAAATTCTCGTGTGCATGTTCTTTCCAATAGATATCTCATTTTCATAGATACCGTCGCCGTAAAATTCCGTGTTCCGAAAACGGTACATGAACCACGGATTCAACAAATATTCACTGCTGAGTTCTTAGCATGTGAATTACACATCTTTATTAACCCATTGAAGACATATTGTCACCTTAAAGCATTTACTCAGATTTTGCAGCATTTTCAAAACACCAGTTTCCAAACTGAGGCAGATTTTTCAGTAAAATGCTCCTGGAGTGTATTCTAACCAATAGATATGTAATTTACATAGTTTCCCTCACCGTGACAGTCCGTGTTCCGAACACGCTACATACATCACGGATTTGACAAACATTTTTAATGAGTTGTGTACATGTGTATTACAGAACTTTCATCCACCAAACAAGGCATATTTACACCTAGAAATATTAACTCTGAGTTAGCAGCATGTTCCTAATAGCAGTTTCGAAAATCAGGCAGTTTTCAAAGGAAAAAACTGTTGGAGCGTGTTCTACCCAATAGATATGTAAATTACATAGATTCTCCCAATGTGAAATTACGTGTTTCGAACACGCTACATGCAGAAAAGATTCGACAAATAACACTACAGTGTTTTTTGCATTTGGATTACAGGTCTTTCATCACAGTAGTAGGCATATTGATCCTTAGAAGCTTTTTCTCTGATTTCACAGAACTTTTGAAATGCCAGTTTCGAAAATGAGGCAGATTTCACGGCAGAAAACTCTTGGAGCGGGTTCTAACCAATAGAAATGTAATTTACATGGATTTGCTCACCGTGAAATTCCGTGTTCCGAACACGCTACATGCATCTCGGATGCGAGAAATATTCACTACACAGTTGTTAGCAAGTGGATTACAGCACTTTTATGCACCATACAAGGCTTACTGACACTTTGATGAATTTTCTCAGATTTCACCGGTTAGTTTTAATGCCAGTTTTGAAAATGAGGCAGATTTGGCAGAAAAATGCTCTTGGAGCCAGTTCTACCCAAAAGAGGTGTAACTTACCTAGTTTCAATCACCGTGACATTCCGTGTTCAGAACACGTTACATGCACCATGGATTCAACAAACATTCTTTAATGAGTTGTGAACATGTGTATTAACGAACTTTCATCCACCTTACAGTGCATATTTATACATAGAAATTTTATTCTGATTTAGTAGTTTTCTCCTTATGTCAGTCTATAAAATCATGCAGTTTCCATAGAAAAATCCTCTTGGAGCGAGTTTTACCCAATAGACATGCAATTTACATAGAACCCGTCATCGTGAAATTCCGTGTTCTGAAAAAGCGACATGCAACACGGATTCGACAAATATTCACTACAGAGTTGTTAGCATAAGGATTACCGAACTTTTATCCACCATAAAATCCATGTTGACACTTTGAAGCATTTTCTCATATTTCGAAAGTTTTTCCTAATGCCAGTTTTGAAAAGGAGGCTGATTCGCAGAAAAATTCTCGTGGAGCGGGTACTTCCCAATAGAAGTGTAATTTACACAGTTTCCCTCAGAGTGACATTCCACATTCCGAACACGCTACATGCATCAAGGTTTCAACAAACTTTCTCGAATGAGTTGTGGACATGTAGATTACAGAACTTTCATCCACCATAAATGGCATATATACACCTAGAAACATTAACTCCGAAATTGCAGCTTTTTCCTAATGCCAGTTTCGAAAATCAGGTCTTTTTCCAGGAAAAAATTTTTGGAGCGAATTCTAACCAATAGGCGTGTAATTTATATAGATTACATCGCCGGCATTTTCCGTGAAACCATCAGGCTACATGCATAATGCTTTCTACAAATATTCACCACAGATTTGTTTGCATGTGTTTTTACGATCTTGCATCACAATTCAAGGCATATTGACACTTTGAAGCATTTTCACTGATTTTGCAGATATTTTCAAAAGCCACTTTCAAAAATGAGGCAGATTTCCCAGAAAAATCTCTTGGAGCGAATTCTATCCAAGAGACATGTATTTTACATAGATTCGCTCACCGTGATATTCTTTCATCCGAACACAATTCACGTATCTCGGATTCGACAAATATTCACTACAGAGATGTTAGCATGCGGATTACCGAACTTTCATCCACCACACAGGGCAGATTTACACCGAGAATCTAGTAATCTGAATTCGCAGGCTTTTCCAAACGTCAGTTTCAAAAATCAGGCCTATTTCTCAGGAAAAATCTCTTGGAGTGATTTCTAACCAAGAGAAATGTAATTTACATAAATTCCCTGGCCGTGAAATTCCGTGTTCTGAACATGCTACGTGCATATAGGATTGGACAAATATTCACTACAAATTTGTTAGCATGTGGATTACCGAACTTTCATCACAATACATTGAATATTGTTTCTTAGAAGTATTTTCTCAGATTTTGCAGCGTATTCGAAATGCCAGTTTCAAAATGACGAAGTTTTCGCAGAAAAACTCTCTCGGAGCGAGGTCTACCCAATAGAGAAGTAATTTAAATTGTTTCAATCACCGTGAAATTCCACGTTCTGAACTCGGTACATGCACAACGGATTAGAAAAAGATTCTTTAATATGTTGTGAAACTGTGGATTACCGAATTTTCTTGCAACATAAAGGCACATTTACACCTACAAATATTTACTATCATTTTGCAGGTCTTTCCAAACTTCAGATTCGATACTCATGCAATTTTAGGAGAAAAATTCTCCTCTAGGTCGTTATACTCAATAGAATTGTAATTTACATAGATTCATTACCATGAAATTCCGTTTTCCAAAAGCGCTACATGAATCACGGTTTAAAAAATAATAACTAAACTGTTAATAACATGTGGATTACCGGACTTTCATTCACCATTCAAGGCATATTGAGACTAAGAAGCATTTTCTCAGATTTCACAGGGTTCTCCTAATGGCAGTTTTGAAAATGAGGCACATTACGCAGAAAAATTCTTTTCAAGCGAGTTCTACCCAATAGACCTGTAACTTACATTGTTTCCTTCACTATGACATTCCATATTCCGAACATGTCACATGCATCACGAATTCGACAAACATTATTTAATGGGTGTGAGCATGTTGATTACCGAACTTTCATCCACCATACAAGGCATATTTACACCTAGAAGTAATTATTGTGATTTTGCAGGTTTTTCCTAACATCCAGTTTCGAAAATCATGAAATTGTCGCAGAAACATTCAATTCAAGCGAGTTCTATCCAGTAGAATTGTTATTTTCAGAGGTTCACACACCGAGACATTCCGTGTTTCGAAAACGTTACATTCATCACGGCTTCGACAAACATTATTTAATGACTGTGAGCATGAGGATTACCGATTTTTCAACCACAATACAAGGCATATTTACACCTAGAAACATTAACTCTGAGTTCGCAGCTTTTTCCTAATAGCTGTTTCGAAAATCAGGCAGTTTTCAAAGGAAAAAACGGAGCGTGTTCTACCCAATAGATATGTAAATTACATACATTCTCCCAATGTGAAATTACGTGTTTCGAACACGCTACATGCAGAAAAGATTCGACAAATAACACTACAGTGTTTTTTGCATTTGGATTACAGGTCTTTCATCACAGTAGTAGGCATATTGATCCTTAGAAGCTTTTTCTCTGATTTCACAGAACTTTTGAAATGCCAGTTTCGAAAATGAGGCAGATTTCACGGCAGAAAACTCTTGGAGCGGGTTCTAACCAATAGAAATGTAATTTACATGGATTTGCTCACCGTGAAATTCCGTGTTCCGAACACGCTACATGCATCTCGGATGCGAGAAATATTCACTACACAGTTGTTAGCAAGTGGATTACAGCACTTTTATGCACCATACAAGGCTTACTGACACTTTGATGAATTTTCTCAGATTTCACCGGTTAGTTTTAATGCCAGTTTTGAAAATGAGGCAGATTTGGCAGAAAAATGCTCTTGGAGCCAGTTCTACCCAAAAGAGGTGTAACTTACCTAGTTTCAATCACCGTGACATTCCGTGTTCAGAACACGTTACATGCACCATGGATTCAACAAACATTCTTTAATGAGTTGTGAACATGTGTATTAACGAGCTTTCATCCACCTTACAGTGCATATTTATACATAGAAATTTTATTCTGATTTAGTAGTTTTCTCCTTATGTCAGTCTATAAAATCATGCAGTTTCCATAGAAAAATCCTCTTGGAGCGAGTTTTACCCAATAGACATGCAATTTACATAGAACCCGTCATCGTGAAATTCCGTGTTCTGAAAAAGCGACATGCAACACGGATTCGACAAATATTCACTACAGAGTTGTTAGCATAAGGATTACCGAACTTTTATCCACCATAAAATCCATGTTGACACTTTGAAGCATTTTCTCATATTTCGAAAGTTTTTCCTAATGCCAGTTTTGAAAAGGAGGCTGATTCGCAGAAAAATTCTCGTGGAGCGGGTACTTCCCAATAGAAGTGTAATTTACACAGTTTCCCTCAGAGTGACATTCCACATTCCGAACACGCTACATGCATCAAGGTTTCAACAAACTTTCTCGAATGAGTTGTGGACATGTAGATTACAGAACTTTCATCCACCATAAATGGCATATATACACCTAGAAACATTAACTCCGAAATTGCAGCTTTTTCCTAATGCCAGTTTCGAAAATCAGGTCTTTTTCCAGGAAAAAATTTTTGGAGCGAATTCTAACCAATAGGCGTGTAATTTATATAGATTACATCGCCGGCATTTTCCGTGAAACCATCAGGCTACATGCATAATGCTTTCTACAAATATTCACCACAGATTTGTTTGCATGTGTTTTTACGATCTTGCATCACAATTCAAGGCATATTGACACTTTGAAGCATTTTCACTGATTTTGCAGATATTTTCAAAAGCCACTTTCAAAAATGAGGCAGATTTCCCAGAAAAATCTCTTGGAGCGAATTCTATCCAAGAGACATGTATTTTACATAGATTCGCTCACCGTGATATTCTTTCATCCGAACACAATTCACGTATCTCGGATTCGACAAATATTCACTACAGAGATGTTAGCATGCGGATTACCGAACTTTCATCCACCACACAGGGCAGATTTACACCGAGAATCTAGTAATCTGAATTCACAGGCTTTTCCAAACGTCAGTTTCAAAAATCAGGCCTATTTCTCAGGAAAAATCTCTTGGAGTGATTTCTAACCAAGAGAAATGTAATTCACATAAATTCCCTGGCCGTGAAATTCCGTGTTCTGAACATGCTACGTGCATATAGGATTGGACAAATATTCACTACAAATTTGTTAGCATGTGGATTACCGAACTTTCATCACAATACATTGAATATTGTTTCTTAGAAGTATTTTCTCAGATTTTGCAGCGTATTCGAAATGCCAGTTTCAAAATGACGAAGTTTTCGCAGAAAAACTCTCTCGGAGCGAGGTCTACCCAATAGAGAAGTAATTTAAATTGTTTCAATCACCGTGAAATTCCACGTTCTGAACTCGGTACATGCACAACGGATTAGAAAAAGATTCTTTAATATGTTGTGAAACTGTGGATTACCGAATTTTCTTGCAACATAAAGGCACATTTACACCTACAAATATTTACTATCATTTTGCAGGTCTTTCCAAACTTCAGATTCGATACTCATGCAATTTTAGGAGAAAAATTCTCCTCTAGGTCGTTATACTCAATACAATTGTAATTTACATAGATTCATTACCATGAAATTCCGTTTTCCAAAAGCGCTACATGAATCACGGTTTAAAAAATAATAACTAAACTGTTAATAACATGTGGATTACCGGACTTTCATTCACCATTCAAGGCATATT
This sequence comes from Camelus dromedarius, assembly GCF_036321535.1. Taxonomy (NCBI): domain Eukaryota; kingdom Metazoa; phylum Chordata; class Mammalia; order Artiodactyla; family Camelidae; genus Camelus; species Camelus dromedarius. Next base: position 333,407 of record NW_026989821.1, on the reverse strand, counting down.
GAGACTAAGAAGCATTTTCTCAGATTTCACAGGGTTCTCCTAATGGCAGTTTTGAAAATGAGGCACATTACGCAGAAAAATTCTTTTCAAGCGAGTTCTACCCAATAGACCTGTAACTTACATTGTTTCCTTCACTATGACATTCCATATTCCGAACATGTCACATGCATCACGAATTCGACAAACATTATTTAATGGGTGTGAGCATGTTGATTACCGAACTTTCATCCACCATACAAGGCATATTTACACCTAGAAGTAATTATTGTGATTTTGCAGGTTTTTCCTAACATCCAGTTTCGAAAATCATGAAATTGTCGCAGAAACATTCAATTCAAGCGAGTTCTATCCAGTAGAATTGTTATTTTCAGAGGTTCACACACCGAGACATTCCGTGTTTCGAAAACGTTACATTCATCACGGCTTCGACAAACATTATTTAATGACTGTGAGCATGAGGATTACCGATTTTTCAACCACAATACAAGGCATATTTACACCTAGAAACATTAACTCTGAGTTCGCAGCTTTTTCCTAATAGCTGTTTCGAAAATCAGGCAGTTTTCAAAGGAAAAAACGGAGCGTGTTCTACCCAATAGATATGTAAATTACATACATTCTCCCAATGTGAAATTACGTGTTTCGAACACGCTACATGCAGAAAAGATTCGACAAATAACACTACAGTGTTTTTTGCATTTGGATTACAGGTCTTTCATCACAGTAGTAGGCATATTGATCCTTAGAAGCTTTTTCTCTGATTTCACAGAACTTTTGAAATGCCAGTTTCGAAAATGAGGCAGATTTCACGGCAGAAAACTCTTGGAGCGGGTTCTAACCAATAGAAATGTAATTTACATGGATTTGCTCACCGTGAAATTCCGTGTTCCGAACACGCTACATGCATCTCGGATGCGAGAAATATTCACTACACAGTTGTTAGCAAGTGGATTACAGCACTTTTATGCACCATACAAGGCTTACTGACACTTTGATGAATTTTCTCAGATTTCACCGGTTAGTTTTAATGCCAGTTTTGAAAATGAGGCAGATTTGGCAGAAAAATGCTCTTGGAGCCAGTTCTACCCAAAAGAGGTGTAACTTACCTAGTTTCAATCACCGTGACATTCCGTGTTCAGAACACGTTACATGCACCATGGATTCAACAAACATTCTTTAATGAGTTGTGAACATGTGTATTAACGAACTTTCATCCACCTTACAGTGCATATTTATACATAGAAATTTTATTCTGATTTAGTAGTTTTCTCCTTATGTCAGTCTATAAAATCATGCAGTTTCCATAGAAAAATCCTCTTGGAGCGAGTTTTACCCAATAGACATGCAATTTACATAGAACCCGTCATCGTGAAATTCCGTGTTCTGAAAAAGCGACATGCAACACGGATTCGACAAATATTCACTACAGAGTTGTTAGCATAAGGATTACCGAACTTTTATCCACCATAAAATCCATGTTGACACTTTGAAGCATTTTCTCATATTTCGAAAGTTTTTCCTAATGCCAGTTTTGAAAAGGAGGCTGATTCGCAGAAAAATTCTCGTGGAGCGGGTACTTCCCAATAGAAGTGTAATTTACACAGTTTCCCTCAGAGTGACATTCCACATTCCGAACACGCTACATGCATCAAGGTTTCAACAAACTTTCTCGAATGAGTTGTGGACATGTAGATTACAGAACTTTCATCCACCATAAATGGCATATATACACCTAGAAACATTAACTCCGAAATTGCAGCTTTTTCCTAATGCCAGTTTCGAAAATCAGGTCTTTTTCCAGGAAAAAATTTTTGGAGCGAATTCTAACCAATAGGCGTGTAATTTATATAGATTACATCGCCGGCATTTTCCGTGAAACCATCAGGCTACATGCATAATGCTTTCTACAAATATTCACCACAGATTTGTTTGCATGTGTTTTTACGATCTTGCATCACAATTCAAGGCATATTGACACTTTGAAGCATTTTCACTGATTTTGCAGATATTTTCAAAAGCCACTTTCAAAAATGAGGCAGATTTCCCAGAAAAATCTCTTGGAGCGAATTCTATCCAAGAGACATGTATTTTACATAGATTCGCTCACCGTGATATTCTTTCATCCGAACACAATTCACGTATCTCGGATTCGACAAATATTCACTACAGAGATGTTAGCATGCGGATTACCGAACTTTCATCCACCACACAGGGCAGATTTACACCGAGAATCTAGTAATCTGAATTCGCAGGCTTTTCCAAACGTCAGTTTCAAAAATCAGGCCTATTTCTCAGGAAAAATCTCTTGGAGTGATTTCTAACCAAGAGAAATGTAATTTACATAAATTCCCTGGCCGTGAAATTCCGTGTTCTGAACATGCTACGTGCATATAGGATTGGACAAATATTCACTACAAATTTGTTAGCATGTGGATTACCGAACTTTCATCACAATACATTGAATATTGTTTCTTAGAAGTATTTTCTCAGATTTTGCAGCGTATTCGAAATGCCAGTTTCAAAATGACGAAGTTTTCGCAGAAAAACTCTCTCGGAGCGAGGTCTACCCAATAGAGAAGTAATTTAAATTGTTTCAATCACCGTGAAATTCCACGTTCTGAACTCGGTACATGCACAACGGATTAGAAAAAGATTCTTTAATATGTTGTGAAACTGTGGATTACCGAATTTTCTTGCAACATAAAGGCACATTTACACCTACAAATATTTACTATCATTTTGCAGGTCTTTCCAAACTTCAGATTCGATACTCATGCAATTTTAGGAGAAAAATTCTCCTCTAGGTCGTTATACTCAATAGAATTGTAATTTACATAGATTCATTACCATGAAATTCCGTTTTCCAAAAGCGCTACATGAATCACGGTTTAAAAAATAATAACTAGACTGTTAATAACATGTGGATTACCGGACTTTCATTCACCATTCAAGGCATATTGAGACTAAGAAGCATTTTCTCAGATTTCACAGGGTTCTCCTAATGGCAGTTTTGAAAATGAGGCACATTACGCAGAAAAATTCTTTTCAAGCGAGTTCTACCCAATAGACCTGTAACTTACATTGTTTCCTTCACTATGACATTCCATATTCCGAACATGTCACATGCATCACGAATTCGACAAACATTATTTAATGGGTGTGAGCATGTTGATTACCGAACTTTCATCCACCATACAAGGCATATTTACACCTAGAAGTAATTATTGTGATTTTGCAGGTTTTTCCTAACATCCAGTTTCGAAAATCATGAAATTGTCGCAGAAACATTCAATTCAAGCGAGTTCTATCCAGTAGAATTGTTATTTTCAGAGGTTCACACACCGAGACATTCCGTGTTTCGAAAACGTTACATTCATCACGGCTTCGACAAACATTATTTAATGACTGTGAGCATGAGGATTACCGATTTTTCAACCACAATACAAGGCATATTTACACCTAGAAACATTAACTCTGAGTTCGCAGCTTTTTCCTAATAGCTGTTTCGAAATTCAGGCAGTTTTCAAAGGAAAAAACGGAGCGTGTTCTACCCAATAGATATGTAAATTACATACATTCTCCCAATGTGAAATTACGTGTTTCGAACACGCTACATGCAGAAAAGATTCGACAAATAACACTACAGTGTTTTTTGCATTTGGATTACAGGTCTTTCATCACAGTAGTAGGCATATTGATCCTTAGAAGCTTTTTCTCTGATTTCACAGAACTTTTGAAATGCCAGTTTCGAAAATGAGGCAGATTTCATGGCAGAAAACTCTTGGAGCGGGTTCTAACCAATAGAAATGTAATTTACATGGATTTGCTCACCGTGAAATTCCGTGTTCCGAACACGCTACATGCATCTCGGATGCGAGAAATATTCACTACACAGTTGTTAGCAAGTGGATTACAGCACTTTTATGCACCATACAAGGCTTACTGACACTTTGATGAATTTTCTCAGATTTCACCGGTTAGTTTTAATGCCAGTTTTGAAAATGAGGCAGATTTGGCAGAAAAATGCTCTTGGAGCCAGTTCTACCCAAAAGAGGTGTAACTTACCTAGTTTCAATCACCGTGACATTCCGTGTTCAGAACACGTTACATGCACCATGGATTCAACAAACATTCTTTAATGAGTTGTGAACATGTGTATTAACGAACTTTCATCCACCTTACAGTGCATATTTATACATAGAAATTTTATTCTGATTTAGTAGTTTTCTCCTTATGTCAGTCTATAAAATCATGCAGTTTCCATAGAAAAATCCTCTTGGAGCGAGTTTTACCCAATAGACATGCAATTTACATAGAACCCGTCATCGTGAAATTCCGTGTTCTGAAAAAGCGACATGCAACACGGATTCGACAAATATTCACTACAGAGTTGTTAGCATAAGGATTACCGAACTTTTATCCACCATAAAATCCATGTTGACACTTTGAAGCATTTTCTCATATTTCGAAAGTTTTTCCTAATGCCAGTTTTGAAAAGGAGGCTGATTCGCAGAAAAATTCTCGTGGAGCGGGTACTTCCCAATAGAAGTGTAATTTACACAGTTTCCCTCAGAGTGACATTCCACATTCCGAACACGCTACATGCATCAAGGTTTCAACAAACTTTCTCGAATGAGTTGTGGACATGTAGATTACAGAACTTTCATCCACCATAAATGGCATATATACACCTAGAAACATTAACTCCGAAATTGCAGCTTTTTCCTAATGCCAGTTTCGAAAATCAGGTCTTTTTCCAGGAAAAAATTTTTGGAGCGAATTCTAACCAATAGGCGTGTAATTTATATAGATTACATCGCCGGCATTTTCCGTGAAACCATCAGGCTACATGCATAATGCTTTCTACAAATATTCACCACAGATTTGTTTGCATGTGTTTTTACGATCTTGCATCACAATTCAAGGCATATTGACACTTTGAAGCATTTTCACTGATTTTGCAGATATTTTCAAAAGCCACTTTCAAAAATGAGGCAGATTTCCCAGAAAAATCTCTTGGAGCGAATTCTATCCAAGAGACATGTATTTTACATAGATTCGCTCACCGTGATATTCTTTCATCCGAACACAATTCACGTATCTCGGATTCGACAAATATTCACTACAGAGATGTTAGCATGCGGATTACCGAACTTTCATCCACCACACAGGGCAGATTTACACCGAGAATCTAGTAATCTGAATTCACAGGCTTTTCCAAACGTCAGTTTCAAAAATCAGGCCTATTTCTCAGGAAAAATCTCTTGGAGTGATTTCTAACCAAGAGAAATGTAATTCACATAAATTCCCTGGCCGTGAAATTCCGTGTTCTGAACATGCTACGTGCATATAGGATTGGACAAATATTCACTACAAATTTGTTAGCATGTGGATTACCGAACTTTCATCACAATACATTGAATATTGTTTCTTAGAAGTATTTTCTCAGATTTTGCAGCGTATTCGAAATGCCAGTTTCAAAATGACGAAGTTTTCGCAGAAAAACTCTCTCGGAGCGAGGTCTACCCAATAGAGAAGTAATTTAAATTGTTTCAATCACCGTGAAATTCCACGTTCTGAACTCGGTACATGCACAACGGATTAGAAAAAGATTCTTTAATATGTTGTGAAACTGTGGATTACCGAATTTTCTTGCAACATAAAGGCACATTTACACCTACAAATATTTACTATCATTTTGCAGGTCTTTCCAAACTTCAGATTCGATACTCATGCAATTTTAGGAGAAAAATTCTCCTCTAGGTCGTTATACTCAATAGAATTGTAATTTACATAGATTCATTACCATGAAATTCCGTTTTCCAAAAGCGCTACATGAATCACGGTTTAAAAAATAATAACTAAACTGTTAATAACATGTGGATTACCGGACTTTCATTCACCATTCAAGGCATATTGAGACTAAGAAGCATTTTCTCAGATTTCACAGGGTTCTCCTAATGGCAGTTTTGAAAATGAGGCACATTACGCAGAAAAATTCTTTTCAAGCGAGTTCTACCCAATAGACCTGTAACTTACATTGTTTCCTTCACTATGACATTCCATATTCCGAACATGTCACATGCATCACGAATTCGACAAACATTATTTAATGGGTGTGAGCATGTTGATTACCGAACTTTCATCCACCATACAAGGCATATTTACACCTAGAAGTAATTATTGTGATTTTGCAGGTTTTTCCTAACATCCAGTTTCGAAAATCATGAAATTGTCGCAGAAACATTCAATTCAAGCGAGTTCTATCCAGTAGAATTGTTATTTTCAGAGGTTCACACACCGAGACATTCCGTGTTTCGAAAACGTTACATTCATCACGGCTTCGACAAACATTATTTAATGACTGTGAGCATGAGGATTACCGATTTTTCAACCACAATACAAGGCATATTTACACCTAGAAACATTAACTCTGAGTTCGCAGCTTTTTCCTAATAGCTGTTTCGAAATTCAGGCAGTTTTCAAAGGAAAAAACGGAGCGTGTTCTACCCAATAGATATGTAAATTACATACATACTCCCAATGTGAAATTACGTGTTTCGAACACGCTACATGCAGAAAAGATTCGACAAATAACACTACAGTGTTTTTTGCATTTGGATTACAGGTCTTTCATCACAGTAGTAGGCATATTGATCCTTAGAAGCTTTTTCTCTGATTTCACAGAACTTTTGAAATGCCAGTTTCGAAAATGAGGCAGATTTCACGGCAGAAAACTCTTGGAGCGGGTTCTAACCAATAGAAATGTAATTTACATGGATTTGCTCACCGTGAAATTCCGTGTTCCGAACACGCTACATGCATCTCGGATGCGAGAAATATTCACTACACAGTTGTTAGCAAGTGGATTACAGCACTTTTATGCACCATACAAGGCTTACTGACACTTTGATGAATTTTCTCAGATTTCACCGGTTAGTTTTAATGCCAGTTTTGAAAATGAGGCAGATTTGGCAGAAAAATGCTCTTGGAGCCAGTTCTACCCAAAAGAGGTGTAACTTACCTAGTTTCAATCACCGTGACATTCCGTGTTCAGAACACGTTACATGCACCATGGATTCAACAAACATTCTTTAATGAGTTGTGAACATGTGTATTAACGAACTTTCATCCACCTTACAGTGCATATTTATACATAGAAATTTTATTCTGATTTAGTAGTTTTCTCCTTATGTCAGTCTATAAAATCATGCAGTTTCCATAGAAAAATCCTCTTGGAGCGAGTTTTACCCAATAGACATGCAATTTACATAGAACCCGTCATCGTGAAATTCCGTGTTCTGAAAAAGCGACATGCAACACGGATTCGACAAATATTCACTACAGAGTTGTTAGCATAAGGATTACCGAACTTTTATCCACCATAAAATCCATGTTGACACTTTGAAGCATTTTCTCATATTTCGAAAGTTTTTCCTAATGCCAGTTTTGAAAAGGAGGCTGATTCGCAGAAAAATTCTCGTGGAGCGGGTACTTCCCAATAGAAGTGTAATTTACACAGTTTCCCTCAGAGTGACATTCCACATTCCGAACACGCTACATGCATCAAGGTTTCAACAAACTTTCTCGAATGAGTTGTGGACATGTAGATTACAGAACTTTCATCCACCATAAATGGCATATATACACCTAGAAACATTAACTCCGAAATTGCAGCTTTTTCCTAATGCCAGTTTCGAAAATCAGGTCTTTTTCCAGGAAAAAATTTTTGGAGCGAATTCTAACCAATAGGCGTGTAATTTATATAGATTACATCGCCGGCATTTTCCGTGAAACCATCAGGCTACATGCATAATGCTTTCTACAAATATTCACCACAGATTTGTTTGCATGTGTTTTTACGATCTTGCATCACAATTCAAGGCATATTGACACTTTGAAGCATTTTCACTGATTTTGCAGATATTTTCAAAAGCCACTTTCAAAAATGAGGCAGATTTCCCAGAAAAATCTCTTGGAGCGAATTCTATCCAAGAGACATGTATTTTACATAGATTCGCTCACCGTGATATTCTTTCATCCGAACACAATTCACGTATCTCGGATTCGACAAATATTCACTACAGAGATGTTAGCATGCGGATTACCGAACTTTCATCCACCACACAGGGCAGATTTACACCGAGAATCTAGTAATCTGAATTCACAGGCTTTTCCAAACGTCAGTTTCAAAAATCAGGCCTATTTCTCAGGAAAAATCTCTTGGAGTGATTTCTAACCAAGAGAAATGTAATTCACATAAATTCCCTGGCCGTGAAATTCCGTGTTCTGAACATGCTACGTGCATATAGGATTGGACAAATATTCACTACAAATTTGTTAGCATGTGGATTACCGAACTTTCATCACAATACATTGAATATTGTTTCTTAGAAGTATTTTCTCAGATTTTGCAGCGTATTCGAAATGCCAGTTTCAAAATGACGAAGTTTTCGCAGAAAAACTCTCTCGGAGCGAGGTCTACCCAATAGAGAAGTAATTTAAATTGTTTCAATCACCGTGAAATTCCACGTTCTGAACTCGGTACATGCACAACGGATTAGAAAAAGATTCTTTAATATGTTGTGAAACTGTGGATTACCGAATTTTCTTGCAACATAAAGGCACATTTACACCTACAAATATTTACTATCATTTTGCAGGTCTTTCCAAACTTCAGATTCGATACTCATGCAATTTTAGGAGAAAAATTCTCCTCTAGGTCGTTATACTCAATACAATTGTAATTTACATAGATTCATTACCATGAAATTCCGTTTTCCAAAAGCGCTACATGAATCACGGTTTAAAAAATAATAACTAGACTGTTAATAACATGTGGATTACCGGACTTTCATTCACCATTCAAGGCATATTGAGACTAAGAAGCATTTTCTCAGATTTCACAGGGTTCTCCTAATGGCAGTTTTGAAAATGAGGCACATTACGCAGAAAAATTCTTTTCAAGCGAGTTCTACCCAATAGACCTGTAACTTACATTGTTTCCTTCACTATGACATTCCATATTCCGAACATGTCACATGCATCACGAATTCGACAAACATTATTTAATGGGTGTGAGCATGTTGATTACCGAACTTTCATCCACCATACAAGGCATATTTACACCTAGAAGTAATTATTGTGATTTTGCAGGTTTTTCCTAACATCCAGTTTCGAAAATCATGAAATTGTCGCAGAAACATTCAATTCAAGCGAGTTCTATCCAGTAGAATTGTTATTTTCAGAGGTTCACACACCGAGACATTCCGTGTTTCGAAAACGTTACATTCATCACGGCTTCGACAAACATTATTTAATGACTGTGAGCATGAGGATTACCGATTTTTCAACCACAATACAAGGCATATTTACACCTAGAAACATTAACTCTGAGTTCGCAGCTTTTTCCTAATAGCTGTTTCGAAAATCAGGCAGTTTTCAAAGGAAAAAACGGAGCGTGTTCTACCCAATAGATATGTAAATTACATACATTCTCCCAATGTGAAATTACGTGTTTCGAACACGCTACATGCAGAAAAGATTCGACAAATAACACTACAGTGTTTTTTGCATTTGGATTACAGGTCTTTCATCACAGTAGTAGGCATATTGATCCTTAGAAGCTTTTTCTCTGATTTCACAGAACTTTTGAAATGCCAGTTTCGAAAATGAGGCAGATTTCACGGCAGAAAACTCTTGGAGCGGGTTCTAACCAATAGAAATGTAATTTACATGGATTTGCTCACCGTGAAATTCCGTGTTCCGAACACGCTACATGCATCTCGGATGCGAGAAATATTCACTACACAGTTGTTAGCAAGTGGATTACAGCACTTTTATGCACCATACAAGGCTTACTGACACTTTGATGAATTTTCTCAGATTTCACCGGTTAGTTTTAATGCCAGTTTTGAAAATGAGGCAGATTTGGCAGAAAAATGCTCTTGGAGCCAGTTCTACCCAAAAGAGGTGTAACTTACCTAGTTTCAATCACCGTGACATTCCGTGTTCAGAACACGTTACATGCACCATGGATTCAACAAACATTCTTTAATGAGTTGTGAACATGTGTATTAACGAACTTTCATCCACCTTACAGTGCATATTTATACATAGAAATTTTATTCTGATTTAGTAGTTTTCTCCTTATGTCAGTCTATAAAATCATGCAGTTTCCATAGAAAAATCCTCTTGGAGCGAGTTTTACCCAATAGACATGCAATTTACATAGAACCCGTCATCGTGAAATTCCGTGTTCTGAAAAAGCGACATGCAACACGGATTCGACAAATATTCACTACAGAGTTGTTAGCATAAGGATTACCGAACTTTTATCCACCATAAAATCCATGTTGACACTTTGAAGCATTTTCTCATATTTCGAAAGTTTTTCCTAATGCCAGTTTTGAAAAGGAGGCTGATTCGCAGAAAAATTCTCGTGGAGCGGGTACTTCCCAATAGAAGTGTAATTTACACAGTTTCCCTCAGAGTGACATTCCACATTCCGAACACGCTACATGCATCAAGGTTTCAACAAACTTTCTCGAATGAGTTGTGGACATGTAGATTACAGAACTTTCATCCACCATAAATGGCATATATACACCTAGAAACATTAACTCCGAAATTGCAGCTTTTTCCTAATGCCAGTTTCGAAAATCAGGTCTTTTTCCAGGAAAAAATTTTTGGAGCGAATTCTAACCAATAGGCGTGTAATTTATATAGATTACATCGCCGGCATTTTCCGTGAAACCATCAGGCTACATGCATAATGCTTTCTACAAATATTCACCACAGATTTGTTTGCATGTGTTTTTACGATCTTGCATCACAATTCAAGGCATATTGACACTTTGAAGCATTTTCACTGATTTTGCAGATATTTTCAAAAGCCACTTTCAAAAATGAGGCAGATTTCCCAGAAAAATCTCTTGGAGCGAATTCTATCCAAGAGACATGTATTTTACATAGATTCGCTCACCGTGATATTCTTTCATCCGAACACAATTCACGTATCTCGGATTCGACAAATATTCACTACAGAGATGTTAGCATGCGGATTACCGAACTTTCATCCACCACACAGGGCAGATTTACACCGAGAATCTAGTAATCTGAATTCGCAGGCTTTTCCAAACGTCAGTTTCAAAAATCAGGCCTATTTCTCAGGAAAAATCTCTTGGAGTGATTTCTAACCAAGAGAAATGTAATTTACATAAATTCCCTGGCCGTGAAATTCCGTGTTCTGAACATGCTACGTGCATATAGGATTGGACAAATATTCACTACAAATTTGTTAGCATGTGGATTACCGAACTTTCATCACAATACATTGAATATTGTTTCTTAGAAGTATTTTCTCAGATTTTGCAGCGTATTCGAAATGCCAGTTTCAAAATGACGAAGTTTTCGCAGAAAAACTCTCTCGGAGCGAGGTCTACCCAATAGAGAAGTAATTTAAATTGTTTCAATCACCGTGAAATTCCACGTTCTGAACTCGGTACATGCACAACGGATTAGAAAAAGATTCTTTAATATGTTGTGAAACTGTGGATTACCGAATTTTCTTGCAACATAAAGGCACATTTACACCTACAAATATTTACTATCATTTTGCAGGTCTTTCCAAACTTCAGATTCGATACTCATGCAATTTTAGGAGAAAAATTCTCCTCTAGGTCGTTATACTCAATAGAATTGTAATTTACATAGATTCATTACCATGAAATTCCGTTTTCCAAAAGCGCTACATGAATCACGGTTTAAAAAATAATAACTAGACTGTTAATAACATGTGGATTACCGGACTTTCATTCACCATTCAAGGCATATTGAGACTAAGAAGCATTTTCTCAGATTTCACAGGGTTCTCCTAATGGCAGTTTTGAAAATGAGGCACATTACGCAGAAAAATTCTTTTCAAGCGAGTTCTACCCAATAGACCTGTAACTTACATTGTTTCCTTCACTATGACATTCCATATTCCGAACATGTCACATGCATCACGAATTCGACAAACATTATTTAATGGGTGTGAGCATGTTGATTACCGAACTTTCATCCACCATACAAGGCATATTTACACCTAGAAGTAATTATTGTGATTTTGCAGGTTTTTCCTAACATCCAGTTTCGAAAATCATGAAATTGTCGCAGAAACATTCAATTCAAGCGAGTTCTATCCAGTAGAATTGTTATTTTCAGAGGTTCACACACCGAGACATTCCGTGTTTCGAAAACGTTACATTCATCACGGCTTCGACAAACATTATTTAATGACTGTGAGCATGAGGATTACCGATTTTTCAACCACAATACAAGGCATATTTACACCTAGAAACATTAACTCTGAGTTCGCAGCTTTTTCCTAATAGCTGTTTCGAAATTCAGGCAGTTTTCAAAGGAAAAAACGGAGCGTGTTCTACCCAATAGATATGTAAATTACATACATTCTCCCAATGTGAAATTACGTGTTTCGAACACGCTACATGCAGAAAAGATTCGACAAATAACACTACAGTGTTTTTTGCATTTGGATTACAGGTCTTTCATCACAGTAGTAGGCATATTGATCCTTAGAAGCTTTTTCTCTGATTTCACAGAACTTTTGAAATGCCAGTTTCGAAAATGAGGCAGATTTCACGGCAGAAAACTCTTGGAGCGGGTTCTAACCAATAGAAATGTAATTTACATGGATTTGCTCACCGTGAAATTCCGTGTTCCGAACACGCTACATGCATCTCGGATGCGAGAAATATTCACTACACAGTTGTTAGCAAGTGGATTACAGCACTTTTATGCACCATACAAGGCTTACTGACACTTTGATGAATTTTCTCAGATTTCACCGGTTAGTTTTAATGCCAGTTTTGAAAATGAGGCAGATTTGGCAGAAAAATGCTCTTGGAGCCAGTTCTACCCAAAAGAGGTGTAACTTACCTAGTTTCAATCACCGTGACATTCCGTGTTCAGAACACGTTACATGCACCATGGATTCAACAAACATTCTTTAATGAGTTGTGAACATGTGTATTAACGAACTTTCATCCACCTTACAGTGCATATTTATACATAGAAATTTTATTCTGATTTAGTAGTTTTCTCCTTATGTCAGTCTATAAAATCATGCAGTTTCCATAGAAAAATCCTCTTGGAGCGAGTTTTACCCAATAGACATGCAATTTACATAGAACCCGTCATCGTGAAATTCCGTGTTCTGAAAAAGCGACATGCAACACGGATTCGACAAATATTCACTACAGAGTTGTTAGCATAAGGATTACCGAACTTTTATCCACCATAAAATCCATGTTGACACTTTGAAGCATTTTCTCATATTTCGAAAGTTTTTCCTAATGCCAGTTTTGAAAAGGAGGCTGATTCGCAGAAAAATTCTCGTGGAGCGGGTACTTCCCAATAGAAGTGTAATTTACACAGTTTCCCTCAGAGTGACATTCCACATTCCGAACACGCTACATGCATCAAGGTTTCAACAAACTTTCTCGAATGAGTTGTGGACATGTAGATTACAGAACTTTCATCCACCATAAATGGCATATATACACCTAGAAACATTAACTCCGAAATTGCAGCTTTTTCCTAATGCCAGTTTCGAAAATCAGGTCTTTTTCCAGGAAAAAATTTTTGGAGCGAATTCTAACCAATAGGCGTGTAATTTATATAGATTACATCGCCGGCATTTTCCGTGAAACCATCAGGCTACATGCATAATGCTTTCTACAAATATTCACCACAGATTTGTTTGCATGTGTTTTTACGATCTTGCATCACAATTCAAGGCATATTGACACTTTGAAGCATTTTCACTGATTTTGCAGATATTTTCAAAAGCCACTTTCAAAAATGAGGCAGATTTCCCAGAAAAATCTCTTGGAGCGAATTCTATCCAAGAGACATGTATTTTACATAGATTCGCTCACCGTGATATTCTTTCATCCGAACACAATTCACGTATCTCGGATTCGACAAATATTCACTACAGAGATGTTAGCATGCGGATTACCGAACTTTCATCCACCACACAGGGCAGATTTACACCGAGAATCTAGTAATCTGAATTCGCAGGCTTTTCCAAACGTCAGTTTCAAAAATCAGGCCTATTTCTCAGGAAAAATCTCTTGGAGTGATTTCTAACCAAGAGAAATGTAATTTACATAAATTCCCTGGCCGTGAAATTCCGTGTTCTGAACATGCTACGTGCATATAGGATTGGACAAATATTCACTACAAATTTGTTAGCATGTGGATTACCGAACTTTCATCACAATACATTGAATATTGTTTCTTAGAAGTATTTTCTCAGATTTTGCAGCGTATTCGAAATGCCAGTTTCAAAATGACGAAGTTTTCGCAGAAAAACTCTCTCGGAGCGAGGTCTACCCAATAGAGAAGTAATTTAAATTGTTTCAATCACCGTGAAATTCCACGTTCTGAACTCGGTACATGCACAACGGATTAGAAAAAGATTCTTTAATATGTTGTGAAACTGTGGATTACCGAATTTTCTTGCAACATAAAGGCACATTTACACCTACAAATATTTACTATCATTTTGCAGGTCTTTCCAAACTTCAGATTCGATACTCATGCAATTTTAGGAGAAAAATTCTCCTCTAGGTCGTTATACTCAATAGAATTGTAATTTACATAGATTCATTACCATGAAATTCCGTTTTCCAAAAGCGCTACATGAATCACGGTTTAAAAAATAATAACTAAACTGTTAATAACATGTGGATTACCGGACTTTCATTCACCATTCAAGGCATATTGAGACTAAGAAGCATTTTCTCAGATTTCACAGGGTTCTCCTAATGGCAGTTTTGAAAATGAGGCACATTACGCAGAAAAATTCTTTTCAAGCGAGTTCTACCCAATAGACCTGTAACTTACATTGTTTCCTTCACTATGACATTCCATATTCCGAACATGTCACATGCATCACGAATTCGACAAACATTATTTAATGGGTGTGAGCATGTTGATTACCGAACTTTCATCCACCATACAAGGCATATTTACACCTAGAAGTAATTATTGTGATTTTGCAGGTTTTTCCTAACATCCAGTTTCGAAAATCATGAAATTGTCGCAGAAACATTCAATTCAAGCGAGTTCTATCCAGTAGAATTGTTATTTTCAGAGGTTCACACACCGAGACATTCCGTGTTTCGAAAACGTTACATTCATCACGGCTTCGACAAACATTATTTAATGACTGTGAGCATGAGGATTACCGATTTTTCAACCACAATACAAGGCATATTTACACCTAGAAACATTAACTCTGAGTTCGCAGCTTTTTCCTAATAGCTGTTTCGAAATTCAGGCAGTTTTCAAAGGAAAAAACGGAGCGTGTTCTACCCAATAGATATGTAAATTACATACATACTCCCAATGTGAAATTACGTGTTTCGAACACGCTACATGCAGAAAAGATTCGACAAATAACACTACAGTGTTTTTTGCATTTGGATTACAGGTCTTTCATCACAGTAGTAGGCATATTGATCCTTAGAAGCTTTTTCTCTGATTTCACAGAACTTTTGAAATGCCAGTTTCGAAAATGAGGCAGATTTCACGGCAGAAAACTCTTGGAGCGGGTTCTAACCAATAGAAATGTAATTTACATGGATTTGCTCACCGTGAAATTCCGTGTTCCGAACACGCTACATGCATCTCGGATGCGAGAAATATTCACTACACAGTTGTTAGCAAGTGGATTACAGCACTTTTATGCACCATACAAGGCTTACTGACACTTTGATGAATTTTCTCAGATTTCACCGGTTAGTTTTAATGCCAGTTTTGAAAATGAGGCAGATTTGGCAGAAAAATGCTCTTGGAGCCAGTTCTACCCAAAAGAGGTGTAACTTACCTAGTTTCAATCACCGTGACATTCCGTGTTCAGAACACGTTACATGCACCATGGATTCAACAAACATTCTTTAATGAGTTGTGAACATGTGTATTAACGAACTTTCATCCACCTTACAGTGCATATTTATACATAGAAATTTTATTCTGATTTAGTAGTTTTCTCCTTATGTCAGTCTATAAAATCATGCAGTTTCCATAGAAAAATCCTCTTGGAGCGAGTTTTACCCAATAGACATGCAATTTACATAGAACCCGTCATCGTGAAATTCCGTGTTCTGAAAAAGCGACATGCAACACGGATTCGACAAATATTCACTACAGAGTTGTTAGCATAAGGATTACCGAACTTTTATCCACCATAAAATCCATGTTGACACTTTGAAGCATTTTCTCATATTTCGAAAGTTTTTCCTAATGCCAGTTTTGAAAAGGAGGCTGATTCGCAGAAAAATTCTCGTGGAGCGGGTACTTCCCAATAGAAGTGTAATTTACACAGTTTCCCTCAGAGTGACATTCCACATTCCGAACACGCTACATGCATCAAGGTTTCAACAAACTTTCTCGAATGAGTTGTGGACATGTAGATTACAGAACTTTCATCCACCATAAATGGCATATATACACCTAGAAACATTAACTCCGAAATTGCAGCTTTTTCCTAATGCCAGTTTCGAAAATCAGGTCTTTTTCCAGGAAAAAATTTTTGGAGCGAATTCTAACCAATAGGCGTGTAATTTATATAGATTACATCGCCGGCATTTTCCGTGAAACCATCAGGCTACATGCATAATGCTTTCTACAAATATTCACCACAGATTTGTTTGCATGTGTTTTTACGATCTTGCATCACAATTCAAGGCATATTGACACTTTGAAGCATTTTCACTGATTTTGCAGATATTTTCAAAAGCCACTTTCAAAAATGAGGCAGATTTCCCAGAAAAATCTCTTGGAGCGAATTCTATCCAAGAGACATGTATTTTACATAGATTCGCTCACCGTGATATTCTTTCATCCGAACACAATTCACGTATCTCGGATTCGACAAATATTCACTACAGAGATGTTAGCATGCGGATTACCGAACTTTCATCCACCACACAGGGCAGATTTACACCGAGAATCTAGTAATCTGAATTCGCAGGCTTTTCCAAACGTCAGTTTCAAAAATCAGGCCTATTTCTCAGGAAAAATCTCTTGGAGTGATTTCTAACCAAGAGAAATGTAATTTACATAAATTCCCTGGCCGTGAAATTCCGTGTTCTGAACATGCTACGTGCATATAGGATTGGACAAATATTCACTACAAATTTGTTAGCATGTGGATTACCGAACTTTCATCACAATACATTGAATATTGTTTCTTAGAAGTATTTTCTCAGATTTTGCAGCGTATTCGAAATGCCAGTTTCAAAATGACGAAGTTTTCGCAGAAAAACTCTCTCGGAGCGAGGTCTACCCAATAGAGAAGTAATTTAAATTGTTTCAATCACCGTGAAATTCCACGTTCTGAACTCGGTACATGCACAACGGATTAGAAAAAGATTCTTTAATATGTTGTGAAACTGTGGATTACCGAATTTTCTTGCAACATAAAGGCACATTTACACCTACAAATATTTACTATCATTTTGCAGGTCTTTCCAAACTTCAGATTCGATACTCATGCAATTTTAGGAGAAAAATTCTCCTCTAGGTCGTTATACTGAATAGAATTGTAATTTACATAGATTCATTACCATGAAATTCCGTTTTCCAAAAGCGCTACATGAATCACGGTTTAAAAAATAATAACTAGACTGTTAATAACATGTGGATTACCGGACTTTCATTCACCATTCAAGGCATATTGAGACTAAGAAGCATTTTCTCAGATTTCACAGGGTTCTCCTAATGGCAGTTTTGAAAATGAGGCACATTACGCAGAAAAATTCTTTTCAAGCGAGTTCTACCCAATAGACCTGTAACTTACATTGTTTCCTTCACTATGACATTCCATATTCCGAACATGTCACATGCATCACGAATTCGACAAACATTATTTAATGGGTGTGAGCATGTTGATTACCGAACTTTCATCCACCATACAAGGCATATTTACACCTAGAAGTAATTATTGTGATTTTGCAGGTTTTTCCTAACATCCAGTTTCGAAAATCATGAAATTGTCGCAGAAACATTCAATTCAAGCGAGTTCTATCCAGTAGAATTGTTATTTTCAGAGGTTCACACACCGAGACATTCCGTGTTTCGAAAACGTTACATTCATCACGGCTTCGACAAACATTATTTAATGACTGTGAGCATGAGGATTACCGATTTTTCAACCACAATACAAGGCATATTTACACCTAGAAACATTAACTCTGAGTTCGCAGCTTTTTCCTAATAGCTGTTTCGAAATTCAGGCAGTTTTCAAAGGAAAAAACGGAGCGTGTTCTACCCAATAGATATGTAAATTACATACATACTCCCAATGTGAAATTACGTGTTTCGAACACGCTACATGCAGAAAAGATTCGACAAATAACACTACAGTGTTTTTTGCATTTGGATTACAGGTCTTTCATCACAGTAGTAGGCATATTGATCCTTAGAAGCTTTTTCTCTGATTTCACAGAACTTTTGAAATGCCAGTTTCGAAAATGAGGCAGATTTCACGGCAGAAAACTCTTGGAGCGGGTTCTAACCAATAGAAATGTAATTTACATGGATTTGCTCACCGTGAAATTCCGTGTTCCGAACACGCTACATGCATCTCGGATGCGAGAAATATTCACTACACAGTTGTTAGCAAGTGGATTACAGCACTTTTATGCACCATACAAGGCTTACTGACACTTTGATGAATTTTCTCAGATTTCACCGGTTAGTTTTAATGCCAGTTTTGAAAATGAGGCAGATTTGGCAGAAAAATGCTCTTGGAGCCAGTTCTACCCAAAAGAGGTGTAACTTACCTAGTTTCAATCACCGTGACATTCCGTGTTCAGAACACGTTACATGCACCATGGATTCAACAAACATTCTTTAATGAGTTGTGAACATGTGTATTAACGAACTTTCATCCACCTTACAGTGCATATTTATACATAGAAATTTTATTCTGATTTAGTAGTTTTCTCCTTATGTCAGTCTATAAAATCATGCAGTTTCCATAGAAAAATCCTCTTGGAGCGAGTTTTACCCAATAGACATGCAATTTACATAGAACCCGTCATCGTGAAATTCCGTGTTCTGAAAAAGCGACATGCAACACGGATTCGACAAATATTCACTACAGAGTTGTTAGCATAAGGATTACCGAACTTTTATCCACCATAAAATCCATGTTGACACTTTGAAGCATTTTCTCATATTTCGAAAGTTTTTCCTAATGCCAGTTTTGAAAAGGAGGCTGATTCGCAGAAAAATTCTCGTGGAGCGGGTACTTCCCAATAGAAGTGTAATTTACACAGTTTCCCTCAGAGTGACATTCCACATTCCGAACACGCTACATGCATCAAGGTTTCAACAAACTTTCTCGAATGAGTTGTGGACATGTAGATTACAGAACTTTCATCCACCATAAATGGCATATATACACCTAGAAACATTAACTCCGAAATTGCAGCTTTTTCCTAATGCCAGTTTCGAAAATCAGGTCTTTTTCCAGGAAAAAATTTTTGGAGCGAATTCTAACCAATAGGCGTGTAATTTATATAGATTACATCGCCGGCATTTTCCGTGAAACCATCAGGCTACATGCATAATGCTTTCTACAAATATTCACCACAGATTTGTTTGCATGTGTTTTTACGATCTTGCATCACAATTCAAGGCATATTGACACTTTGAAGCATTTTCACTGATTTTGCAGATATTTTCAAAAGCCACTTTCAAAAATGAGGCAGATTTCCCAGAAAAATCTCTTGGAGCGAATTCTATCCAAGAGACATGTATTTTACATAGATTCGCTCACCGTGATATTCTTTCATCCGAACACAATTCACGTATCTCGGATTCGACAAATATTCACTACAGAGATGTTAGCATGCGGATTACCGAACTTTCATCCACCACACAGGGCAGATTTACACCGAGAATCTAGTAATCTGAATTCGCAGGCTTTTCCAAACGTCAGTTTCAAAAATCAGGCCTATTTCTCAGGAAAAATCTCTTGGAGTGATTTCTAACCAAGAGAAATGTAATTTACATAAATTCCCTGGCCGTGAAATTCCGTGTTCTGAACATGCTACGTGCATATAGGATTGGACAAATATTCACTACAAATTTGTTAGCATGTGGATTACCGAACTTTCATCACAATACATTGAATATTGTTTCTTAGAAGTATTTTCTCAGATTTTGCAGCGTATTCGAAATGCCAGTTTCAAAATGACGAAGTTTTCGCAGAAAAACTCTCTCGGAGCGAGGTCTACCCAATAGAGAAGTAATTTAAATTGTTTCAATCACCGTGAAATTCCACGTTCTGAACTCGGTACATGCACAACGGATTAGAAAAAGATTCTTTAATATGTTGTGAAACTGTGGATTACCGAATTTTCTTGCAACATAAAGGCACATTTACACCTACAAATATTTACTATCATTTTGCAGGTCTTTCCAAACTTCAGATTCGATACTCATGCAATTTTAGGAGAAAAATTCTCCTCTAGGTCGTTATACTCAATAGAATTGTAATTTACATAGATTCATTACCATGAAATTCCGTTTTCCAAAAGCGCTACATGAATCACGGTTTAAAAAATAATAACTAGACTGTTAATAACATGTGGATTACCGGACTTTCATTCACCATTCAAGGCATATTGAGACTAAGAAGCATTTTCTCAGATTTCACAGGGTTCTCCTAATGGCAGTTTTGAAAATGAGGCACATTACGCAGAAAAATTCTTTTCAAGCGAGTTCTACCCAATAGACCTGTAACTTACATTGTTTCCTTCACTATGACATTCCATATTCCGAACATGTCACATGCATCACGAATTCGACAAACATTATTTAATGGGTGTGAGCATGTTGATTACCGAACTTTCATCCACCATACAAGGCATATTTACACCTAGAAGTAATTATTGTGATTTTGCAGGTTTTTCCTAACATCCAGTTTCGAAAATCATGAAATTGTCGCAGAAACATTCAATTCAAGCGAGTTCTATCCAGTAGAATTGTTATTTTCAGAGGTTCACACACCGAGACATTCCGTGTTTCGAAAACGTTACATTCATCACGGCTTCGACAAACATTATTTAATGACTGTGAGCATGAGGATTACCGATTTTTCAACCACAATACAAGGCATATTTACACCTAGAAACATTAACTCTGAGTTCGCAGCTTTTTCCTAATAGCTGTTTCGAAATTCAGGCAGTTTTCAAAGGAAAAAACGGAGCGTGTTCTACCCAATAGATATGTAAATTACATACATACTCCCAATGTGAAATTACGTGTTTCGAACACGCTACATGCAGAAAAGATTCGACAAATAACACTACAGTGTTTTTTGCATTTGGATTACAGGTCTTTCATCACAGTAGTAGGCATATTGATCCTTAGAAGCTTTTTCTCTGATTTCACAGAACTTTTGAAATGCCAGTTTCGAAAATGAGGCAGATTTCACGGCAGAAAACTCTTGGAGCGGGTTCTAACCAATAGAAATGTAATTTACATGGATTTGCTCACCGTGAAATTCCGTGTTCCGAACACGCTACATGCATCTCGGATGCGAGAAATATTCACTACACAGTTGTTAGCAAGTGGATTACAGCACTTTTATGCACCATACAAGGCTTACTGACACTTTGATGAATTTTCTCAGATTTCACCGGTTAGTTTTAATGCCAGTTTTGAAAATGAGGCAGATTTGGCAGAAAAATGCTCTTGGAGCCAGTTCTACCCAAAAGAGGTGTAACTTACCTAGTTTCAATCACCGTGACATTCCGTGTTCAGAACACGTTACATGCACCATGGATTCAACAAACATTCTTTAATGAGTTGTGAACATGTGTATTAACGAACTTTCATCCACCTTACAGTGCATATTTATACATAGAAATTTTATTCTGATTTAGTAGTTTTCTCCTTATGTCAGTCTATAAAATCATGCAGTTTCCATAGAAAAATCCTCTTGGAGCGAGTTTTACCCAATAGACATGCAATTTACATAGAACCCGTCATCGTGAAATTCCGTGTTCTGAAAAAGCGACATGCAACACGGATTCGACAAATATTCACTACAGAGTTGTTAGCATAAGGATTACCGAACTTTTATCCACCATAAAATCCATGTTGACACTTTGAAGCATTTTCTCATATTTCGAAAGTTTTTCCTAATGCCAGTTTTGAAAAGGAGGCTGATTCGCAGAAAAATTCTCGTGGAGCGGGTACTTCCCAATAGAAGTGTAATTTACACAGTTTCCCTCAGAGTGACATTCCACATTCCGAACACGCTACATGCATCAAGGTTTCAACAAACTTTCTCGAATGAGTTGTGGACATGTAGATTACAGAACTTTCATCCACCATAAATGGCATATATACACCTAGAAACATTAACTCCGAAATTGCAGCTTTTTCCTAATGCCAGTTTCGAAAATCAGGTCTTTTTCCAGGAAAAAATTTTTGGAGCGAATTCTAACCAATAGGCGTGTAATTTATATAGATTACATCGCCGGCATTTTCCGTGAAACCATCAGGCTACATGCATAATGCTTTCTACAAATATTCACCACAGATTTGTTTGCATGTGTTTTTACGATCTTGCATCACAATTCAAGGCATATTGACACTTTGAAGCATTTTCACTGATTTTGCAGATATTTTCAAAAGCCACTTTCAAAAATGAGGCAGATTTCCCAGAAAAATCTCTTGGAGCGAATTCTATCCAAGAGACATGTATTTTACATAGATTCGCTCACCGTGATATTCTTTCATCCGAACACAATTCACGTATCTCGGATTCGACAAATATTCACTACAGAGATGTTAGCATGCGGATTACCGAACTTTCATCCACCACACAGGGCAGATTTACACCGAGAATCTAGTAATCTGAATTCGCAGGCTTTTCCAAACGTCAGTTTCAAAAATCAGGCCTATTTCTCAGGAAAAATCTCTTGGAGTGATTTCTAACCAAGAGAAATGTAATTTACATAAATTCCCTGGCCGTGAAATTCCGTGTTCTGAACATGCTACGTGCATATAGGATTGGACAAATATTCACTACAAATTTGTTAGCATGTGGATTACCGAACTTTCATCACAATACATTGAATATTGTTTCTTAGAAGTATTTTCTCAGATTTTGCAGCGTATTCGAAATGCCAGTTTCAAAATGACGAAGTTTTCGCAGAAAAACTCTCTCGGAGCGAGGTCTACCCAATAGAGAAGTAATTTAAATTGTTTCAATCACCGTGAAATTCCACGTTCTGAACTCGGTACATGCACAACGGATTAGAAAAAGATTCTTTAATATGTTGTGAAACTGTGGATTACCGAATTTTCTTGCAACATAAAGGCACATTTACACCTACAAATATTTACTATCATTTTGCAGGTCTTTCCAAACTTCAGATTCGATACTCATGCAATTTTAGGAGAAAAATTCTCCTCTAGGTCGTTATACTGAATAGAATTGTAATTTACATAGATTCATTACCATGAAATTCCGTTTTCCAAAAGCGCTACATGAATCACGGTTTAAAAAATAATAACTAAACTGTTAATAACATGTGGATTACCGGACTTTCATTCACCATTCAAGGCATATTGAGACTAAGAAGCATTTTCTCAGATTTCACAGGGTTCTCCTAATGGCAGTTTTGAAAATGAGGCACATTACGCAGAAAAATTCTTTTCAAGCGAGTTCTACCCAATAGACCTGTAACTTACATTGTTTCCTTCACTATGACATTCCATATTCCGAACATGTCACATGCATCACGAATTCGACAAACATTATTTAATGGGTGTGAGCATGTTGATTACCGAACTTTCATCCACCATACAAGGCATATTTACACCTAGAAGTAATTATTGTGATTTTGCAGGTTTTTCCTAACATCCAGTTTCGAAAATCATGAAATTGTCGCAGAAACATTCAATTCAAGCGAGTTCTATCCAGTAGAATTGTTATTTTCAGAGGTTCACACACCGAGACATTCCGTGTTTCGAAAACGTTACATTCATCACGGCTTCGACAAACATTATTTAATGACTGTGAGCATGAGGATTACCGATTTTTCAACCACAATACAAGGCATATTTACACCTAGAAACATTAACTCTGAGTTCGCAGCTTTTTCCTAATAGCTGTTTCGAAATTCAGGCAGTTTTCAAAGGAAAAAACGGAGCGTGTTCTACCCAATAGATATGTAAATTACATACATACTCCCAATGTGAAATTACGTGTTTCGAACACGCTACATGCAGAAAAGATTCGACAAATAACACTACAGTGTTTTTTGCATTTGGATTACAGGTCTTTCATCACAGTAGTAGGCATATTGATCCTTAGAAGCTTTTTCTCTGATTTCACAGAACTTTTGAAATGCCAGTTTCGAAAATGAGGCAGATTTCACGGCAGAAAACTCTTGGAGCGGGTTCTAACCAATAGAAATGTAATTTACATGGATTTGCTCACCGTGAAATTCCGTGTTCCGAACACGCTACATGCATCTCGGATGCGAGAAATATTCACTACACAGTTGTTAGCAAGTGGATTACAGCACTTTTATGCACCATACAAGGCTTACTGACACTTTGATGAATTTTCTCAGATTTCACCGGTTAGTTTTAATGCCAGTTTTGAAAATGAGGCAGATTTGGCAGAAAAATGCTCTTGGAGCCAGTTCTACCCAAAAGAGGTGTAACTTACCTAGTTTCAATCACCGTGACATTCCGTGTTCAGAACACGTTACATGCACCATGGATTCAACAAACATTCTTTAATGAGTTGTGAACATGTGTATTAACGAACTTTCATCCACCTTACAGTGCATATTTATACATAGAAATTTTATTCTGATTTAGTAGTTTTCTCCTTATGTCAGTCTATAAAATCATGCAGTTTCCATAGAAAAATCCTCTTGGAGCGAGTTTTACCCAATAGACATGCAATTTACATAGAACCCGTCATCGTGAAATTCCGTGTTCTGAAAAAGCGACATGCAACACGGATTCGACAAATATTCACTACAGAGTTGTTAGCATAAGGATTACCGAACTTTTATCCACCATAAAATCCATGTTGACACTTTGAAGCATTTTCTCATATTTCGAAAGTTTTTCCTAATGCCAGTTTTGAAAAGGAGGCTGATTCGCAGAAAAATTCTCGTGGAGCGGGTACTTCCCAATAGAAGTGTAATTTACACAGTTTCCCTCAGAGTGACATTCCACATTCCGAACACGCTACATGCATCAAGGTTTCAACAAACTTTCTCGAATGAGTTGTGGACATGTAGATTACAGAACTTTCATCCACCATAAATGGCATATATACACCTAGAAACATTAACTCCGAAATTGCAGCTTTTTCCTAATGCCAGTTTCGAAAATCAGGTCTTTTTCCAGGAAAAAATTTTTGGAGCGAATTCTAACCAATAGGCGTGTAATTTATATAGATTACATCGCCGGCATTTTCCGTGAAACCATCAGGCTACATGCATAATGCTTTCTACAAATATTCACCACAGATTTGTTTGCATGTGTTTTTACGATCTTGCATCACAATTCAAGGCATATTGACACTTTGAAGCATTTTCACTGATTTTGCAGATATTTTCAAAAGCCACTTTCAAAAATGAGGCAGATTTCCCAGAAAAATCTCTTGGAGCGAATTCTATCCAAGAGACATGTATTTTACATAGATTCGCTCACCGTGATATTCTTTCATCCGAACACAATTCACGTATCTCGGATTCGACAAATATTCACTACAGAGATGTTAGCATGCGGATTACCGAACTTTCATCCACCACACAGGGCAGATTTACACCGAGAATCTAGTAATCTGAATTCGCAGGCTTTTCCAAACGTCAGTTTCAAAAATCAGGCCTATTTCTCAGGAAAAATCTCTTGGAGTGATTTCTAACCAAGAGAAATGTAATTTACATAAATTCCCTGGCCGTGAAATTCCGTGTTCTGAACATGCTACGTGCATATAGGATTGGACAAATATTCACTACAAATTTGTTAGCATGTGGATTACCGAACTTTCATCACAATACATTGAATATTGTTTCTTAGAAGTATTTTCTCAGATTTTGCAGCGTATTCGAAATGCCAGTTTCAAAATGACGAAGTTTTCGCAGAAAAACTCTCTCGGAGCGAGGTCTACCCAATAGAGAAGTAATTTAAATTGTTTCAATCACCGTGAAATTCCACGTTCTGAACTCGGTACATGCACAACGGATTAGAAAAAGATTCTTTAATATGTTGTGAAACTGTGGATTACCGAATTTTCTTGCAACATAAAGGCACATTTACACCTACAAATATTTACTATCATTTTGCAGGTCTTTCCAAACTTCAGATTCGATACTCATGCAATTTTAGGAGAAAAATTCTCCTCTAGGTCGTTATACTGAATAGAATTGTAATTTACATAGATTCATTACCATGAAATTCCGTTTTCCAAAAGCGCTACATGAATCACGGTTTAAAAAATAATAACTAGACTGTTAATAACATGTGGATTACCGGACTTTCATTCACCATTCAAGGCATATTGAGACTAAGAAGCATTTTCTCAGATTTCACAGGGTTCTCCTAATGGCAGTTTTGAAAATGAGGCACATTACGCAGAAAAATTCTTTTCAAGCGAGTTCTACCCAATAGACCTGTAACTTACATTGTTTCCTTCACTATGACATTCCATATTCCGAACATGTCACATGCATCACGAATTCGACAAACATTATTTAATGGGTGTGAGCATGTTGATTACCGAACTTTCATCCACCATACAAGGCATATTTACACCTAGAAGTAATTATTGTGATTTTGCAGGTTTTTCCTAACATCCAGTTTCGAAAATCATGAAATTGTCGCAGAAACATTCAATTCAAGCGAGTTCTATCCAGTAGAATTGTTATTTTCAGAGGTTCACACACCGAGACATTCCGTGTTTCGAAAACGTTACATTCATCACGGCTTCGACAAACATTATTTAATGACTGTGAGCATGAGGATTACCGATTTTTCAACCACAATACAAGGCATATTTACACCTAGAAACATTAACTCTGAGTTCGCAGCTTTTTCCTAATAGCTGTTTCGAAATTCAGGCAGTTTTCAAAGGAAAAAACGGAGCGTGTTCTACCCAATAGATATGTAAATTACATACATACTCCCAATGTGAAATTACGTGTTTCGAACACGCTACATGCAGAAAAGATTCGACAAATAACACTACAGTGTTTTTTGCATTTGGATTACAGGTCTTTCATCACAGTAGTAGGCATATTGATCCTTAGAAGCTTTTTCTCTGATTTCACAGAACTTTTGAAATGCCAGTTTCGAAAATGAGGCAGATTTCACGGCAGAAAACTCTTGGAGCGGGTTCTAACCAATAGAAATGTAATTTACATGGATTTGCTCACCGTGAAATTCCGTGTTCCGAACACGCTACATGCATCTCGGATGCGAGAAATATTCACTACACAGTTGTTAGCAAGTGGATTACAGCACTTTTATGCACCATACAAGGCTTACTGACACTTTGATGAATTTTCTCAGATTTCACCGGTTAGTTTTAATGCCAGTTTTGAAAATGAGGCAGATTTGGCAGAAAAATGCTCTTGGAGCCAGTTCTACCCAAAAGAGGTGTAACTTACCTAGTTTCAATCACCGTGACATTCCGTGTTCAGAACACGTTACATGCACCATGGATTCAACAAACATTCTTTAATGAGTTGTGAACATGTGTATTAACGAACTTTCATCCACCTTACAGTGCATATTTATACATAGAAATTTTATTCTGATTTAGTAGTTTTCTCCTTATGTCAGTCTATAAAATCATGCAGTTTCCATAGAAAAATCCTCTTGGAGCGAGTTTTACCCAATAGACATGCAATTTACATAGAACCCGTCATCGTGAAATTCCGTGTTCTGAAAAAGCGACATGCAACACGGATTCGACAAATATTCACTACAGAGTTGTTAGCATAAGGATTACCGAACTTTTATCCACCATAAAATCCATGTTGACACTTTGAAGCATTTTCTCATATTTCGAAAGTTTTTCCTAATGCCAGTTTTGAAAAGGAGGCTGATTCGCAGAAAAATTCTCGTGGAGCGGGTACTTCCCAATAGAAGTGTAATTTACACAGTTTCCCTCAGAGTGACATTCCACATTCCGAACACGCTACATGCATCAAGGTTTCAACAAACTTTCTCGAATGAGTTGTGGACATGTAGATTACAGAACTTTCATCCACCATAAATGGCATATATACACCTAGAAACATTAACTCCGAAATTGCAGCTTTTTCCTAATGCCAGTTTCGAAAATCAGGTCTTTTTCCAGGAAAAAATTTTTGGAGCGAATTCTAACCAATAGGCGTGTAATTTATATAGATTACATCGCCGGCATTTTCCGTGAAACCATCAGGCTACATGCATAATGCTTTCTACAAATATTCACCACAGATTTGTTTGCATGTGTTTTTACGATCTTGCATCACAATTCAAGGCATATTGACACTTTGAAGCATTTTCACTGATTTTGCAGATATTTTCAAAAGCCACTTTCAAAAATGAGGCAGATTTCCCAGAAAAATCTCTTGGAGCGAATTCTATCCAAGAGACATGTATTTTACATAGATTCGCTCACCGTGATATTCTTTCATCCGAACACAATTCACGTATCTCGGATTCGACAAATATTCACTACAGAGATGTTAGCATGCGGATTACCGAACTTTCATCCACCACACAGGGCAGATTTACACCGAGAATCTAGTAATCTGAATTCGCAGGCTTTTCCAAACGTCAGTTTCAAAAATCAGGCCTATTTCTCAGGAAAAATCTCTTGGAGTGATTTCTAACCAAGAGAAATGTAATTTACATAAATTCCCTGGCCGTGAAATTCCGTGTTCTGAACATGCTACGTGCATATAGGATTGGACAAATATTCACTACAAATTTGTTAGCATGTGGATTACCGAACTTTCATCACAATACATTGAATATTGTTTCTTAGAAGTATTTTCTCAGATTTTGCAGCGTATTCGAAATGCCAGTTTCAAAATGACGAAGTTTTCGCAGAAAAACTCTCTCGGAGCGAGGTCTACCCAATAGAGAAGTAATTTAAATTGTTTCAATCACCGTGAAATTCCACGTTCTGAACTCGGTACATGCACAACGGATTAGAAAAAGATTCTTTAATATGTTGTGAAACTGTGGATTACCGAATTTTCTTGCAACATAAAGGCACATTTACACCTACAAATATTTACTATCATTTTGCAGGTCTTTCCAAACTTCAGATTCGATACTCATGCAATTTTAGGAGAAAAATTCTCCTCTAGGTCGTTATACTCAATAGAATTGTAATTTACATAGATTCATTACCATGAAATTCCGTTTTCCAAAAGCGCTACATGAATCACGGTTTAAAAAATAATAACTAGACTGTTAATAACATGTGGATTACCGGACTTTCATTCACCATTCAAGGCATATTGAGACTAAGAAGCATTTTCTCAGATTTCACAGGGTTCTCCTAATGGCAGTTTTGAAAATGAGGCACATTACGCAGAAAAATTCTTTTCAAGCGAGTTCTACCCAATAGACCTGTAACTTACATTGTTTCCTTCACTATGACATTCCATATTCCGAACATGTCACATGCATCACGAATTCGACAAACATTATTTAATGGGTGTGAGCATGTTGATTACCGAACTTTCATCCACCATACAAGGCATATTTACACCTAGAAGTAATTATTGTGATTTTGCAGGTTTTTCCTAACATCCAGTTTCGAAAATCATGAAATTGTCGCAGAAACATTCAATTCAAGCGAGTTCTATCCAGTAGAATTGTTATTTTCAGAGGTTCACACACCGAGACATTCCGTGTTTCGAAAACGTTACATTCATCACGGCTTCGACAAACATTATTTAATGACTGTGAGCATGAGGATTACCGATTTTTCAACCACAATACAAGGCATATTTACACCTAGAAACATTAACTCTGAGTTCGCAGCTTTTTCCTAATAGCTGTTTCGAAATTCAGGCAGTTTTCAAAGGAAAAAACGGAGCGTGTTCTACCCAATAGATATGTAAATTACATACATACTCCCAATGTGAAATTACGTGTTTCGAACACGCTACATGCAGAAAAGATTCGACAAATAACACTACAGTGTTTTTTGCATTTGGATTACAGGTCTTTCATCACAGTAGTAGGCATATTGATCCTTAGAAGCTTTTTCTCTGATTTCACAGAACTTTTGAAATGCCAGTTTCGAAAATGAGGCAGATTTCACGGCAGAAAACTCTTGGAGCGGGTTCTAACCAATAGAAATGTAATTTACATGGATTTGCTCACCGTGAAATTCCGTGTTCCGAACACGCTACATGCATCTCGGATGCGAGAAATATTCACTACACAGTTGTTAGCAAGTGGATTACAGCACTTTTATGCACCATACAAGGCTTACTGACACTTTGATGAATTTTCTCAGATTTCACCGGTTAGTTTTAATGCCAGTTTTGAAAATGAGGCAGATTTGGCAGAAAAATGCTCTTGGAGCCAGTTCTACCCAAAAGAGGTGTAACTTACCTAGTTTCAATCACCGTGACATTCCGTGTTCAGAACACGTTACATGCACCATGGATTCAACAAACATTCTTTAATGAGTTGTGAACATGTGTATTAACGAACTTTCATCCACCTTACAGTGCATATTTATACATAGAAATTTTATTCTGATTTAGTAGTTTTCTCCTTATGTCAGTCTATAAAATCATGCAGTTTCCATAGAAAAATCCTCTTGGAGCGAGTTTTACCCAATAGACATGCAATTTACATAGAACCCGTCATCGTGAAATTCCGTGTTCTGAAAAAGCGACATGCAACACGGATTCGACAAATATTCACTACAGAGTTGTTAGCATAAGGATTACCGAACTTTTATCCACCATAAAATCCATGTTGACACTTTGAAGCATTTTCTCATATTTCGAAAGTTTTTCCTAATGCCAGTTTTGAAAAGGAGGCTGATTCGCAGAAAAATTCTCGTGGAGCGGGTACTTCCCAATAGAAGTGTAATTTACACAGTTTCCCTCAGAGTGACATTCCACATTCCGAACACGCTACATGCATCAAGGTTTCAACAAACTTTCTCGAATGAGTTGTGGACATGTAGATTACAGAACTTTCATCCACCATAAATGGCATATATACACCTAGAAACATTAACTCCGAAATTGCAGCTTTTTCCTAATGCCAGTTTCGAAAATCAGGTCTTTTTCCAGGAAAAAATTTTTGGAGCGAATTCTAACCAATAGGCGTGTAATTTATATAGATTACATCGCCGGCATTTTCCGTGAAACCATCAGGCTACATGCATAATGCTTTCTACAAATATTCACCACAGATTTGTTTGCATGTGTTTTTACGATCTTGCATCACAATTCAAGGCATATTGACACTTTGAAGCATTTTCACTGATTTTGCAGATATTTTCAAAAGCCACTTTCAAAAATGAGGCAGATTTCCCAGAAAAATCTCTTGGAGCGAATTCTATCCAAGAGACATGTATTTTACATAGATTCGCTCACCGTGATATTCTTTCATCCGAACACAATTCACGTATCTCGGATTCGACAAATATTCACTACAGAGATGTTAGCATGCGGATTACCGAACTTTCATCCACCACACAGGGCAGATTTACACCGAGAATCTAGTAATCTGAATTCGCAGGCTTTTCCAAACGTCAGTTTCAAAAATCAGGCCTATTTCTCAGGAAAAATCTCTTGGAGTGATTTCTAACCAAG
Source organism: Camelus dromedarius (assembly GCF_036321535.1). Taxonomy (NCBI): domain Eukaryota; kingdom Metazoa; phylum Chordata; class Mammalia; order Artiodactyla; family Camelidae; genus Camelus; species Camelus dromedarius. The sequence continues at coordinate 301,491 of NW_026989821.1, read as the reverse complement.
AGAAATGTAATTTACATAAATTCCCTGGCCGTGAAATTCCGTGTTCTGAACATGCTACGTGCATATAGGATTGGACAAATATTCACTACAAATTTGTTAGCATGTGGATTACCGAACTTTCATCACAATACATTGAATATTGTTTCTTAGAAGTATTTTCTCAGATTTTGCAGCGTATTCGAAATGCCAGTTTCAAAATGACGAAGTTTTCGCAGAAAAACTCTCTCGGAGCGAGGTCTACCCAATAGAGAAGTAATTTAAATTGTTTCAATCACCGTGAAATTCCACATTCTGAACTCGGTACATGCACAACGGATTAGAAAAAGATTCTTTAATATGTTGTGAAACTGTGGATTACCGAATTTTCTTGCAACATAAAGGCACATTTACACCTACAAATATTTACTATCATTTTGCAGGTCTTTCCAAACTTCAGATTCGATACTCATGCAATTTTAGGAGAAAAATTCTCCTCTAGGTCGTTATACTCAATAGAATTGTAATTTACATAGATTCATTACCATGAAATTCCGTTTTCCAAAAGCGCTACATGAATCACGGTTTAAAAAATAATAACTAGACTGTTAATAACATGTGGATTACCGGACTTTCATTCACCATTCAAGGCATATTGAGACTAAGAAGCATTTTCTCAGATTTCACAGGGTTCTCCTAATGGCAGTTTTGAAAATGAGGCACATTACGCAGAAAAATTCTTTTCAAGCGAGTTCTACCCAATAGACCTGTAACTTACATTGTTTCCTTCACTATGACATTCCATATTCCGAACATGTCACATGCATCACGAATTCGACAAACATTATTTAATGGGTGTGAGCATGTTGATTACCGAACTTTCATCCACCATACAAGGCATATTTACACCTAGAAGTAATTATTGTGATTTTGCAGGTTTTTCCTAACATCCAGTTTCGAAAATCATGAAATTGTCGCAGAAACATTCAATTCAAGCGAGTTCTATCCAGTAGAATTGTTATTTTCAGAGGTTCACACACCGAGACATTCCGTGTTTCGAAAACGTTACATTCATCACGGCTTCGACAAACATTATTTAATGACTGTGAGCATGAGGATTACCGATTTTTCAACCACAATACAAGGCATATTTACACCTAGAAACATTAACTCTGAGTTCGCAGCTTTTTCCTAATAGCTGTTTCGAAATTCAGGCAGTTTTCAAAGGAAAAAACGGAGCGTGTTCTACCCAATAGATATGTAAATTACATACATACTCCCAATGTGAAATTACGTGTTTCGAACACGCTACATGCAGAAAAGATTCGACAAATAACACTACAGTGTTTTTTGCATTTGGATTACAGGTCTTTCATCACAGTAGTAGGCATATTGATCCTTAGAAGCTTTTTCTCTGATTTCACAGAACTTTTGAAATGCCAGTTTCGAAAATGAGGCAGATTTCACGGCAGAAAACTCTTGGAGCGGGTTCTAACCAATAGAAATGTAATTTACATGGATTTGCTCACCGTGAAATTCCGTGTTCCGAACACGCTACATGCATCTCGGATGCGAGAAATATTCACTACACAGTTGTTAGCAAGTGGATTACAGCACTTTTATGCACCATACAAGGCTTACTGACACTTTGATGAATTTTCTCAGATTTCACCGGTTAGTTTTAATGCCAGTTTTGAAAATGAGGCAGATTTGGCAGAAAAATGCTCTTGGAGCCAGTTCTACCCAAAAGAGGTGTAACTTACCTAGTTTCAATCACCGTGACATTCCGTGTTCAGAACACGTTACATGCACCATGGATTCAACAAACATTCTTTAATGAGTTGTGAACATGTGTATTAACGAACTTTCATCCACCTTACAGTGCATATTTATACATAGAAATTTTATTCTGATTTAGTAGTTTTCTCCTTATGTCAGTCTATAAAATCATGCAGTTTCCATAGAAAAATCCTCTTGGAGCGAGTTTTACCCAATAGACATGCAATTTACATAGAACCCGTCATCGTGAAATTCCGTGTTCTGAAAAAGCGACATGCAACACGGATTCGACAAATATTCACTACAGAGTTGTTAGCATAAGGATTACCGAACTTTTATCCACCATAAAATCCATGTTGACACTTTGAAGCATTTTCTCATATTTCGAAAGTTTTTCCTAATGCCAGTTTTGAAAAGGAGGCTGATTCGCAGAAAAATTCTCGTGGAGCGGGTACTTCCCAATAGAAGTGTAATTTACACAGTTTCCCTCAGAGTGACATTCCACATTCCGAACACGCTACATGCATCAAGGTTTCAACAAACTTTCTCGAATGAGTTGTGGACATGTAGATTACAGAACTTTCATCCACCATAAATGGCATATATACACCTAGAAACATTAACTCCGAAATTGCAGCTTTTTCCTAATGCCAGTTTCGAAAATCAGGTCTTTTTCCAGGAAAAAATTTTTGGAGCGAATTCTAACCAATAGGCGTGTAATTTATATAGATTACATCGCCGGCATTTTCCGTGAAACCATCAGGCTACATGCATAATGCTTTCTACAAATATTCACCACAGATTTGTTTGCATGTGTTTTTACGATCTTGCATCACAATTCAAGGCATATTGACACTTTGAAGCATTTTCACTGATTTTGCAGATATTTTCAAAAGCCACTTTCAAAAATGAGGCAGATTTCCCAGAAAAATCTCTTGGAGCGAATTCTATCCAAGAGACATGTATTTTACATAGATTCGCTCACCGTGATATTCTTTCATCCGAACACAATTCACGTATCTCGGATTCGACAAATATTCACTACAGAGATGTTAGCATGCGGATTACCGAACTTTCATCCACCACACAGGGCAGATTTACACCGAGAATCTAGTAATCTGAATTCGCAGGCTTTTCCAAACGTCAGTTTCAAAAATCAGGCCTATTTCTCAGGAAAAATCTCTTGGAGTGATTTCTAACCAAGAGAAATGTAATTTACATAAATTCCCTGGCCGTGAAATTCCGTGTTCTGAACATGCTACGTGCATATAGGATTGGACAAATATTCACTACAAATTTGTTAGCATGTGGATTACCGAACTTTCATCACAATACATTGAATATTGTTTCTTAGAAGTATTTTCTCAGATTTTGCAGCGTATTCGAAATGCCAGTTTCAAAATGACGAAGTTTTCGCAGAAAAACTCTCTCGGAGCGAGGTCTACCCAATAGAGAAGTAATTTAAATTGTTTCAATCACCGTGAAATTCCACGTTCTGAACTCGGTACATGCACAACGGATTAGAAAAAGATTCTTTAATATGTTGTGAAACTGTGGATTACCGAATTTTCTTGCAACATAAAGGCACATTTACACCTACAAATATTTACTATCATTTTGCAGGTCTTTCCAAACTTCAGATTCGATACTCATGCAATTTTAGGAGAAAAATTCTCCTCTAGGTCGTTATACTCAATAGAATTGTAATTTACATAGATTCATTACCATGAAATTCCGTTTTCCAAAAGCGCTACATGAATCACGGTTTAAAAAATAATAACTAGACTGTTAATAACATGTGGATTACCGGACTTTCATTCACCATTCAAGGCATATTGAGACTAAGAAGCATTTTCTCAGATTTCACAGGGTTCTCCTAATGGCAGTTTTGAAAATGAGGCACATTACGCAGAAAAATTCTTTTCAAGCGAGTTCTACCCAATAGACCTGTAACTTACATTGTTTCCTTCACTATGACATTCCATATTCCGAACATGTCACATGCATCACGAATTCGACAAACATTATTTAATGGGTGTGAGCATGTTGATTACCGAACTTTCATCCACCATACAAGGCATATTTACACCTAGAAGTAATTATTGTGATTTTGCAGGTTTTTTCCTAACATCCAGTTTCGAAAATCATGAAATTGTCGCAGAAACATTCAATTCAAGCGAGTTCTATCCAGTAGAATTGTTATTTTCAGAGGTTCACACACCGAGACATTCCGTGTTCCGAAAACGTTACATTCATCACGGCTTCGACAAACATTATTTAATGACTGTGAGCATGAGGATTACCGATTTTTCAACCACAATACAAGGCATATTTACACCTAGAAACATTAACTCTGAGTTCGCAGCTTTTTCCTAATAGCTGTTTCGAAATTCAGGCAGTTTTCAAAGGAAAAAACGGAGCGTGTTCTACCCAATAGATATGTAAATTACATACATACTCCCAATGTGAAATTACGTGTTTCGAACACGCTACATGCAGAAAAGATTCGACAAATAACACTACAGTGTTTTTTGCATTTGGATTACAGGTCTTTCATCACAGTAGTAGGCATATTGATCCTTAGAAGCTTTTTCTCTGATTTCACAGAACTTTTGAAATGCCAGTTTCGAAAATGAGGCAGATTTCACGGCAGAAAACTCTTGGAGCGGGTTCTAACCAATAGAAATGTAATTTACATGGATTTGCTCACCGTGAAATTCCGTGTTCCGAACACGCTACATGCATCTCGGATGCGAGAAATATTCACTACACAGTTGTTAGCAAGTGGATTACAGCACTTTTATGCACCATACAAGGCTTACTGACACTTTGATGAATTTTCTCAGATTTCACCGGTTAGTTTTAATGCCAGTTTTGAAAATGAGGCAGATTTGGCAGAAAAATGCTCTTGGAGCCAGTTCTACCCAAAAGAGGTGTAACTTACCTAGTTTCAATCACCGTGACATTCCGTGTTCAGAACACGTTACATGCACCATGGATTCAACAAACATTCTTTAATGAGTTGTGAACATGTGTATTAACGAGCTTTCATCCACCTTACAGTGCATATTTATACATAGAAATTTTATTCTGATTTAGTAGTTTTCTCCTTATGTCAGTCTATAAAATCATGCAGTTTCCATAGAAAAATCCTCTTGGAGCGAGTTTTACCCAATAGACATGCAATTTACATAGAACCCGTCATCGTGAAATTCCGTGTTCTGAAAAAGCGACATGCAACACGGATTCGACAAATATTCACTACAGAGTTGTTAGCATAAGGATTACCGAACTTTTATCCACCATAAAATCCATGTTGACACTTTGAAGCATTTTCTCATATTTCGAAAGTTTTTCCTAATGCCAGTTTTGAAAAGGAGGCTGATTCGCAGAAAAATTCTCGTGGAGCGGGTACTTCCCAATAGAAGTGTAATTTACACAGTTTCCCTCAGAGTGACATTCCACATTCCGAACACGCTACATGCATCAAGGTTTCAACAAACTTTCTCGAATGAGTTGTGGACATGTAGATTACAGAACTTTCATCCACCATAAATGGCATATATACACCTAGAAACATTAACTCCGAAATTGCAGCTTTTTCCTAATGCCAGTTTCGAAAATCAGGTCTTTTTCCAGGAAAAAATTTTTGGAGCGAATTCTAACCAATAGGCGTGTAATTTATATAGATTACATCGCCGGCATTTTCCGTGAAACCATCAGGCTACATGCATAATGCTTTCTACAAATATTCACCACAGATTTGTTTGCATGTGTTTTTACGATCTTGCATCACAATTCAAGGCATATTGACACTTTGAAGCATTTTCACTGATTTTGCAGATATTTTCAAAAGCCACTTTCAAAAATGAGGCAGATTTCCCAGAAAAATCTCTTGGAGCGAATTCTATCCAAGAGACATGTATTTTACATAGATTCGCTCACCGTGATATTCTTTCATCCGAACACAATTCACGTATCTCGGATTCGACAAATATTCACTACAGAGATGTTAGCATGCGGATTACCGAACTTTCATCCACCACACAGGGCAGATTTACACCGAGAATCTAGTAATCTGAATTCGCAGGCTTTTCCAAACGTCAGTTTCAAAAATCAGGCCTATTTCTCAGGAAAAATCTCTTGGAGTGATTTCTAACCAAGAGAAATGTAATTTACATAAATTCCCTGGCCGTGAAATTCCGTGTTCTGAACATGCTACGTGCATATAGGATTGGACAAATATTCACTACAAATTTGTTAGCATGTGGATTACCGAACTTTCATCACAATACATTGAATATTGTTTCTTAGAAGTATTTTCTCAGATTTTGCAGCGTATTCGAAATGCCAGTTTCAAAATGACGAAGTTTTCGCAGAAAAACTCTCTCGGAGCGAGGTCTACCCAATAGAGAAGTAATTTAAATTGTTTCAATCACCGTGAAATTCCACGTTCTGAACTCGGTACATGCACAACGGATTAGAAAAAGATTCTTTAATATGTTGTGAAACTGTGGATTACCGAATTTTCTTGCAACATAAAGGCACATTTACACCTACAAATATTTACTATCATTTTGCAGGTCTTTCCAAACTTCAGATTCGATACTCATGCAATTTTAGGAGAAAAATTCTCCTCTAGGTCGTTATACTCAATAGAATTGTAATTTACATAGATTCATTACCATGAAATTCCGTTTTCCAAAAGCGCTACATGAATCACGGTTTAAAAAATAATAACTAGACTGTTAATAACATGTGGATTACCGGACTTTCATTCACCATTCAAGGCATATTGAGACTAAGAAGCATTTTCTCAGATTTCACAGGGTTCTCCTAATGGCAGTTTTGAAAATGAGGCACATTACGCAGAAAAATTCTTTTCAAGCGAGTTCTACCCAATAGACCTGTAACTTACATTGTTTCCTTCACTATGACATTCCATATTCCGAACATGTCACATGCATCACGAATTCGACAAACATTATTTAATGGGTGTGAGCATGTTGATTACCGAACTTTCATCCACCATACAAGGCATATTTACACCTAGAAGTAATTATTGTGATTTTGCAGGTTTTTTCCTAACATCCAGTTTCGAAAATCATGAAATTGTCGCAGAAACATTCAATTCAAGCGAGTTCTATCCAGTAGAATTGTTATTTTCAGAGGTTCACACACCGAGACATTCCGTGTTCCGAAAACGTTACATTCATCACGGCTTCGACAAACATTATTTAATGACTGTGAGCATGAGGATTACCGATTTTTCAACCACAATACAAGGCATATTTACACCTAGAAACATTAACTCTGAGTTCGCAGCTTTTTCCTAATAGCTGTTTCGAAATTCAGGCAGTTTTCAAAGGAAAAAACGGAGCGTGTTCTACCCAATAGATATGTAAATTACATACATACTCCCAATGTGAAATTACGTGTTTCGAACACGCTACATGCAGAAAAGATTCGACAAATAACACTACAGTGTTTTTTGCATTTGGATTACAGGTCTTTCATCACAGTAGTAGGCATATTGATCCTTAGAAGCTTTTTCTCTGATTTCACAGAACTTTTGAAATGCCAGTTTCGAAAATGAGGCAGATTTCACGGCAGAAAACTCTTGGAGCGGGTTCTAACCAATAGAAATGTAATTTACATGGATTTGCTCACCGTGAAATTCCGTGTTCCGAACACGCTACATGCATCTCGGATGCGAGAAATATTCACTACACAGTTGTTAGCAAGTGGATTACAGCACTTTTATGCACCATACAAGGCTTACTGACACTTTGATGAATTTTCTCAGATTTCACCGGTTAGTTTTAATGCCAGTTTTGAAAATGAGGCAGATTTGGCAGAAAAATGCTCTTGGAGCCAGTTCTACCCAAAAGAGGTGTAACTTACCTAGTTTCAATCACCGTGACATTCCGTGTTCAGAACACGTTACATGCACCATGGATTCAACAAACATTCTTTAATGAGTTGTGAACATGTGTATTAACGAGCTTTCATCCACCTTACAGTGCATATTTATACATAGAAATTTTATTCTGATTTAGTAGTTTTCTCCTTATGTCAGTCTATAAAATCATGCAGTTTCCATAGAAAAATCCTCTTGGAGCGAGTTTTACCCAATAGACATGCAATTTACATAGAACCCGTCATCGTGAAATTCCGTGTTCTGAAAAAGCGACATGCAACACGGATTCGACAAATATTCACTACAGAGTTGTTAGCATAAGGATTACCGAACTTTTATCCACCATAAAATCCATGTTGACACTTTGAAGCATTTTCTCATATTTCGAAAGTTTTTCCTAATGCCAGTTTTGAAAAGGAGGCTGATTCGCAGAAAAATTCTCGTGGAGCGGGTACTTCCCAATAGAAGTGTAATTTACACAGTTTCCCTCAGAGTGACATTCCACATTCCGAACACGCTACATGCATCAAGGTTTCAACAAACTTTCTCGAATGAGTTGTGGACATGTAGATTACAGAACTTTCATCCACCATAAATGGCATATATACACCTAGAAACATTAACTCCGAAATTGCAGCTTTTTCCTAATGCCAGTTTCGAAAATCAGGTCTTTTTCCAGGAAAAAATTTTTGGAGCGAATTCTAACCAATAGGCGTGTAATTTATATAGATTACATCGCCGGCATTTTCCGTGAAACCATCAGGCTACATGCATAATGCTTTCTACAAATATTCACCACAGATTTGTTTGCATGTGTTTTTACGATCTTGCATCACAATTCAAGGCATATTGACACTTTGAAGCATTTTCACTGATTTTGCAGATATTTTCAAAAGCCACTTTCAAAAATGAGGCAGATTTCCCAGAAAAATCTCTTGGAGCGAATTCTATCCAAGAGACATGTATTTTACATAGATTCGCTCACCGTGATATTCTTTCATCCGAACACAGTTCACGTATCTCGGATTCGACAAATATTCACTACAGAGATGTTAGCATGCGGATTACCGAACTTTCATCCACCACACAGGGCAGATTTACACCGAGAATCTAGTAATCTGAATTCGCAGGCTTTTCCAAACGTCAGTTTCAAAAATCAGGCCTATTTCTCAGGAAAAATCTCTTGGAGTGATTTCTAACCAAGAGAAATGTAATTTACATAAATTCCCTGGCCGTGAAATTCCGTGTTCTGAACATGCTACGTGCATATAGGATTGGACAAATATTCACTACAAATTTGTTAGCATGTGGATTACCGAACTTTCATCACAATACATTGAATATTGTTTCTTAGAAGTATTTTCTCAGATTTTGCAGCGTATTCGAAATGCCAGTTTCAAAATGACGAAGTTTTCGCAGAAAAACTCTCTCGGAGCGAGGTCTACCCAATAGAGAAGTAATTTAAATTGTTTCAATCACCGTGAAATTCCACGTTCTGAACTCGGTACATGCACAACGGATTAGAAAAAGATTCTTTAATATGTTGTGAAACTGTGGATTACCGAATTTTCTTGCAACATAAAGGCACATTTACACCTACAAATATTTACTATCATTTTGCAGGTCTTTCCAAACTTCAGATTCGATACTCATGCAATTTTAGGAGAAAAATTCTCCTCTAGGTCGTTATACTCAATAGAATTGTAATTTACATAGATTCATTACCATGAAATTCCGTTTTCCAAAAGCGCTACATGAATCAAGGTTTAAAAAATAATAACTAGACTGTTAATAACATGTGGATTACCGGACTTTCATTCACCATTCAAGGCATATTGAGACTAAGAAGCATTTTCTCAGATTTCACAGGGTTCTCCTAATGGCAGTTTTGAAAATGAGGCACATTACGCAGAAAAATTCTTTTCAAGCGAGTTCTACCCAATAGACCTGTAACTTACATTGTTTCCTTCACTATGACATTCCATATTCCGAACATGTCACATGCATCACGAATTCGACAAACATTATTTAATGGGTGTGAGCATGTTGATTACCGAACTTTCATCCACCATACAAGGCATATTTACACCTAGAAGTAATTATTGTGATTTTGCAGGTTTTTCCTAACATCCAGTTTCGAAAATCATGAAATTGTCGCAGAAACATTCAATTCAAGCGAGTTCTATCCAGTAGAATTGTTATTTTCAGAGGTTCACACACCGAGACATTCCGTGTTCCGAAAACGTTACATTCATCACGGCTTCGACAAACATTATTTAATGACTGTGAGCATGAGGATTACCGATTTTTCAACCACAATACAAGGCATATTTACACCTAGAAACATTAACTCTGAGTTCGCAGCTTTTTCCTAATAGCTGTTTCGAAATTCAGGCAGTTTTCAAAGGAAAAAACGGAGCGTGTTCTACCCAATAGATATGTAAATTACATACATACTCCCAATGTGAAATTACGTGTTTCGAACACGCTACATGCAGAAAAGATTCGACAAATAACACTACAGTGTTTTTTGCATTTGGATTACAGGTCTTTCATCACAGTAGTAGGCATATTGATCCTTAGAAGCTTTTTCTCTGATTTCACAGAACTTTTGAAATGCCAGTTTCGAAAATGAGGCAGATTTCACGGCAGAAAACTCTTGGAGCGGGTTCTAACCAATAGAAATGTAATTTACATGGATTTGCTCACCGTGAAATTCCGTGTTCCGAACACGCTACATGCATCTCGGATGCGAGAAATATTCACTACACAGTTGTTAGCAAGTGGATTACAGCACTTTTATGCACCATACAAGGCTTACTGACACTTTGATGAATTTTCTCAGATTTCACCGGTTAGTTTTAATGCCAGTTTTGAAAATGAGGCAGATTTGGCAGAAAAATGCTCTTGGAGCCAGTTCTACCCAAAAGAGGTGTAACTTACCTAGTTTCAATCACCGTGACATTCCGTGTTCAGAACACGTTACATGCACCATGGATTCAACAAACATTCTTTAATGAGTTGTGAACATGTGTATTAACGAGCTTTCATCCACCTTACAGTGCATATTTATACATAGAAATTTTATTCTGATTTAGTAGTTTTCTCCTTATGTCAGTCTATAAAATCATGCAGTTTCCATAGAAAAATCCTCTTGGAGCGAGTTTTACCCAATAGACATGCAATTTACATAGAACCCGTCATCGTGAAATTCCGTGTTCTGAAAAAGCGACATGCAACACGGATTCGACAAATATTCACTACAGAGTTGTTAGCATAAGGATTACCGAACTTTTATCCACCATAAAATCCATGTTGACACTTTGAAGCATTTTCTCATATTTCGAAAGTTTTTCCTAATGCCAGTTTTGAAAAGGAGGCTGATTCGCAGAAAAATTCTCGTGGAGCGGGTACTTCCCAATAGAAGTGTAATTTACACAGTTTCCCTCAGAGTGACATTCCACATTCCGAACACGCTACATGCATCAAGGTTTCAACAAACTTTCTCGAATGAGTTGTGGACATGTAGATTACAGAACTTTCATCCACCATAAATGGCATATATACACCTAGAAACATTAACTCCGAAATTGCAGCTTTTTCCTAATGCCAGTTTCGAAAATCAGGTCTTTTTCCAGGAAAAAATTTTTGGAGCGAATTCTAACCAATAGGCGTGTAATTTATATAGATTACATCGCCGGCATTTTCCGTGAAACCATCAGGCTACATGCATAATGCTTTCTACAAATATTCACCACAGATTTGTTTGCATGTGTTTTTACGATCTTGCATCACAATTCAAGGCATATTGACACTTTGAAGCATTTTCACTGATTTTGCAGATATTTTCAAAAGCCACTTTCAAAAATGAGGCAGATTTCCCAGAAAAATCTCTTGGAGCGAATTCTATCCAAGAGACATGTATTTTACATAGATTCGCTCACCGTGATATTCTTTCATCCGAACACAATTCACGTATCTCGGATTCGACAAATATTCACTACAGAGATGTTAGCATGCGGATTACCGAACTTTCATCCACCACACAGGGCAGATTTACACCGAGAATCTAGTAATCTGAATTCGCAGGCTTTTCCAAACGTCAGTTTCAAAAATCAGGCCTATTTCTCAGGAAAAATCTCTTGGAGTGATTTCTAACCAAGAGAAATGTAATTTACATAAATTCCCTGGCCGTGAAATTCCGTGTTCTGAACATGCTACGTGCATATAGGATTGGACAAATATTCACTACAAATTTGTTAGCATGTGGATTACCGAACTTTCATCACAATACATTGAATATTGTTTCTTAGAAGTATTTTCTCAGATTTTGCAGCGTATTCGAAATGCCAGTTTCAAAATGACGAAGTTTTCGCAGAAAAACTCTCTCGGAGCGAGGTCTACCCAATAGAGAAGTAATTTAAATTGTTTCAATCACCGTGAAATTCCACGTTCTGAACTCGGTACATGCACAACGGATTAGAAAAAGATTCTTTAATATGTTGTGAAACTGTGGATTACCGAATTTTCTTGCAACATAAAGGCACATTTACACCTACAAATATTTACTATCATTTTGCAGGTCTTTCCAAACTTCAGATTCGATACTCATGCAATTTTAGGAGAAAAATTCTCCTCTAGGTCGTTATACTCAATAGAATTGTAATTTACATAGATTCATTACCATGAAATTCCGTTTTCCAAAAGCGCTACATGAATCACGGTTTAAAAAATAATAACTAGACTGTTAATAACATGTGGATTACCGGACTTTCATTCACCATTCAAGGCATATTGAGACTAAGAAGCATTTTCTCAGATTTCACAGGGTTCTCCTAATGGCAGTTTTGAAAATGAGGCACATTACGCAGAAAAATTCTTTTCAAGCGAGTTCTACCCAATAGACCTGTAACTTACATTGTTTCCTTCACTATGACATTCCATATTCCGAACATGTCACATGCATCACGAATTCGACAAACATTATTTAATGGGTGTGAGCATGTTGATTACCGAACTTTCATCCACCATACAAGGCATATTTACACCTAGAAGTAATTATTGTGATTTTGCAGGTTTTTCCTAACATCCAGTTTCGAAAATCATGAAATTGTCGCAGAAACATTCAATTCAAGCGAGTTCTATCCAGTAGAATTGTTATTTTCAGAGGTTCACACACCGAGACATTCCGTGTTTCGAAAACGTTACATTCATCACGGCTTCGACAAACATTATTTAATGACTGTGAGCATGAGGATTACCGATTTTTCAACCACAATACAAGGCATATTTACACCTAGAAACATTAACTCTGAGTTCGCAGCTTTTTCCTAATAGCTGTTTCGAAATTCAGGCAGTTTTCAAAGGAAAAAACGGAGCGTGTTCTACCCAATAGATATGTAAATTACATACATACTCCCAATGTGAAATTACGTGTTTCGAACACGCTACATGCAGAAAAGATTCGACAAATAACACTACAGTGTTTTTTGCATTTGGATTACAGGTCTTTCATCACAGTAGTAGGCATATTGATCCTTAGAAGCTTTTTCTCTGATTTCACAGAACTTTTGAAATGCCAGTTTCGAAAATGAGGCAGATTTCACGGCAGAAAACTCTTGGAGCGGGTTCTAACCAATAGAAATGTAATTTACATGGATTTGCTCACCGTGAAATTCCGTGTTCCGAACACGCTACATGCATCTCGGATGCGAGAAATATTCACTACACAGTTGTTAGCAAGTGGATTACAGCACTTTTATGCACCATACAAGGCTTACTGACACTTTGATGAATTTTCTCAGATTTCACCGGTTAGTTTTAATGCCAGTTTTGAAAATGAGGCAGATTTGGCAGAAAAATGCTCTTGGAGCCAGTTCTACCCAAAAGAGGTGTAACTTACCTAGTTTCAATCACCGTGACATTCCGTGTTCAGAACACGTTACATGCACCATGGATTCAACAAACATTCTTTAATGAGTTGTGAACATGTGTATTAACGAACTTTCATCCACCTTACAGTGCATATTTATACATAGAAATTTTATTCTGATTTAGTAGTTTTCTCCTTATGTCAGTCTATAAAATCATGCAGTTTCCATAGAAAAATCCTCTTGGAGCGAGTTTTACCCAATAGACATGCAATTTACATAGAACCCGTCATCGTGAAATTCCGTGTTCTGAAAAAGCGACATGCAACACGGATTCGACAAATATTCACTACAGAGTTGTTAGCATAAGGATTACCGAACTTTTATCCACCATAAAATCCATGTTGACACTTTGAAGCATTTTCTCATATTTTGAAAGTTTTTCCTAATGCCAGTTTTGAAAAGGAGGCTGATTCGCAGAAAAATTCTCGTGGAGCGGGTACTTCCCAATAGAAGTGTAATTTACACAGTTTCCCTCAGAGTGACATTCCACATTCCGAACACGCTACATGCATCAAGGTTTCAACAAACTTTCTCGAATGAGTTGTGGACATGTAGATTACAGAACTTTCATCCACCATAAATGGCATATATACACCTAGAAACATTAACTCCGAAATTGCAGCTTTTTCCTAATGCCAGTTTCGAAAATCAGGTCTTTTTCCAGGAAAAAATTTTTGGAGCGAATTCTAACCAATAGGCGTGTAATTTATATAGATTACATCGCCGGCATTTTCCGTGAAACCATCAGGCTACATGCATAATGCTTTCTACAAATATTCACCACAGATTTGTTTGCATGTGTTTTTACGATCTTGCATCACAATTCAAGGCATATTGACACTTTGAAGCATTTTCACTGATTTTGCAGATATTTTCAAAAGCCACTTTCAAAAATGAGGCAGATTTCCCAGAAAAATCTCTTGGAGCGAATTCTATCCAAGAGACATGTATTTTACATAGATTCGCTCACCGTGATATTCTTTCATCCGAACACAATTCACGTATCTCGGATTCGACAAATATTCACTACAGAGATGTTAGCATGCGGATTACCGAACTTTCATCCACCACACAGGGCAGATTTACACCGAGAATCTAGTAATCTGAATTCGCAGGCTTTTCCAAACGTCAGTTTCAAAAATCAGGCCTATTTCTCAGGAAAAATCTCTTGGAGTGATTTCTAACCAAGAGAAATGTAATTTACATAAATTCCCTGGCCGTGAAATTCCGTGTTCTGAACATGCTACGTGCATATAGGATTGGACAAATATTCACTACAAATTTGTTAGCATGTGGATTACCGAACTTTCATCACAATACATTGAATATTGTTTCTTAGAAGTATTTTCTCAGATTTTGCAGCGTATTCGAAATGCCAGTTTCAAAATGACGAAGTTTTCGCAGAAAAACTCTCTCGGAGCGAGGTCTACCCAATAGAGAAGTAATTTAAATTGTTTCAATCACCGTGAAATTCCACGTTCTGAACTCGGTACATGCACAACGGATTAGAAAAAGATTCTTTAATATGTTGTGAAACTGTGGATTACCGAATTTTCTTGCAACATAAAGGCACATTTACACCTACAAATATTTACTATCATTTTGCAGGTCTTTCCAAACTTCAGATTCGATACTCATGCAATTTTAGGAGAAAAATTCTCCTCTAGGTCGTTATACTCAATAGAATTGTAATTTACATAGATTCATTACCATGAAATTCCGTTTTCCAAAAGCGCTACATGAATCACGGTTTAAAAAATAATAACTAGACTGTTAATAACATGTGGATTACCGGACTTTCATTCACCATTCAAGGCATATTGAGACTAAGAAGCATTTTCTCAGATTTCACAGGGTTCTCCTAATGGCAGTTTTGAAAATGAGGCACATTACGCAGAAAAATTCTTTTCAAGCGAGTTCTACCCAATAGACCTGTAACTTACATTGTTTCCTTCACTATGACATTCCATATTCCGAACATGTCACATGCATCACGAATTCGACAAACATTATTTAATGGGTGTGAGCATGTTGATTACCGAACTTTCATCCACCATACAAGGCATATTTACACCTAGAAGTAATTATTGTGATTTTGCAGGTTTTTCCTAACATCCAGTTTCGAAAATCATGAAATTGTCGCAGAAACATTCAATTCAAGCGAGTTCTATCCAGTAGAATTGTTATTTTCAGAGGTTCACACACCGAGACATTCCGTGTTTCGAAAACGTTACATTCATCACGGCTTCGACAAACATTATTTAATGACTGTGAGCATGAGGATTACCGATTTTTCAACCACAATACAAGGCATATTTACACCTAGAAACATTAACTCTGAGTTCGCAGCTTTTTCCTAATAGCTGTTTCGAAATTCAGGCAGTTTTCAAAGGAAAAAACGGAGCGTGTTCTACCCAATAGATATGTAAATTACATACATACTCCCAATGTGAAATTACGTGTTTCGAACACGCTACATGCAGAAAAGATTCGACAAATAACACTACAGTGTTTTTTGCATTTGGATTACAGGTCTTTCATCACAGTAGTAGGCATATTGATCCTTAGAAGCTTTTTCTCTGATTTCACAGAACTTTTGAAATGCCAGTTTCGAAAATGAGGCAGATTTCACGGCAGAAAACTCTTGGAGCGGGTTCTAACCAATAGAAATGTAATTTACATGGATTTGCTCACCGTGAAATTCCGTGTTCCGAACACGCTACATGCATCTCGGATGCGAGAAATATTCACTACACAGTTGTTAGCAAGTGGATTACAGCACTTTTATGCACCATACAAGGCTTACTGACACTTTGATGAATTTTCTCAGATTTCACCGGTTAGTTTTAATGCCAGTTTTGAAAATGAGGCAGATTTGGCAGAAAAATGCTCTTGGAGCCAGTTCTACCCAAAAGAGGTGTAACTTACCTAGTTTCAATCACCGTGACATTCCGTGTTCAGAACACGTTACATGCACCATGGATTCAACAAACATTCTTTAATGAGTTGTGAACATGTGTATTAACGAACTTTCATCCACCTTACAGTGCATATTTATACATAGAAATTTTATTCTGATTTAGTAGTTTTCTCCTTATGTCAGTCTATAAAATCATGCAGTTTCCATAGAAAAATCCTCTTGGAGCGAGTTTTACCCAATAGACATGCAATTTACATAGAACCCGTCATCGTGAAATTCCGTGTTCTGAAAAAGCGACATGCAACACGGATTCGACAAATATTCACTACAGAGTTGTTAGCATAAGGATTACCGAACTTTTATCCACCATAAAATCCATGTTGACACTTTGAAGCATTTTCTCATATTTCGAAAGTTTTTCCTAATGCCAGTTTTGAAAAGGAGGCTGATTCGCAGAAAAATTCTCGTGGAGCGGGTACTTCCCAATAGAAGTGTAATTTACACAGTTTCCCTCAGAGTGACATTCCACATTCCGAACACGCTACATGCATCAAGGTTTCAACAAACTTTCTCGAATGAGTTGTGGACATGTAGATTACAGAACTTTCATCCACCATAAATGGCATATATACACCTAGAAACATTAACTCCGAAATTGCAGCTTTTTCCTAATGCCAGTTTCGAAAATCAGGTCTTTTTCCAGGAAAAAATTTTTGGAGCGAATTCTAACCAATAGGCGTGTAATTTATATAGATTACATCGCCGGCATTTTCCGTGAAACCATCAGGCTACATGCATAATGCTTTCTACAAATATTCACCACAGATTTGTTTGCATGTGTTTTTACGATCTTGCATCACAATTCAAGGCATATTGACACTTTGAAGCATTTTCACTGATTTTGCAGATATTTTCAAAAGCCACTTTCAAAAATGAGGCAGATTTCCCAGAAAAATCTCTTGGAGCGAATTCTATCCAAGAGACATGTATTTTACATAGATTCGCTCACCGTGATATTCTTTCATCCGAACACAGTTCACGTATCTCGGATTCGACAAATATTCACTACAGAGATGTTAGCATGCGGATTACCGAACTTTCATCCACCACACAGGGCAGATTTACACCGAGAATCTAGTAATCTGAATTCGCAGGCTTTTCCAAACGTCAGTTTCAAAAATCAGGCCTATTTCTCAGGAAAAATCTCTTGGAGTGATTTCTAACCAAGAGAAATGTAATTTACATAAATTCCCTGGCCGTGAAATTCCGTGTTCTGAACATGCTACGTGCATATAGGATTGGACAAATATTCACTACAAATTTGTTAGCATGTGGATTACCGAACTTTCATCACAATACATTGAATATTGTTTCTTAGAAGTATTTTCTCAGATTTTGCAGCGTATTCGAAATGCCAGTTTCAAAATGACGAAGTTTTCGCAGAAAAACTCTCTCGGAGCGAGGTCTACCCAATAGAGAAGTAATTTAAATTGTTTCAATCACCGTGAAATTCCACGTTCTGAACTCGGTACATGCACAACGGATTAGAAAAAGATTCTTTAATATGTTGTGAAACTGTGGATTACCGAATTTTCTTGCAACATAAAGGCACATTTACACCTACAAATATTTACTATCATTTTGCAGGTCTTTCCAAACTTCAGATTCGATACTCATGCAATTTTAGGAGAAAAATTCTCCTCTAGGTCGTTATACTCAATAGAATTGTAATTTACATAGATTCATTACCATGAAATTCCGTTTTCCAAAAGCGCTACATGAATCACGGTTTAAAAAATAATAACTAGACTGTTAATAACATGTGGATTACCGGACTTTCATTCACCATTCAAGGCATATTGAGACTAAGAAGCATTTTCTCAGATTTCACAGGGTTCTCCTAATGGCAGTTTTGAAAATGAGGCACATTACGCAGAAAAATTCTTTTCAAGCGAGTTCTACCCAATAGACCTGTAACTTACATTGTTTCCTTCACTATGACATTCCATATTCCGAACATGTCACATGCATCACGAATTCGACAAACATTATTTAATGGGTGTGAGCATGTTGATTACCGAACTTTCATCCACCATACAAGGCATATTTACACCTAGAAGTAATTATTGTGATTTTGCAGGTTTTTTCTAACATCCAGTTTCGAAAATCATGAAATTGTCGCAGAAACATTCAATTCAAGCGAGTTCTATCCAGTAGAATTGTTATTTTCAGAGGTTCACACACCGAGACATTCCGTGTTCCGAAAACGTTACATTCATCACGGCTTCGACAAACATTATTTAATGACTGTGAGCATGAGGATTACCGATTTTTCAACCACAATACAAGGCATATTTACACCTAGAAACATTAACTCTGAGTTCGCAGCTTTTTCCTAATAGCTGTTTCGAAATTCAGGCAGTTTTCAAAGGAAAAAACGGAGCGTGTTCTACCCAATAGATATGTAAATTACATACATACTCCCAATGTGAAATTACGTGTTTCGAACACGCTACATGCAGAAAAGATTCGACAAATAACACTACAGTGTTTTTTGCATTTGGATTACAGGTCTTTCATCACAGTAGTAGGCATATTGATCCTTAGAAGCTTTTTCTCTGATTTCACAGAACTTTTGAAATGCCAGTTTCGAAAATGAGGCAGATTTCACGGCAGAAAACTCTTGGAGCGGGTTCTAACCAATAGAAATGTAATTTACATGGATTTGCTCACCGTGAAATTCCGTGTTCCGAACACGCTACATGCATCTCGGATGCGAGAAATATTCACTACACAGTTGTTAGCAAGTGGATTACAGCACTTTTATGCACCATACAAGGCTTACTGACACTTTGATGAATTTTCTCAGATTTCACCGGTTAGTTTTAATGCCAGTTTTGAAAATGAGGCAGATTTGGCAGAAAAATGCTCTTGGAGCCAGTTCTACCCAAAAGAGGTGTAACTTACCTAGTTTCAATCACCGTGACATTCCGTGTTCAGAACACGTTACATGCACCATGGATTCAACAAACATTCTTTAATGAGTTGTGAACATGTGTATTAACGAGCTTTCATCCACCTTACAGTGCATATTTATACATAGAAATTTTATTCTGATTTAGTAGTTTTCTCCTTATGTCAGTCTATAAAATCATGCAGTTTCCATAGAAAAATCCTCTTGGAGCGAGTTTTACCCAATAGACATGCAATTTACATAGAACCCGTCATCGTGAAATTCCGTGTTCTGAAAAAGCGACATGCAACACGGATTCGACAAATATTCACTACAGAGTTGTTAGCATAAGGATTACCGAACTTTTATCCACCATAAAATCCATGTTGACACTTTGAAGCATTTTCTCATATTTCGAAAGTTTTTCCTAATGCCAGTTTTGAAAAGGAGGCTGATTCGCAGAAAAATTCTCGTGGAGCGGGTACTTCCCAATAGAAGTGTAATTTACACAGTTTCCCTCAGAGTGACATTCCACATTCCGAACACGCTACATGCATCAAGGTTTCAACAAACTTTCTCGAATGAGTTGTGGACATGTAGATTACAGAACTTTCATCCACCATAAATGGCATATATACACCTAGAAACATTAACTCCGAAATTGCAGCTTTTTCCTAATGCCAGTTTCGAAAATCAGGTCTTTTTCCAGGAAAAAATTTTTGGAGCGAATTCTAACCAATAGGCGTGTAATTTATATAGATTACATCGCCGGCATTTTCCGTGAAACCATCAGGCTACATGCATAATGCTTTCTACAAATATTCACCACAGATTTGTTTGCATGTGTTTTTACGATCTTGCATCACAATTCAAGGCATATTGACACTTTGAAGCATTTTCACTGATTTTGCAGATATTTTCAAAAGCCACTTTCAAAAATGAGGCAGATTTCCCAGAAAAATCTCTTGGAGCGAATTCTATCCAAGAGACATGTATTTTACATAGATTCGCTCACCGTGATATTCTTTCATCCGAACACAGTTCACGTATCTCGGATTCGACAAATATTCACTACAGAGATGTTAGCATGCGGATTACCGAACTTTCATCCACCACACAGGGCAGATTTACACCGAGAATCTAGTAATCTGAATTCGCAGGCTTTTCCAAACGTCAGTTTCAAAAATCAGGCCTATTTCTCAGGAAAAATCTCTTGGAGTGATTTCTAACCAAGAGAAATGTAATTTACATAAATTCCCTGGCCGTGAAATTCCGTGTTCTGAACATGCTACGTGCATATAGGATTGGACAAATATTCACTACAAATTTGTTAGCATGTGGATTACCGAACTTTCATCACAATACATTGAATATTGTTTCTTAGAAGTATTTTCTCAGATTTTGCAGCGTATTCGAAATGCCAGTTTCAAAATGACGAAGTTTTCGCAGAAAAACTCTCTCGGAGCGAGGTCTACCCAATAGAGAAGTAATTTAAATTGTTTCAATCACCGTGAAATTCCACGTTCTGAACTCGGTACATGCACAACGGATTAGAAAAAGATTCTTTAATATGTTGTGAAACTGTGGATTACCGAATTTTCTTGCAACATAAAGGCACATTTACACCTACAAATATTTACTATCATTTTGCAGGTCTTTCCAAACTTCAGATTCGATACTCATGCAATTTTAGGAGAAAAATTCTCCTCTAGGTCGTTATACTCAATAGAATTGTAATTTACATAGATTCATTACCATGAAATTCCGTTTTCCAAAAGCGCTACATGAATCAAGGTTTAAAAAATAATAACTAGACTGTTAATAACATGTGGATTACCGGACTTTCATTCACCATTCAAGGCATATTGAGACTAAGAAGCATTTTCTCAGATTTCACAGGGTTCTCCTAATGGCAGTTTTGAAAATGAGGCACATTACGCAGAAAAATTCTTTTCAAGCGAGTTCTACCCAATAGACCTGTAACTTACATTGTTTCCTTCACTATGACATTCCATATTCCGAACATGTCACATGCATCACGAATTCGACAAACATTATTTAATGGGTGTGAGCATGTTGATTACCGAACTTTCATCCACCATACAAGGCATATTTACACCTAGAAGTAATTATTGTGATTTTGCAGGTTTTTCCTAACATCCAGTTTCGAAAATCATGAAATTGTCGCAGAAACATTCAATTCAAGCGAGTTCTATCCAGTAGAATTGTTATTTTCAGAGGTTCACACACCGAGACATTCCGTGTTCCGAAAACGTTACATTCATCACGGCTTCGACAAACATTATTTAATGACTGTGAGCATGAGGATTACCGATTTTTCAACCACAATACAAGGCATATTTACACCTAGAAACATTAACTCTGAGTTCGCAGCTTTTTCCTAATAGCTGTTTCGAAATTCAGGCAGTTTTCAAAGGAAAAAACGGAGCGTGTTCTACCCAATAGATATGTAAATTACATACATACTCCCAATGTGAAATTACGTGTTTCGAACACGCTACATGCAGAAAAGATTCGACAAATAACACTACAGTGTTTTTTGCATTTGGATTACAGGTCTTTCATCACAGTAGTAGGCATATTGATCCTTAGAAGCTTTTTCTCTGATTTCACAGAACTTTTGAAATGCCAGTTTCGAAAATGAGGCAGATTTCACGGCAGAAAACTCTTGGAGCGGGTTCTAACCAATAGAAATGTAATTTACATGGATTTGCTCACCGTGAAATTCCGTGTTCCGAACACGCTACATGCATCTCGGATGCGAGAAATATTCACTACACAGTTGTTAGCAAGTGGATTACAGCACTTTTATGCACCATACAAGGCTTACTGACACTTTGATGAATTTTCTCAGATTTCACCGGTTAGTTTTAATGCCAGTTTTGAAAATGAGGCAGATTTGGCAGAAAAATGCTCTTGGAGCCAGTTCTACCCAAAAGAGGTGTAACTTACCTAGTTTCAATCACCGTGACATTCCGTGTTCAGAACACGTTACATGCACCATGGATTCAACAAACATTCTTTAATGAGTTGTGAACATGTGTATTAACGAGCTTTCATCCACCTTACAGTGCATATTTATACATAGAAATTTTATTCTGATTTAGTAGTTTTCTCCTTATGTCAGTCTATAAAATCATGCAGTTTCCATAGAAAAATCCTCTTGGAGCGAGTTTTACCCAATAGACATGCAATTTACATAGAACCCGTCATCGTGAAATTCCGTGTTCTGAAAAAGCGACATGCAACACGGATTCGACAAATATTCACTACAGAGTTGTTAGCATAAGGATTACCGAACTTTTATCCACCATAAAATCCATGTTGACACTTTGAAGCATTTTCTCATATTTCGAAAGTTTTTCCTAATGCCAGTTTTGAAAAGGAGGCTGATTCGCAGAAAAATTCTCGTGGAGCGGGTACTTCCCAATAGAAGTGTAATTTACACAGTTTCCCTCAGAGTGACATTCCACATTCCGAACACGCTACATGCATCAAGGTTTCAACAAACTTTCTCGAATGAGTTGTGGACATGTAGATTACAGAACTTTCATCCACCATAAATGGCATATATACACCTAGAAACATTAACTCCGAAATTGCAGCTTTTTCCTAATGCCAGTTTCGAAAATCAGGTCTTTTTCCAGGAAAAAATTTTTGGAGCGAATTCTAACCAATAGGCGTGTAATTTATATAGATTACATCGCCGGCATTTTCCGTGAAACCATCAGGCTACATGCATAATGCTTTCTACAAATATTCACCACAGATTTGTTTGCATGTGTTTTTACGATCTTGCATCACAATTCAAGGCATATTGACACTTTGAAGCATTTTCACTGATTTTGCAGATATTTTCAAAAGCCACTTTCAAAAATGAGGCAGATTTCCCAGAAAAATCTCTTGGAGCGAATTCTATCCAAGAGACATGTATTTTACATAGATTCGCTCACCGTGATATTCTTTCATCCGAACACAATTCACGTATCTCGGATTCGACAAATATTCACTACAGAGATGTTAGCATGCGGATTACCGAACTTTCATCCACCACACAGGGCAGATTTACACCGAGAATCTAGTAATCTGAATTCGCAGGCTTTTCCAAACGTCAGTTTCAAAAATCAGGCCTATTTCTCAGGAAAAATCTCTTGGAGTGATTTCTAACCAAGAGAAATGTAATTTACATAAATTCCCTGGCCGTGAAATTCCGTGTTCTGAACATGCTACGTGCATATAGGATTGGACAAATATTCACTACAAATTTGTTAGCATGTGGATTACCGAACTTTCATCACAATACATTGAATATTGTTTCTTAGAAGTATTTTCTCAGATTTTGCAGCGTATTCGAAATGCCAGTTTCAAAATGACGAAGTTTTCGCAGAAAAACTCTCTCGGAGCGAGGTCTACCCAATAGAGAAGTAATTTAAATTGTTTCAATCACCGTGAAATTCCACGTTCTGAACTCGGTACATGCACAACGGATTAGAAAAAGATTCTTTAATATGTTGTGAAACTGTGGATTACCGAATTTTCTTGCAACATAAAGGCACATTTACACCTACAAATATTTACTATCATTTTGCAGGTCTTTCCAAACTTCAGATTCGATACTCATGCAATTTTAGGAGAAAAATTCTCCTCTAGGTCGTTATACTCAATAGAATTGTAATTTACATAGATTCATTACCATGAAATTCCGTTTTCCAAAAGCGCTACATGAATCAAGGTTTAAAAAATAATAACTAGACTGTTAATAACATGTGGATTACCGGACTTTCATTCACCATTCAAGGCATATTGAGACTAAGAAGCATTTTCTCAGATTTCACAGGGTTCTCCTAATGGCAGTTTTGAAAATGAGGCACATTACGCAGAAAAATTCTTTTCAAGCGAGTTCTACCCAATAGACCTGTAACTTACATTGTTTCCTTCACTATGACATTCCATATTCCGAACATGTCACATGCATCACGAATTCGACAAACATTATTTAATGGGTGTGAGCATGTTGATTACCGAACTTTCATCCACCATACAAGGCATATTTACACCTAGAAGTAATTATTGTGATTTTGCAGGTTTTTCCTAACATCCAGTTTCGAAAATCATGAAATTGTCGCAGAAACATTCAATTCAAGCGAGTTCTATCCAGTAGAATTGTTATTTTCAGAGGTTCACACACCGAGACATTCCGTGTTCCGAAAACGTTACATTCATCACGGCTTCGACAAACATTATTTAATGACTGTGAGCATGAGGATTACCGATTTTTCAACCACAATACAAGGCATATTTACACCTAGAAACATTAACTCTGAGTTCGCAGCTTTTTCCTAATAGCTGTTTCGAAAATCAGGCAGTTTTCAAAGGAAAAAACGGAGCGTGTTCTACCCAATAGGTATGTAAATTACATACATTCTCCCAATGTGAAATTACGTGTTTCGAACACGCTACATGCAGAAAAGATTCGACAAATAACACTACAGTGTTTTTTGCATTTGGATTACAGGTCTTTCATCACAGTAGTAGGCATATTGATCCTTAGAAGCTTTTTCTCTGATTTCACAGAACTTTTGAAATGCCAGTTTCGAAAATGAGGCAGATTTCACGGCAGAAAACTCTTGGAGCGGGTTCTAACCAATAGAAATGTAATTTACATGGATTTGCTCACCGTGAAATTCCGTGTTCCGAACACGCTACATGCATCTCGGATGCGAGAAATATTCACTACACAGTTGTTAGCAAGTGGATTACAGCACTTTTATGCACCATACAAGGCTTACTGACACTTTGATGAATTTTCTCAGATTTCACCGGTTAGTTTTAATGCCAGTTTTGAAAATGAGGCAGATTTGGCAGAAAAATGCTCTTGGAGCCAGTTCTACCCAAAAGAGGTGTAACTTACCTAGTTTCAATCACCGTGACATTCCGTGTTCAGAACACGTTACATGCACCATGGATTCAACAAACATTCTTTAATGAGTTGTGAACATGTGTATTAACGAACTTTCATCCACCTTACAGTGCATATTTATACATAGAAATTTTATTCTGATTTAGTAGTTTTCTCCTTATGTCAGTCTATAAAATCATGCAGTTTCCATAGAAAAATCCTCTTGGAGCGAGTTTTACCCAATAGACATGCAATTTACATAGAACCCGTCATCGTGAAATTCCGTGTTCTGAAAAAGCGACATGCAACACGGATTCGACAAATATTCACTACAGAGTTGTTAGCATAAGGATTACCGAACTTTTATCCACCATAAAATCCATGTTGACACTTTGAAGCATTTTCTCATATTTCGAAAGTTTTTCCTAATGCCAGTTTTGAAAAGGAGGCTGATTCGCAGAAAAATTCTCGTGGAGCGGGTACTTCCCAATAGAAGTGTAATTTACACAGTTTCCCTCAGAGTGACATTCCACATTCCGAACACGCTACATGCATCAAGGTTTCAACAAACTTTCTCGAATGAGTTGTGGACATGTAGATTACAGAACTTTCATCCACCATAAATGGCATATATACACCTAGAAACATTAACTCCGAAATTGCAGCTTTTTCCTAATGCCAGTTTCGAAAATCAGGTCTTTTTCCAGGAAAAAATTTTTGGAGCGAATTCTAACCAATAGGCGTGTAATTTATATAGATTACATCGCCGGCATTTTCCGTGAAACCATCAGGCTACATGCATAATGCTTTCTACAAATATTCACCACAGATTTGTTTGCATGTGTTTTTACGATCTTGCATCACAATTCAAGGCATATTGACACTTTGAAGCATTTTCACTGATTTTGCAGATATTTTCAAAAGCCACTTTCAAAAATGAGGCAGATTTCCCAGAAAAATCTCTTGGAGCGAATTCTATCCAAGAGACATGTATTTTACATAGATTCGCTCACCGTGATATTCTTTCATCCGAACACAATTCACGTATCTCGGATTCGACAAATATTCACTACAGAGATGTTAGCATGCGGATTACCGAACTTTCATCCACCACACAGGGCAGATTTACACCGAGAATCTAGTAATCTGAATTCGCAGGCTTTTCCAAACGTCAGTTTCAAAAATCAGGCCTATTTCTCAGGAAAAATCTCTTGGAGTGATTTCTAACCAAGAGAAATGTAATTTACATAAATTCCCTGGCCGTGAAATTCCGTGTTCTGAACATGCTACGTGCATATAGGATTGGACAAATATTCACTACAAATTTGTTAGCATGTGGATTACCGAACTTTCATCACAATACATTGAATATTGTTTCTTAGAAGTATTTTCTCAGATTTTGCAGCGTATTCGAAATGCCAGTTTCAAAATGACGAAGTTTTCGCAGAAAAACTCTCTCGGAGCGAGGTCTACCCAATAGAGAAGTAATTTAAATTGTTTCAATCACCGTGAAATTCCACGTTCTGAACTCGGTACATGCACAACGGATTAGAAAAAGATTCTTTAATATGTTGTGAAACTGTGGATTACCGAATTTTCTTGCAACATAAAGGCACATTTACACCTACAAATATTTACTATCATTTTGCAGGTCTTTCCAAACTTCAGATTCGATACTCATGCAATTTTAGGAGAAAAATTCTCCTCTAGGTCGTTATACTCAATAGAATTGTAATTTACATAGATTCATTACCATGAAATTCCGTTTTCCAAAAGCGCTACATGAATCAAGGTTTAAAAAATAATAACTAGACTGTTAATAACATGTGGATTACCGGACTTTCATTCACCATTCAAGGCATATTGAGACTAAGAAGCATTTTCTCAGATTTCACAGGGTTCTCCTAATGGCAGTTTTGAAAATGAGGCACATTACGCAGAAAAATTCTTTTCAAGCGAGTTCTACCCAATAGACCTGTAACTTACATTGTTTCCTTCACTATGACATTCCATATTCCGAACATGTCACATGCATCACGAATTCGACAAACATTATTTAATGGGTGTGAGCATGTTGATTACCGAACTTTCATCCACCATACAAGGCATATTTACACCTAGAAGTAATTATTGTGATTTTGCAGGTTTTTCCTAACATCCAGTTTCGAAAATCATGAAATTGTCGCAGAAACATTCAATTCAAGCGAGTTCTATCCAGTAGAATTGTTATTTTCAGAGGTTCACACACCGAGACATTCCGTGTTCCGAAAACGTTACATTCATCACGGCTTCGACAAACATTATTTAATGACTGTGAGCATGAGGATTACCGATTTTTCAACCACAATACAAGGCATATTTACACCTAGAAACATTAACTCTGAGTTTGCAGCTTTTTCCTAATAGCTGTTTCGAAATTCAGGCAGTTTTCAAAGGAAAAAACGGAGCGTGTTCTACCCAATAGATATGTAAATTACATACATACTCCCAATGTGAAATTACGTGTTTCGAACACGCTACATGCAGAAAAGATTCGACAAATAACACTACAGTGTTTTTTGCATTTGGATTACAGGTCTTTCATCACAGTAGTAGGCATATTGATCCTTAGAAGCTTTTTCTCTGATTTCACAGAACTTTTGAAATGCCAGTTTCGAAAATGAGGCAGATTTCACGGCAGAAAACTCTTGGAGCGGGTTCTAACCAATAGAAATGTAATTTACATGGATTTGCTCACCGTGAAATTCCGTGTTCCGAACACGCTACATGCATCTCGGATGCGAGAAATATTCACTACACAGTTGTTAGCAAGTGGATTACAGCACTTTTATGCACCATACAAGGCTTACTGACACTTTGATGAATTTTCTCAGATTTCACCGGTTAGTTTTAATGCCAGTTTTGAAAATGAGGCAGATTTGGCAGAAAAATGCTCTTGGAGCCAGTTCTACCCAAAAGAGGTGTAACTTACCTAGTTTCAATCACCGTGACATTCCGTGTTCAGAACACGTTACATGCACCATGGATTCAACAAACATTCTTTAATGAGTTGTGAACATGTGTATTAACGAACTTTCATCCACCTTACAGTGCATATTTATACATAGAAATTTTATTCTGATTTAGTAGTTTTCTCCTTATGTCAGTCTATAAAATCATGCAGTTTCCATAGAAAAATCCTCTTGGAGCGAGTTTTACCCAATAGACATGCAATTTACATAGAACCCGTCATCGTGAAATTCCGTGTTCTGAAAAAGCGACATGCAACACGGATTCGACAAATATTCACTACAGAGTTGTTAGCATAAGGATTACCGAACTTTTATCCACCATAAAATCCATGTTGACACTTTGAAGCATTTTCTCATATTTCGAAAGTTTTTCCTAATGCCAGTTTTGAAAAGGAGGCTGATTCGCAGAAAAATTCTCGTGGAGCGGGTACTTCCCAATAGAAGTGTAATTTACACAGTTTCCCTCAGAGTGACATTCCACATTCCGAACACGCTACATGCATCAAGGTTTCAACAAACTTTCTCGAATGAGTTGTGGACATGTAGATTACAGAACTTTCATCCACCATAAATGGCATATATACACCTAGAAACATTAACTCCGAAATTGCAGCTTTTTCCTAATGCCAGTTTCGAAAATCAGGTCTTTTTCCAGGAAAAAATTTTTGGAGCGAATTCTAACCAATAGGCGTGTAATTTATATAGATTACATCGCCGGCATTTTCCGTGAAACCATCAGGCTACATGCATAATGCTTTCTACAAATATTCACCACAGATTTGTTTGCATGTGTTTTTACGATCTTGCATCACAATTCAAGGCATATTGACACTTTGAAGCATTTTCACTGATTTTGCAGATATTTTCAAAAGCCACTTTCAAAAATGAGGCAGATTTCCCAGAAAAATCTCTTGGAGCGAATTCTATCCAAGAGACATGTATTTTACATAGATTCGCTCACCGTGATATTCTTTCATCCGAACACAATTCACGTATCTCGGATTCGACAAATATTCACTACAGAGATGTTAGCATGCGGATTACCGAACTTTCATCCACCACACAGGGCAGATTTACACCGAGAATCTAGTAATCTGAATTCGCAGGCTTTTCCAAACGTCAGTTTCAAAAATCAGGCCTATTTCTCAGGAAAAATCTCTTGGAGTGATTTCTAACCAAGAGAAATGTAATTTACATAAATTCCCTGGCCGTGAAATTCCGTGTTCTGAACATGCTACGTGCATATAGGATTGGACAAATATTCACTACAAATTTGTTAGCATGTGGATTACCGAACTTTCATCACAATACATTGAATATTGTTTCTTAGAAGTATTTTCTCAGATTTTGCAGTGTATTCGAAATGCCAGTTTCAAAATGACGAAGTTTTCGCAGAAAAACTCTCTCGGAGCGAGGTCTACCCAATAGAGAAGTAATTTAAATTGTTTCAATCACCGTGAAATTCCACGTTCTGAACTCGGTACATGCACAACGGATTAGAAAAAGATTCTTTAATATGTTGTGAAACTGTGGATTACCGAATTTTCTTGCAACATAAAGGCACATTTACACCTACAAATATTTACTATCATTTTGCAGGTCTTTCCAAACTTCAGATTCGATACTCATGCAATTTTAGGAGAAAAATTCTCCTCTAGGTCGTTATACTCAATAGAATTGTAATTTACATAGATTCATTACCATGAAATTCCGTTTTCCAAAAGCGCTACATGAATCAAGGTTTAAAAAATAATAACTAGACTGTTAATAACATGTGGATTACCGGACTTTCATTCACCATTCAAGGCATATTGAGACTAAGAAGCATTTTCTCAGATTTCACAGGGTTCTCCTAATGGCAGTTTTGAAAATGAGGCACATTACGCAGAAAAATTCTTTTCAAGCGAGTTCTACCCAATAGACCTGTAACTTACATTGTTTCCTTCACTATGACATTCCATATTCCGAACATGTCACATGCATCACGAATTCGACAAACATTATTTAATGGGTGTGAGCATGTTGATTACCGAACTTTCATCCACCATACAAGGCATATTTACACCTAGAAGTAATTATTGTGATTTTGCAGGTTTTTCCTAACATCCAGTTTCGAAAATCATGAAATTGTCGCAGAAACATTCAATTCAAGCGAGTTCTATCCAGTAGAATTGTTATTTTCAGAGGTTCACACACCGAGACATTCCGTGTTCCGAAAACGTTACATTCATCACGGCTTCGACAAACATTATTTAATGACTGTGAGCATGAGGATTACCGATTTTTCAACCACAATACAAGGCATATTTACACCTAGAAACATTAACTCTGAGTTCGCAGCTTTTTCCTAATAGCTGTTTCGAAATTCAGGCAGTTTTCAAAGGAAAAAACGGAGCGTGTTCTACCCAATAGATATGTAAATTACATACATTCTCCCAATGTGAAATTACGTGTTTCGAACACGCTACATGCAGAAAAGATTCGACAAATAACACTACAGTGTTTTTTGCATTTGGATTACAGGTCTTTCATCACAGTAGTAGGCATATTGATCCTTAGAAGCTTTTTCTCTGATTTCACAGAACTTTTGAAATGCCAGTTTCGAAAATGAGGCAGATTTCACGGCAGAAAACTCTTGGAGCGGGTTCTAACCAATAGAAATGTAATTTACATGGATTTGCTCACCGTGAAATTCCGTGTTCCGAACACGCTACATGCATCTCGGATGCGAGAAATATTCACTACACAGTTGTTAGCAAGTGGATTACAGCACTTTTATGCACCATACAAGGCTTACTGACACTTTGATGAATTTTCTCAGATTTCACCGGTTAGTTTTAATGCCAGTTTTGAAAATGAGGCAGATTTGGCAGAAAAATGCTCTTGGAGCCAGTTCTACCCAAAAGAGGTGTAACTTACCTAGTTTCAATCACCGTGACATTCCGTGTTCAGAACACGTTACATGCACCATGGATTCAACAAACATTCTTTAATGAGTTGTGAACATGTGTATTAACGAACTTTCATCCACCTTACAGTGCATATTTATACATAGAAATTTTATTCTGATTTAGTAGTTTTCTCCTTATGTCAGTCTATAAAATCATGCAGTTTCCATAGAAAAATCCTCTTGGAGCGAGTTTTACCCAATAGACATGCAATTTACATAGAACCCGTCATCGTGAAATTCCGTGTTCTGAAAAAGCGACATGCAACACGGATTCGACAAATATTCACTACAGAGTTGTTAGCATAAGGATTACCGAACTTTTATCCACCATAAAATCCATGTTGACACTTTGAAGCATTTTCTCATATTTCGAAAGTTTTTCCTAATGCCAGTTTTGAAAAGGAGGCTGATTCGCAGAAAAATTCTCGTGGAGCGGGTACTTCCCAATAGAAGTGTAATTTACACAGTTTCCCTCAGAGTGACATTCCACATTCCGAACATGCTACATGCATCAAGGTTTCAACAAACTTTCTCGAATGAGTTGTGGACATGTAGATTACAGAACTTTCATCCACCATAAATGGCATATATACACCTAGAAACATTAACTCCGAAATTGCAGCTTTTTCCTAATGCCAGTTTCGAAAATCAGGTCTTTTTCCAGGAAAAAATTTTTGGAGCGAATTCTAACCAATAGGCGTGTAATTTATATAGATTACATCGCCGGCATTTTCCGTGAAACCATCAGGCTACATGCATAATGCTTTCTACAAATATTCACCACAGATTTGTTTGCATGTGTTTTTACGATCTTGCATCACAATTCAAGGCATATTGACACTTTGAAGCATTTTCACTGATTTTGCAGATATTTTCAAAAGCCACTTTCAAAAATGAGGCAGATTTCCCAGAAAAATCTCTTGGAGCGAATTCTATCCAAGAGACATGTATTTTACATAGATTCGCTCACCGTGATATTCTTTCATCCGAACACAATTCACGTATCTCGGATTCGACAAATATTCACTACAGAGATGTTAGCATGCGGATTACCGAACTTTCATCCACCACACAGGGCAGATTTACACCGAGAATCTAGTAATCTGAATTCGCAGGCTTTTCCAAACGTCAGTTTCAAAAATCAGGCCTATTTCTCAGGAAAAATCTCTTGGAGTGATTTCTAACCAAGAGAAATGTAATTTACATAAATTCCCTGGCCGTGAAATTCCGTGTTCTGAACATGCTACGTGCATATAGGATTGGACAAATATTCACTACAAATTTGTTAGCATGTGGATTACCGAACTTTCATCACAATACATTGAATATTGTTTCTTAGAAGTATTTTCTCAGATTTTGCAGCGTATTCGAAATGCCAGTTTCAAAATGACGAAGTTTTCGCAGAAAAACTCTCTCGGAGCGAGGTCTACCCAATAGAGAAGTAATTTAAATTGTTTCAATCACCGTGAAATTCCACGTTCTGAACTCGGTACATGCACAACGGATTAGAAAAAGATTCTTTAATATGTTGTGAAACTGTGGATTACCGAATTTTCTTGCAACATAAAGGCACATTTACACCTACAAATATTTACTATCATTTTGCAGGTCTTTCCAAACTTCAGATTCGATACTCATGCAATTTTAGGAGAAAAATTCTCCTCTAGGTCGTTATACTCAATAGAATTGTAATTTACATAGATTCATTACCATGAAATTCCGTTTTCCAAAAGTGCTACATGAATCACGGTTTAAAAAATAATAACTAGACTGTTAATAACATGTGGATTACCGGACTTTCATTCACCATTCAAGGCATATTGAGACTAAGAAGCATTTTCTCAGATTTCACAGGGTTCTCCTAATGGCAGTTTTGAAAATGAGGCACATTACGCAGAAAAATTCTTTTCAAGCGAGTTCTACCCAATAGACCTGTAACTTACATTGTTTCCTTCACTATGACATTCCATATTCCGAACATGTCACATGCATCACGAATTCGACAAACATTATTTAATGGGTGTGAGCATGTTGATTACCGAACTTTCATCCACCATACAAGGCATATTTACACCTAGAAGTAATTATTGTGATTTTGCAGGTTTTTCCTAACATCCAGTTTCGAAAATCATGAAATTGTCGCAGAAACATTCAATTCAAGCGAGTTCTATCCAGTAGAATTGTTATTTTCAGAGGTTCACACACCGAGACATTCCGTGTTCCGAAAACGTTACATTCATCACGGCTTCGACAAACATTATTTAATGACTGTGAGCATGAGGATTACCGATTTTTCAACCACAATACAAGGCATATTTACACCTAGAAACATTAACTCTGAGTTCGCAGCTTTTTCCTAATAGCTGTTTCGAAAATCAGGCAGTTTTCAAAGGAAAAAACGGAGCGTGTTCTACCCAATAGATATGTAAATTACATACATTCTCCCAATGTGAAATTACGTGTTTCGAACACGCTACATGCAGAAAAGATTCGACAAATAACACTACAGTGTTTTTTGCATTTGGATTACAGGTCTTTCATCACAGTAGTAGGCATATTGATCCTTAGAAGCTTTTTCTCTGATTTCACAGAACTTTTGAAATGCCAGTTTCGAAAATGAGGCAGATTTCACGGCAGAAAACTCTTGGAGCGGGTTCTAACCAATAGAAATGTAATTTACATGGATTTGCTCACCGTGAAATTCCGTGTTCCGAACACGCTACATGCATCTCGGATGCGAGAAATATTCACTACACAGTTGTTAGCAAGTGGATTACAGCACTTTTATGCACCATACAAGGCTTACTGACACTTTGATGAATTTTCTCAGATTTCACCGGTTAGTTTTAATGCCAGTTTTGAAAATGAGGCAGATTTGGCAGAAAAATGCTCTTGGAGCCAGTTCTACCCAAAAGAGGTGTAACTTACCTAGTTTCAATCACCGTGACATTCCGTGTTCAGAACACGTTACATGCACCATGGATTCAACAAACATTCTTTAATGAGTTGTGAACATGTGTATTAACGAACTTTCATCCACCTTACAGTGCATATTTATACATAGAAATTTTATTCTGATTTAGTAGTTTTCTCCTTATGTCAGTCTATAAAATCATGCAGTTTCCATAGAAAAATCCTCTTGGAGCGAGTTTTACCCAATAGACATGCAATTTACATAGAACCCGTCATCGTGAAATTCCGTGTTCTGAAAAAGCGACATGCAACACGGATTCGACAAATATTCACTACAGAGTTGTTAGCATAAGGATTACCGAACTTTTATCCACCATAAAATCCATGTTGACACTTTGAAGCATTTTCTCATATTTCGAAAGTTTTTCCTAATGCCAGTTTTGAAAAGGAGGCTGATTCGCAGAAAAATTCTCGTGGAGCGGGTACTTCCCAATAGAAGTGTAATTTACACAGTTTCCCTCAGAGTGACATTCCACATTCCGAACACGCTACATGCATCAAGGTTTCAACAAACTTTCTCGAATGAGTTGTGGACATGTAGATTACAGAACTTTCATCCACCATAAATGGCATATATACACCTAGAAACATTAACTCCGAAATTGCAGCTTTTTCCTAATGCCAGTTTCGAAAATCAGGTCTTTTTCCAGGAAAAAATTTTTGGAGCGAATTCTAACCAATAGGCGTGTAATTTATATAGATTACATCGCCGGCATTTTCCGTGAAACCATCAGGCTACATGCATAATGCTTTCTACAAATATTCACCACAGATTTGTTTGCATGTGTTTTTACGATCTTGCATCACAATTCAAGGCATATTGACACTTTGAAGCATTTTCACTGATTTTGCAGATATTTTCAAAAGCCACTTTCAAAAATGAGGCAGATTTCCCAGAAAAATCTCTTGGAGCGAATTCTATCCAAGAGACATGTATTTTACATAGATTCGCTCACCGTGATATTCTTTCATCCGAACACAATTCACGTATCTCGGATTCGACAAATATTCACTACAGAGATGTTAGCATGCGGATTACCAAACTTTCATCCACCACACAGGGCAGATTTACACCGAGAATCTAGTAATCTGAATTCGCAGGCTTTTCCAAACGTCAGTTTCAAAAATCAGGCCTATTTCTCAGGAAAAATCTCTTGGAGTGATTTCTAACCAAGAGAAATGTAATTTACATAAATTCCCTGGCCGTGAAATTCCGTGTTCTGAACATGCTACGTGCATATAGGATTGGACAAATATTCACTACAAATTTGTTAGCATGTGGATTACCGAACTTTCATCACAATACATTGAATATTGTTTCTTAGAAGTATTTTCTCAGATTTTGCAGCGTATTCGAAATGCCAGTTTCAAAATGACGAAGTTTTCGCAGAAAAACTCTCTCGGAGCGAGGTCTACCCAATAGAGAAGTAATTTAAATTGTTTCAATCACCGTGAAATTCCACGTTCTGAACTCGGTACATGCACAACGGATTAGAAAAAGATTCTTTAATATGTTGTGAAACTGTGGATTACCGAATTTTCTTGCAACATAAAGGCACATTTACACCTACAAATATTTACTATCATTTTGCAGGTCTTTCCAAACTTCAGATTCGATACTCATGCAATTTTAGGAGAAAAATTCTCCTCTAGGTCGTTATACTCAATAGAATTGTAATTTACATAGATTCATTACCATGAAATTCCGTTTTCCAAAAGCGCTACATGAATCACGGTTTAAAAAATAATAACTAGACTGTTAATAACATGTGGATTACCGGACTTTCATTCACCATTCAAGGCATATTGAGACTAAGAAGCATTTTCTCAGATTTCACAGGGTTCTCCTAATGGCAGTTTTGAAAATGAGGCACATTACGCAGAAAAATTCTTTTCAAGCGAGTTCTACCCAATAGACCTGTAACTTACATTGTTTCCTTCACTATGACATTCCATATTCCGAACATGTCACATGCATCACGAATTCGACAAACATTATTTAATGGGTGTGAGCATGTTGATTACCGAACTTTCATCCACCATACAAGGCATATTTACACCTAGAAGTAATTATTGTGATTTTGCAGGTTTTTCCTAACATCCAGTTTCGAAAATCATGAAATTGTCGCAGAAACATTCAATTCAAGCGAGTTCTATCCAGTAGAATTGTTATTTTCAGAGGTTCACACACCGAGACATTCCGTGTTCCGAAAACGTTACATTCATCACGGCTTCGACAAACATTATTTAATGACTGTGAGCATGAGGATTACCGATTTTTCAACCACAATACAAGGCATATTTACACCTAGAAACATTAACTCTGAGTTCGCAGCTTTTTCCTAATAGCTGTTTCGAAAATCAGGCAGTTTTCAAAGGAAAAAACGGAGCGTGTTCTACCCAATAGATATGTAAATTACATACATTCTCCCAATGTGAAATTACGTGTTTCGAACACGCTACATGCAGAAAAGATTCGACAAATAACACTACAGTGTTTTTTGCATTTGGATTACAGGTCTTTCATCACAGTAGTAGGCATATTGATCCTTAGAAGCTTTTTCTCTGATTTCACAGAACTTTTGAAATGCCAGTTTCGAAAATGAGGCAGATTTCACGGCAGAAAACTCTTGGAGCGGGTTCTAACCAATAGAAATGTAATTTACATGGATTTGCTCACCGTGAAATTCCGTGTTCCGAACACGCTACATGCATCTCGGATGCGAGAAATATTCACTACACAGTTGTTAGCAAGTGGATTACAGCACTTTTATGCACCATACAAGGCTTACTGACACTTTGATGAATTTTCTCAGATTTCACCGGTTAGTTTTAATGCCAGTTTTGAAAATGAGGCAGATTTGGCAGAAAAATGCTCTTGGAGCCAGTTCTACCCAAAAGAGGTGTAACTTACCTAGTTTCAATCACCGTGACATTCCGTGTTCAGAACACGTTACATGCACCATGGATTCAACAAACATTCTTTAATGAGTTGTGAACATGTGTATTAACGAACTTTCATCCACCTTACAGTGCATATTTATACATAGAAATTTTATTCTGATTTAGTAGTTTTCTCCTTATGTCAGTCTATAAAATCATGCAGTTTCCATAGAAAAATCCTCTTGGAGCGAGTTTTACCCAATAGACATGCAATTTACATAGAACCCGTCATCGTGAAATTCCGTGTTCTGAAAAAGCGACATGCAACACGGATTCGACAAATATTCACTACAGAGTTGTTAGCATAAGGATTACCGAACTTTTATCCACCATAAAATCCATGTTGACACTTTGAAGCATTTTCTCATATTTCGAAAGTTTTTCCTAATGCCAGTTTTGAAAAGGAGGCTGATTCGCAGAAAAATTCTCGTGGAGCGGGTACTTCCCAATAGAAGTGTAATTTACACAGTTTCCCTCAGAGTGACATTCCACATTCCGAACACGCTACATGCATCAAGGTTTCAACAAACTTTCTCGAATGAGTTGTGGACATGTAGATTACAGAACTTTCATCCACCATAAATGGCATATATACACCTAGAAACATTAACTCCGAAATTGCAGCTTTTTCCTAATGCCAGTTTCGAAAATCAGGTCTTTTTCCAGGAAAAAATTTTTGGAGCGAATTCTAACCAATAGGCGTGTAATTTATATAGATTACATCGCCGGCATTTTCCGTGAAACCATCAGGCTACATGCATAATGCTTTCTACAAATATTCACCACAGATTTGTTTGCATGTGTTTTTACGATCTTGCATCACAATTCAAGGCATATTGACACTTTGAAGCATTTTCACTGATTTTGCAGATATTTTCAAAAGCCACTTTCAAAAATGAGGCAGATTTCCCAGAAAAATCTCTTGGAGCGAATTCTATCCAAGAGACATGTATTTTACATAGATTCGCTCACCGTGATATTCTTTCATCCGAACACAATTCACGTATCTCGGATTCGACAAATATTCACTACAGAGATGTTAGCATGCGGATTACCGAACTTTCATCCACCACACAGGGCAGATTTACACCGAGAATCTAGTAATCTGAATTCGCAGGCTTTTCCAAACGTCAGTTTCAAAAATCAGGCCTATTTCTCAGGAAAAATCTCTTGGAGTGATTTCTAACCAAGAGAAATGTAATTTACATAAATTCCCTGGCCGTGAAATTCCGTGTTCTGAACATGCTACGTGCATATAGGATTGGACAAATATTCACTACAAATTTGTTAGCATGTGGATTACCGAACTTTCATCACAATACATTGAATATTGTTTCTTAGAAGTATTTTCTCAGATTTTGCAGCGTATTCGAAATGCCAGTTTCAAAATGACGAAGTTTTCGCAGAAAAACTCTCTCGGAGCGAGGTCTACCCAATAGAGAAGTAATTTAAATTGTTTCAATCACCGTGAAATTCCACGTTCTGAACTCGGTACATGCACAACGGATTAGAAAAAGATTCTTTAATATGTTGTGAAACTGTGGATTACCGAATTTTCTTGCAACATAAAGGCACATTTACACCTACAAATATTTACTATCATTTTGCAGGTCTTTCCAAACTTCAGATTCGATACTCATGCAATTTTAGGAGAAAAATTCTCCTCTAGGTCGTTATACTCAATAGAATTGTAATTTACATAGATTCATTACCATGAAATTCCGTTTTCCAAAAGCGCTACATGAATCACGGTTTAAAAAATAATAACTAGACTGTTAATAACATGTGGATTACCGGACTTTCATTCACCATTCAAGGCATATTGAGACTAAGAAGCATTTTCTCAGATTTCACAGGGTTCTCCTAATGGCAGTTTTGAAAATGAGGCACATTACGCAGAAAAATTCTTTTCAAGCGAGTTCTACCCAATAGACCTGTAACTTACATTGTTTCCTTCACTATGACATTCCATATTCCGAACATGTCACATGCATCACGAATTCGACAAACATTATTTAATGGGTGTGAGCATGTTGATTACCGAACTTTCATCCACCATACAAGGCATATTTACACCTAGAAGTAATTATTGTGATTTTGCAGGTTTTTCCTAACATCCAGTTTCGAAAATCATGAAATTGTCGCAGAAACATTCAATTCAAGCGAGTTCTATCCAGTAGAATTGTTATTTTCAGAGGTTCACACACCGAGACATTCCGTGTTCCGAAAACGTTACATTCATCACGGCTTCGACAAACATTATTTAATGACTGTGAGCATGAGGATTACCGATTTTTCAACCACAATACAAGGCATATTTACACCTAGAAACATTAACTCTGAGTTCGCAGCTTTTTCCTAATAGCTGTTTCGAAAATCAGGCAGTTTTCAAAGGAAAAAACGGAGCGTGTTCTACCCAATAGATATGTAAATTACATAGATTCTCCCAATGTGAAATTACGTGTTTCGAACACGCTACATGCAGAAAAGATTCGACAAATAACACTACAGTGTTTTTTGCATTTGGATTACAGGTCTTTCATCACAGTAGTAGGCATATTGATCCTTAGAAGCTTTTTCTCTGATTTCACAGAACTTTTGAAATGCCAGTTTCGAAAATGAGGCAGATTTCACGGCAGAAAACTCTTGGAGCGGGTTCTAACCAATAGAAATGTAATTTACATGGATTTGCTCACCGTGAAATTCCGTGTTCCGAACACGCTACATGCATCTCGGATGCGAGAAATATTCACTACACAGTTGTTAGCAAGTGGATTACAGCACTTTTATGCACCATACAAGGCTTACTGACACTTTGATGAATTTTCTCAGATTTCACCGGTTAGTTTTAATGCCAGTTTTGAAAATGAGGCAGATTTGGCAGAAAAATGCTCTTGGAGCCAGTTCTACCCAAAAGAGGTGTAACTTACCTAGTTTCAATCACCGTGACATTCCGTGTTCAGAACACGTTACATGCACCATGGATTCAACAAACATTCTTTAATGAGTTGTGAACATGTGTATTAACGAACTTTCATCCACCTTACAGTGCATATTTATACATAGAAATTTTATTCTGATTTAGTAGTTTTCTCCTTATGTCAGTCTATAAAATCATGCAGTTTCCATAGAAAAATCCTCTTGGAGCGAGTTTTACCCAATAGACATGCAATTTACATAGAACCCGTCATCGTGAAATTCCGTGTTCTGAAAAAGCGACATGCAACACGGATTCGACAAATATTCACTACAGAGTTGTTAGCATAAGGATTACCGAACTTTTATCCACCATAAAATCCATGTTGACACTTTGAAGCATTTTCTCATATTTCGAAAGTTTTTCCTAATGCCAGTTTTGAAAAGGAGGCTGATTCGCAGAAAAATTCTCGTGGAGCGGGTACTTCCCAATAGAAGTGTAATTTACACAGTTTCCCTCAGAGTGACATTCCACATTCCGAACACGCTACATGCATCAAGGTTTCAACAAACTTTCTCGAATGAGTTGTGGACATGTAGATTACAGAACTTTCATCCACCATAAATGGCATATATACACCTAGAAACATTAACTCCGAAATTGCAGCTTTTTCCTAATGCCAGTTTCGAAAATCAGGTCTTTTTCCAGGAAAAAATTTTTGGAGCGAATTCTAACCAATAGGCGTGTAATTTATATAGATTACATCGCCGGCATTTTCCGTGAAACCATCAGGCTACATGCATAATGCTTTCTACAAATATTCACCACAGATTTGTTTGCATGTGTTTTTACGATCTTGCATCACAATTCAAGGCATATTGACACTTTGAAGCATTTTCACTGATTTTGCAGATATTTTCAAAAGCCACTTTCAAAAATGAGGCAGATTTCCCAGAAAAATCTCTTGGAGCGAATTCTATCCAAGAGACATGTATTTTACATAGATTCGCTCACCGTGATATTCTTTCATCCGAACACAATTCACGTATCTCGGATTCGACAAATATTCACTACAGAGATGTTAGCATGCGGATTACCGAACTTTCATCCACCACACAGGGCAGATTTACACCGAGAATCTAGTAATCTGAATTCGCAGGCTTTTCCAAACGTCAGTTTCAAAAATCAGGCCTATTTCTCAGGAAAAATCTCTTGGAGTGATTTCTAACCAAGAGAAATGTAATTTACATAAATTCCCTGGCCGTGAAATTCCGTGTTCTGAACATGCTACGTGCATATAGGATTGGACAAATATTCACTACAAATTTGTTAGCATGTGGATTACCGAACTTTCATCACAATACATTGAATATTGTTTCTTAGAAGTATTTTCTCAGATTTTGCAGCGTATTCGAAATGCCAGTTTCAAAATGACGAAGTTTTCGCAGAAAAACTCTCTCGGAGCGAGGTCTACCCAATAGAGAAGTAATTTAAATTGTTTCAATCACCGTGAAATTCCACGTTCTGAACTCGGTACATGCACAACGGATTAGAAAAAGATTCTTTAATATGTTGTGAAACTGTGGATTACCGAATTTTCTTGCAACATAAAGGCACATTTACACCTACAAATATTTACTATCATTTTGCAGGTCTTTCCAAACTTCAGATTCGATACTCATGCAATTTTAGGAGAAAAATTCTCCTCTAGGTCGTTATACTCAATAGAATTGTAATTTACATAGATTCATTACCATGAAATTCCGTTTTCCAAAAGCGCTACATG
Source organism: Camelus dromedarius (assembly GCF_036321535.1). Classification (NCBI taxonomy): domain Eukaryota; kingdom Metazoa; phylum Chordata; class Mammalia; order Artiodactyla; family Camelidae; genus Camelus; species Camelus dromedarius. The sequence continues at coordinate 259,510 of NW_026989821.1, read as the reverse complement.
AATCACGGTTTAAAAAATAATAACTAGACTGTTAATAACATGTGGATTACCGGACTTTCATTCACCATTCAAGGCATATTGAGACTAAGAAGCATTTTCTCAGATTTCACAGGGTTCTCCTAATGGCAGTTTTGAAAATGAGGCACATTACGCAGAAAAATTCTTTTCAAGCGAGTTCTACCCAATAGACCTGTAACTTACATTGTTTCCTTCACTATGACATTCCATATTCCGAACATGTCACATGCATCACGAATTCGACAAACATTATTTAATGGGTGTGAGCATGTTGATTACCGAACTTTCATCCACCATACAAGGCATATTTACACCTAGAAGTAATTATTGTGATTTTGCAGGTTTTTCCTAACATCCAGTTTCGAAAATCATGAAATTGTCGCAGAAACATTCAATTCAAGCGAGTTCTATCCAGTAGAATTGTTATTTTCAGAGGTTCACACACCGAGACATTCCGTGTTCCGAAAACGTTACATTCATCACGGCTTCGACAAACATTATTTAATGACTGTGAGCATGAGGATTACCGATTTTTCAACCACAATACAAGGCATATTTACACCTAGAAACATTAACTCTGAGTTCGCAGCTTTTTCCTAATAGCTGTTTCGAAAATCAGGCAGTTTTCAAAGGAAAAAACGGAGCGTGTTCTACCCAATAGATATGTAAATTACATAGATTCTCCCAATGTGAAATTACGTGTTTCGAACACGCTACATGCAGAAAAGATTCGACAAATAACACTACAGTGTTTTTTGCATTTGGATTACAGGTCTTTCATCACAGTAGTAGGCATATTGATCCTTAGAAGCTTTTTCTCTGATTTCACAGAACTTTTGAAATGCCAGTTTCGAAAATGAGGCAGATTTCACGGCAGAAAACTCTTGGAGCGGGTTCTAACCAATAGAAATGTAATTTACATGGATTTGCTCACCGTGAAATTCCGTGTTCCGAACACGCTACATGCATCTCGGATGCGAGAAATATTCACTACACAGTTGTTAGCAAGTGGATTACAGCACTTTTATGCACCATACAAGGCTTACTGACACTTTGATGAATTTTCTCAGATTTCACCGGTTAGTTTTAATGCCAGTTTTGAAAATGAGGCAGATTTGGCAGAAAAATGCTCTTGGAGCCAGTTCTACCCAAAAGAGGTGTAACTTACCTAGTTTCAATCACCGTGACATTCCGTGTTCAGAACACGTTACATGCACCATGGATTCAACAAACATTCTTTAATGAGTTGTGAACATGTGTATTAACGAACTTTCATCCACCTTACAGTGCATATTTATACATAGAAATTTTATTCTGATTTAGTAGTTTTCTCCTTATGTCAGTCTATAAAATCATGCAGTTTCCATAGAAAAATCCTCTTGGAGCGAGTTTTACCCAATAGACATGCAATTTACATAGAACCCGTCATCGTGAAATTCCGTGTTCTGAAAAAGCGACATGCAACACGGATTCGACAAATATTCACTACAGAGTTGTTAGCATAAGGATTACCGAACTTTTATCCACCATAAAATCCATGTTGACACTTTGAAGCATTTTCTCATATTTCGAAAGTTTTTCCTAATGCCAGTTTTGAAAAGGAGGCTGATTCGCAGAAAAATTCTCGTGGAGCGGGTACTTCCCAATAGAAGTGTAATTTACACAGTTTCCCTCAGAGTGACATTCCACATTCCGAACACGCTACATGCATCAAGGTTTCAACAAACTTTCTCGAATGAGTTGTGGACATGTAGATTACAGAACTTTCATCCACCATAAATGGCATATATACACCTAGAAACATTAACTCCGAAATTGCAGCTTTTTCCTAATGCCAGTTTCGAAAATCAGGTCTTTTTCCAGGAAAAAATTTTTGGAGCGAATTCTAACCAATAGGCGTGTAATTTATATAGATTACATCGCCGGCATTTTCTGTGAAACCATCAGGCTACATGCATAATGCTTTCTACAAATATTCACCACAGATTTGTTTGCATGTGTTTTTACGATCTTGCATCACAATTCAAGGCATATTGACACTTTGAAGCATTTTCACTGATTTTGCAGATATTTTCAAAAGCCACTTTCAAAAATGAGGCAGATTTCCCAGAAAAATCTCTTGGAGCGAATTCTATCCAAGAGACATGTATTTTACATAGATTCGCTCACCGTGATATTCTTTCATCCGAACACAATTCACGTATCTCGGATTCGACAAATATTCACTACAGAGATGTTAGCATGCGGATTACCGAACTTTCATCCACCACACAGGGCAGATTTACACCGAGAATCTAGTAATCTGAATTCGCAGGCTTTTCCAAACGTCAGTTTCAAAAATCAGGCCTATTTCTCAGGAAAAATCTCTTGGAGTGATTTCTAACCAAGAGAAATGTAATTTACATAAATTCCCTGGCCGTGAAATTCCGTGTTCTGAACATGCTACGTGCATATAGGATTGGACAAATATTCACTACAAATTTGTTAGCATGTGGATTACCGAACTTTCATCACAATACATTGAATATTGTTTCTTAGAAGTATTTTCTCAGATTTTGCAGCGTATTCGAAATGCCAGTTTCAAAATGACGAAGTTTTCGCAGAAAAACTCTCTCGGAGCGAGGTCTACCCAATAGAGAAGTAATTTAAATTGTTTCAATCACCGTGAAATTCCACGTTCTGAACTCGGTACATGCACAACGGATTAGAAAAAGATTCTTTAATATGTTGTGAAACTGTGGATTACCGAATTTTCTTGCAACATAAAGGCACATTTACACCTACAAATATTTACTATCATTTTGCAGGTCTTTCCAAACTTCAGATTCGATACTCATGCAATTTTAGGAGAAAAATTCTCCTCTAGGTCGTTATACTCAATAGAATTGTAATTTACATAGATTCATTACCATGAAATTCCGTTTTCCAAAAGCGCTACATGAATCACGGTTTAAAAAATAATAACTAGACTGTTAATAACATGTGGATTACCGGACTTTCATTCACCATTCAAGGCATATTGAGACTAAGAAGCATTTTCTCAGATTTCACAGGGTTCTCCTAATGGCAGTTTTGAAAATGAGGCACATTACGCAGAAAAATTCTTTTCAAGCGAGTTCTACCCAATAGACCTGTAACTTACATTGTTTCCTTCACTATGACATTCCATATTCCGAACATGTCACATGCATCACGAATTCGACAAACATTATTTAATGGGTGTGAGCATGTTGATTACCGAACTTTCATCCACCATACAAGGCATATTTACACCTAGAAGTAATTATTGTGATTTTGCAGGTTTTTCCTAACATCCAGTTTCGAAAATCATGAAATTGTCGCAGAAACATTCAATTCAAGCGAGTTCTATCCAGTAGAATTGTTATTTTCAGAGGTTCACACACCGAGACATTCCGTGTTTCGAAAACGTTACATTCATCACGGCTTCGACAAACATTATTTAATGACTGTGAGCATGAGGATTACCGATTTTTCAACCACAATACAAGGCATATTTACACCTAGAAACATTAACTCTGAGTTCGCAGCTTTTTCCTAATAGCTGTTTCGAAATTCAGGCAGTTTTCAAAGGAAAAAACGGAGCGTGTTCTACCCAATAGATATGTAAATTACATAGATTCTCCCAATGTGAAATTACGTGTTTCGAACACGCTACATGCAGAAAAGATTCGACAAATAACACTACAGTGTTTTTTGCATTTGGATTACAGGTCTTTCATCACAGTAGTAGGCATATTGATCCTTAGAAGCTTTTTCTCTGATTTCACAGAACTTTTGAAATGCCAGTTTCGAAAATGAGGCAGATTTCACGGCAGAAAACTCTTGGAGCGGGTTCTAACCAATAGAAATGTAATTTACATGGATTTGCTCACCGTGAAATTCCGTGTTCCGAACACGCTACATGCATCTCGGATGCGAGAAATATTCACTACACAGTTGTTAGCAAGTGGATTACAGCACTTTTATGCACCATACAAGGCTTACTGACACTTTGATGAATTTTCTCAGATTTCACCGGTTAGTTTTAATGCCAGTTTTGAAAATGAGGCAGATTTGGCAGAAAAATGCTCTTGGAGCCAGTTCTACCCAAAAGAGGTGTAACTTACCTAGTTTCAATCACCGTGACATTCCGTGTTCAGAACACGTTACATGCACCATGGATTCAACAAACATTCTTTAATGAGTTGTGAACATGTGTATTAACGAACTTTCATCCACCTTACAGTGCATATTTATACATAGAAATTTTATTCTGATTTAGTAGTTTTCTCCTTATGTCAGTCTATAAAATCATGCAGTTTCCATAGAAAAATCCTCTTGGAGCGAGTTTTACCCAATAGACATGCAATTTACATAGAACCCGTCATCGTGAAATTCCGTGTTCTGAAAAAGCGACATGCAACACGGATTCGACAAATATTCACTACAGAGTTGTTAGCATAAGGATTACCGAACTTTTATCCACCATAAAATCCATGTTGACACTTTGAAGCATTTTCTCATATTTCGAAAGTTTTTCCTAATGCCAGTTTTGAAAAGGAGGCTGATTCGCAGAAAAATTCTCGTGGAGCGGGTACTTCCCAATAGAAGTGTAATTTACACAGTTTCCCTCAGAGTGACATTCCACATTCCGAACACGCTACATGCATCAAGGTTTCAACAAACTTTCTCGAATGAGTTGTGGACATGTAGATTACAGAACTTTCATCCACCATAAATGGCATATATACACCTAGAAACATTAACTCCGAAATTGCAGCTTTTTCCTAATGCCAGTTTCGAAAATCAGGTCTTTTTCCAGGAAAAAATTTTTGGAGCGAATTCTAACCAATAGGCGTGTAATTTATATAGATTACATCGCCGGCATTTTCCGTGAAACCATCAGGCTACATGCATAATGCTTTCTACAAATATTCACCACAGATTTGTTTGCATGTGTTTTTACGATCTTGCATCACAATTCAAGGCATATTGACACTTTGAAGCATTTTCACTGATTTTGCAGATATTTTCAAAAGCCACTTTCAAAAATGAGGCAGATTTCCCAGAAAAATCTCTTGGAGCGAATTCTATCCAAGAGACATGTATTTTACATAGATTCGCTCACCGTGATATTCTTTCATCCGAACACAATTCACGTATCTCGGATTCGACAAATATTCACTACAGAGATGTTAGCATGCGGATTACCGAACTTTCATCCACCACACAGGGCAGATTTACACCGAGAATCTAGTAATCTGAATTCGCAGGCTTTTCCAAACGTCAGTTTCAAAATTCAGCCCTATTTCTCAGGAAAAATCTCTTGAAGTGTTTTCTAACCAAGAGAAATGTAATTTACATAAATTCCCTGGCCGTGAAATTCCGTGTTCTGAACATGCTACGTGCATATAGGATTGGACAAATATTCACTACAAATTTGTTAGCATGTGGATTACCGAACTTTCATCACAATACATTGAATATTGTTTCTTAGAAGTATTTTCTCAGATTTTGCAGCGTATTCGAAATGCCAGTTTCAAAATGACGAAGTTTTCGCAGAAAAACTCTCTCGGAGCGAGGTCTACCCAATAGAGAAGTAATTTAAATTGTTTCAATCACCGTGAAATTCCACGTTCTGAACTCGGTACATGCACAACGGATTAGAAAAAGATTCTTTAATATGTTGTGAAACTGTGGATTACCGAATTTTCTTGCAACATAAAGGCACATTTACACCTACAAATATTTACTATCATTTTGCAGGTCTTTCCAAACTTCAGATTCGATACTCATGCAATTTTAGGAGAAAAATTCTCCTCTAGGTCGTTATACTCAATAGAATTGTAATTTACATAGATTCATTACCATGAAATTCCGTTTTCCAAAAGCGCTACATGAATCACGGTTTAAAAAATAATAACTAGACTGTTAATAACATGTGGATTACCGGACTTTCATTCACCATTCAAGGCATATTGAGACTAAGAAGCATTTTCTCAGATTTCACAGGGTTCTCCTAATGGCAGTTTTGAAAATGAGGCACATTACGCAGAAAAATTCTCTTCAAGCGAGTTCTACCCAATAGACCTGTAACTTACATTGTTTCCTTCACTATGACATTCCATATTCCGAACATGTCACATGCATCACGAATTCGACAAACATTATTTAATGGGTGTGAGCATGTTGATTACCGAACTTTCATCCACCATACAAGGCATATTTACACCTAGAAGTAATTATTGTGATTTTGCAGGTTTTTCCTAACATCCAGTTTCGAAAATCATGAAATTGTCGCAGAAACATTCAATTCAAGCCAGTTCTATCCAGTAGAATTGTTATTTTCAGAGGTTCACACACCGAGACATTCCGTGTTTCGAAAACGTTACATTCATCACGGCTTCGACAAACATTATTTAATGACTGTGAGCATGAGGATTACCGATTTTTCAACCACAATACAAGGCATATTTACACCTAGAAACATTAACTCTGAGTTCGCAGCTTTTTCCTAATAGCTGTTTCGAAATTCAGGCAGTTTTAAAGGAAAAAACGGAGCGTGTTCTACCCAATAGATATGTAAATTACATACATACTCCCAATGTGAAATTACGTGTTTCGAACACGCTACATGCAGAAAAGATTCGACAAATAACACTACAGTGTTTTTTGCATTTGGATTACAGGTCTTTCATCACAGTAGTAGGCATATTGATCCTTAGAAGCTTTTTCTCTGATTTCACAGAACTTTTGAAATGCCAGTTTCGAAAATGAGGCAGATTTCATGGCAGAAATCTCTTGGAGCGGGTTCTAACCAATAGAAATGTAATTTACATGGATTTGCTCACCGTGAAATTCCGTGTTCCGAACACGCTACATGCATCTCGGATGCGAGAAATATTCACTACACAGTTGTTAGCAAGTGGATTACAGCACTTTTATGCACCATACAAGGCTTACTGACACTTTGATGAATTTTCTCAGATTTCACCGGTTAGTTTTAATGCCAGTTTTGAAAATGAGGCAGATTTGGCAGAAAAATGCTCTTGGAGCCAGTTCTACCCAAAAGAGGTGTAACTTACCTAGTTTCAATCACCGTGACATTCCGTGTTAAGAACACGTTACATGCACCATGGATTCAACAAACATTCTTTAATGAGTTGTGAACATGTGTATTAACGAACTTTCATCCACCTTACAGTGCATATTTATACATAGAAATTTTATTCTGATTTAGTAGTTTTCTCCTTATGTCAGTCTATAAAATCATGCAGTTTCCATAGAAAAATCCTCTTGGAGCGAGTTTTACCAAATAGACATGCAATTTACATAGAACCCGTCATCGTGAAATTCCGTGTTCTGAAAAAGCGACATGCAACACGGATTCGACAAATATTCACTACAAATTTGTTAGCATGTGGATTACCGAACTTTCATCACAATACATTGAATATTGTTTCTTAGAAGTATTTTCTCAGATTTTGCAGCGTATTCGAAATGCCAGTTTCAAAATGACGAAGTTTTCGCAGAAAAACTCTCTCGGAGCGAGGTCTACCCAATAGAGAAGTAATTTAAATTGTTTCAATCACCGTGAAATTCCACGTTCTGAACTCGGTACATGCACAACGGATTAGAAAAAGATTCTTTAATATGTTGTGAAACTGTGGATTACCGAATTTTCTTGCAACATAAAGGCACATTTACACCTACATATATTTACTATCATTTTGCAGGTCTTTCCAAACTTCAGATTCGATACTCATGCAATTTTAGGAGAAAAATTCTCCTCTAGGTCGTTATACTCAATAGAATTGTAATTTACATAGATTCATTACCATGAAATTCCGTTTTCCAAAAGCGCTACATGAATCACGGTTTAAAAAATAATAACTAGACTGTTAATAACATGTGGATTACCGGACTTTCATTCACCATTCAAGGCATATTGAGACTAAGAAGCATTTTCTCAGATTTCACAGGGTTCTCCTAATGGCAGTTTTGAAAATGAGGCACATTACGCAGAAAAATTCTTTTCAAGCGAGTTCTACCCAATAGACCTGTAACTTACATTGTTTCCTTCACTATGACATTCCATATTCCGAACATGTCACATGCATCATGAATTCGACAAACATTATTTAATGGGTGTGAGCATGTTGATTACCGAACTTTCATCCACCATACAAGGCATATTTACACCTAGAAGTAATTATTGTGATTTTGCAGGTTTTTCCTAACATCCAGTTTCGAAAATCATGAAATTGTCGCAGAAACATTCAATTCAAGCGAGTTCTATCCAGTAGAATTGTTATTTTCAGAGGTTCACACACCGAGACATTCCGTGTTTCGAAAACGTTACATTCATCACGGCTTCGACAAACATTATTTAATGACTGTGAGCATGAGGATTACCGATTTTTCAACCACAATACAAGGCATATTTACACCTAGAAACATTAACTCTGAGTTCGCAGCTTTTTCCTAATAGCTGTTTCGAAATTCAGGCAGTTTTCAAAGGAAAAAACGGAGCGTGTTCTACCCAATAGATATGTAAATTACATACATACTCCCAATGTGAAATTACGTGTTTCGAACACGCTACATGCAGAAAAGATTCGACAAATAACACTACAGTGTTTTTTGCATTTGGATTACAGGTCTTTCATCACAGTAGTAGGCATATTGATCCTTAGAAGCTTTTTCTCTGATTTCACAGAACTTTTGAAATGCCAGTTTCGAAAATGAGGCAGATTTCACGGCAGAAAACTCTTGGAGCGGGTTCTAACCAATAGAAATGTAATTTACATGGATTTGCTCACCGTGAAATTCCGTGTTCCGAACACGCTACATGCATCTCGGATGCGAGAAATATTCACTACACAGTTGTTAGCAAGTGGATTACAGCACTTTTATGCACCATACAAGGCTTACTGACACTTTGATGAATTTTCTCAGATTTCACCGGTTAGTTTTAATGCCAGTTTTGAAAATGAGGCAGATTTGGCAGAAAAATGCTCTTGGAGCCAGTTCTACCCAAAAGAGGTGTAACTTACCTAGTTTCAATCACCGTGACATTCCGTGTTCAGAACACGTTACATGCACCATGGATTCAACAAACATTCTTTAATGAGTTGTGAACATGTGTATTAACGAACTTTCATCCACCTTACAGTGCATATTTATACATAGAAATTTTATTCTGATTTAGTAGTTTTCTCCTTATGTCAGTCTATAAAATCATGCAGTTTCCATAGAAAAATCCTCTTGGAGCGAGTTTTACCCAATAGACATGCAATTTACATAGAACCCGTCATCGTGAAATTCCGTGTTCTGAAAAAGCGACATGCAACACGGATTCGACAAATATTCACTACAGAGTTGTTAGCATAAGGATTACCGAACTTTTATCCACCATAAAATCCATGTTGACACTTTGAAGCATTTTCTCATATTTCGAAAGTTTTTCCTAATGCCAGTTTTGAAAAGGAGGCTGATTCGCAGAAAAATTCTCGTGGAGCGGGTACTTCCCAATAGAAGTGTAATTTACACAGTTTCCCTCAGAGTGACATTCCACATTCCGAACACGCTACATGCATCAAGGTTTCAACAAACTTTCTCGAATGAGTTGTGGACATGTAGATTACAGAACTTTCATCCACCATAAATGGCATATATACACCTAGAAACATTAACTCCGAAATTGCAGCTTTTTCCTAATGCCAGTTTCGAAAATCAGGTCTTTTTCCAGGAAAAAATTTTTGGAGCGAATTCTAACCAATAGGCGTGTAATTTATATAGATTACATCGCCGGCATTTTCCGTGAAACCATCAGGCTACATGCATAATGCTTTCTACAAATATTCACCACAGATTTGTTTGCATGTGTTTTTACGATCTTGCATCACAATTCAAGGCATATTGACACTTTGAAGCATTTTCACTGATTTTGCAGATATTTTCAAAAGCCACTTTCAAAAATGAGGCAGATTTCCCAGAAAAATCTCTTGGAGCGAATTCTATCCAAGAGACATGTATTTTACATAGATTCGCTCACCGTGATATTCTTTCATCCGAACACAATTCACGTATCTCGGATTCGACAAATATTCACTACAGAGATGTTAGCATGCGGATTACCGAACTTTCATCCACCACACAGGGCAGATTTACACCGAGAATCTAGTAATCTGAATTCGCAGGCTTTTCCAAACGTCAGTTTCAAAAATCAGGCCTATTTCTCAGGAAAAATCTCTTGGAGTGATTTCTAACCAAGAGAAATGTAATTTACATAAATTCCCTGGCCGTGAAATTCCGTGTTCTGAACATGCTACGTGCATATAGGATTGGACAAATATTCACTACAAATTTGTTAGCATGTGGATTACCGAACTTTCATCACAATACATTGAATATTGTTTCTTAGAAGTATTTTCTCAGATTTTGCAGCGTATTCGAAATGCCAGTTTCAAAATGACGAAGTTTTCGCAGAAAAACTCTCTCGGAGCGAGGTCTACCCAATAGAGAAGTAATTTAAATTGTTTCAATCACCGTGAAATTCCACGTTCTGAACTCGGTACATGCACAACGGATTAGAAAAAGATTCTTTAATATGTTGTGAAACTGTGGATTACCGAATTTTCTTGCAACATAAAGGCACATTTACACCTACAAATATTTACTATCATTTTGCAGGTCTTTCCAAACTTCAGATTCGATACTCATGCAATTTTAGGAGAAAAATTCTCCTCTAGGTCGTTATACTCAATAGAATTGTAATTTACATAGATTCATTACCATGAAATTCCGTTTTCCAAAAGCGCTACATGAATCACGGTTTAAAAAATAATAACTAGACTGTTAATAACATGTGGATTACCGGACTTTCATTCACCATTCAAGGCATATTGAGACTAAGAAGCATTTTCTCAGATTTCACAGGGTTCTCCTAATGGCAGTTTTGAAAATGAGGCACATTACGCAGAAAAATTCTTTTCAAGCGAGTTCTACCCAATAGACCTGTAACTTACATTGTTTCCTTCACTATGACATTCCATATTCCGAACATGTCACATGCATCACGAATTCGACAAACATTATTTAATGGGTGTGAGCATGTTGATTACCGAACTTTCATCCACCATACAAGGCATATTTACACCTAGAAGTAATTATTGTGATTTTGCAGGTTTTTCCTAACATCCAGTTTCGAAAATCATGAAATTGTCGCAGAAACATTCAATTCAAGCGAGTTCTATCCAGTAGAATTGTTATTTTCAGAGGTTCACACACCGAGACATTCCGTGTTTCGAAAACGTTACATTCATCACGGCTTCGACAAACATTATTTAATGACTGTGAGCATGAGGATTACCGATTTTTCAACCACAATACAAGGCATATTTACACCTAGAAACATTAACTCTGAGTTCGCAGCTTTTTCCTAATAGCTGTTTCGAAATTCAGGCAGTTTTCAAAGGAAAAAACGGAGCGTGTTCTACCCAATAGATATGTAAATTACATAGATTCTCCCAATGTGAAATTACGTGTTTCGAACACGCTACATGCAGAAAAGATTCGACAAATAACACTACAGTGTTTTTTGCATTTGGATTACAGGTCTTTCATCACAGTAGTAGGCATATTGATCCTTAGAAGCTTTTTCTCTGATTTCACAGAACTTTTGAAATGCCAGTTTCGAAAATGAGGCAGATTTCACGGCAGAAAACTCTTGGAGCGGGTTCTAACCAATAGAAATGTAATTTACATGGATTTGCTCACCGTGAAATTCCGTGTTCCGAACACGCTACATGCATCTCGGATGCGAGAAATATTCACTACACAGTTGTTAGCAAGTGGATTACAGCACTTTTATGCACCATACAAGGCTTACTGACACTTTGATGAATTTTCTCAGATTTCACCGGTTAGTTTTAATGCCAGTTTTGAAAATGAGGCAGATTTGGCAGAAAAATGCTCTTGGAGCCAGTTCTACCCAAAAGAGGTGTAACTTACCTAGTTTCAATCACCGTGACATTCCGTGTTCAGAACACGTTACATGCACCATGGATTCAACAAACATTCTTTAATGAGTTGTGAACATGTGTATTAACGAACTTTCATCCACCTTACAGTGCATATTTATACATAGAAATTTTATTCTGATTTAGTAGTTTTCTCCTTATGTCAGTCTATAAAATCATGCAGTTTCCATAGAAAAATCCTCTTGGAGCGAGTTTTACCCAATAGACATGCAATTTACATAGAACCCGTCATCGTGAAATTCCGTGTTCTGAAAAAGCGACATGCAACACGGATTCGACAAATATTCACTACAGAGTTGTTAGCATAAGGATTACCGAACTTTTATCCACCATAAAATCCATGTTGACACTTTGAAGCATTTTCTCATATTTCGAAAGTTTTTCCTAATGCCAGTTTTGAAAAGGAGGCTGATTCGCAGAAAAATTCTCGTGGAGCGGGTACTTCCCAATAGAAGTGTAATTTACACAGTTTCCCTCAGAGTGACATTCCACATTCCGAACACGCTACATGCATCAAGGTTTCAACAAACTTTCTCGAATGAGTTGTGGACATGTAGATTACAGAACTTTCATCCACCATAAATGGCATATATACACCTAGAAACATTAACTCCGAAATTGCAGCTTTTTCCTAATGCCAGTTTCGAAAATCAGGTCTTTTTCCAGGAAAAAATTTTTGGAGCGAATTCTAACCAATAGGCGTGTAATTTATATAGATTACATCGCCGGCATTTTCCGTGAAACCATCAGGCTACATGCATAATGCTTTCTACAAATATTCACCACAGATTTGTTTGCATGTGTTTTTACGATCTTGCATCACAATTCAAGGCATATTGACACTTTGAAGCATTTTCACTGATTTTGCAGATATTTTCAAAAGCCACTTTCAAAAATGAGGCAGATTTCCCAGAAAAATCTCTTGGAGCGAATTCTATCCAAGAGACATGTATTTTACATAGATTCGCTCACCGTGATATTCTTTCATCCGAACACAATTCACGTATCTCGGATTCGACAAATATTCACTACAGAGATGTTAGCATGCGGATTACCGAACTTTCATCCACCACACAGGGCAGATTTACACCGAGAATCTAGTAATCTGAATTCGCAGGCTTTTCCAAACGTCAGTTTCAAAATTCAGCCCTATTTCTCAGGAAAAATCTCTTGAAGTGTTTTCTAACCAAGAGAAATGTAATTTACATAAATTCCCTGGCCGTGAAATTCCGTGTTCTGAACATGCTACGTGCATATAGGATTGGACAAATATTCACTACAAATTTGTTAGCATGTGGATTACCGAACTTTCATCACAATACATTGAATATTGTTTCTTAGAAGTATTTTCTCAGATTTTGCAGCGTATTCGAAATGCCAGTTTCAAAATGACGAAGTTTTCGCAGAAAAACTCTCTCGGAGCGAGGTCTACCCAATAGAGAAGTAATTTAAATTGTTTCAATCACCGTGAAATTCCACGTTCTGAACTCGGTACATGCACAACGGATTAGAAAAAGATTCTTTAATATGTTGTGAAACTGTGGATTACCGAATTTTCTTGCAACATAAAGGCACATTTACACCTACAAATATTTACTATCATTTTGCAGGTCTTTCCAAACTTCAGATTCGATACTCATGCAATTTTAGGAGAAAAATTCTCCTCTAGGTCGTTATACTCAATAGAATTGTAATTTACATAGATTCATTACCATGAAATTCCGTTTTCCAAAAGCGCTACATGAATCACGGTTTAAAAAATAATAACTAGACTGTTAATAACATGTGGATTACCGGACTTTCATTCACCATTCAAGGCATATTGAGACTAAGAAGCATTTTCTCAGATTTCACAGGGTTCTCCTAATGGCAGTTTTGAAAATGAGGCACATTACGCAGAAAAATTCTCTTCAAGCGAGTTCTACCCAATAGACCTGTAACTTACATTGTTTCCTTCACTATGACATTCCATATTCCGAACATGTCACATGCATCACGAATTCGACAAACATTATTTAATGGGTGTGAGCATGTTGATTACCGAACTTTCATCCACCATACAAGGCATATTTACACCTAGAAGTAATTATTGTGATTTTGCAGGTTTTTCCTAACATCCAGTTTCGAAAATCATGAAATTGTCGCAGAAACATTCAATTCAAGCCAGTTCTATCCAGTAGAATTGTTATTTTCAGAGGTTCACACACCGAGACATTCCGTGTTTCGAAAACGTTACATTCATCACGGCTTCGACAAACATTATTTAATGACTGTGAGCATGAGGATTACCGATTTTTCAACCACAATACAAGGCATATTTACACCTAGAAACATTAACTCTGAGTTCGCAGCTTTTTCCTAATAGCTGTTTCGAAATTCAGGCAGTTTTAAAGGAAAAAACGGAGCGTGTTCTACCCAATAGATATGTAAATTACATACATACTCCCAATGTGAAATTACGTGTTTCGAACACGCTACATGCAGAAAAGATTCGACAAATAACACTACAGTGTTTTTTGCATTTGGATTACAGGTCTTTCATCACAGTAGTAGGCATATTGATCCTTAGAAGCTTTTTCTCTGATTTCACAGAACTTTTGAAATGCCAGTTTCGAAAATGAGGCAGATTTCATGGCAGAAATCTCTTGGAGCGGGTTCTAACCAATAGAAATGTAATTTACATGGATTTGCTCACCGTGAAATTCCGTGTTCCGAACACGCTACATGCATCTCGGATGCGAGAAATATTCACTACACAGTTGTTAGCAAGTGGATTACAGCACTTTTATGCACCATACAAGGCTTACTGACACTTTGATGAATTTTCTCAGATTTCACCGGTTAGTTTTAATGCCAGTTTTGAAAATGAGGCAGATTTGGCAGAAAAATGCTCTTGGAGCCAGTTCTACCCAAAAGAGGTGTAACTTACCTAGTTTCAATCACCGTGACATTCCGTGTTAAGAACACGTTACATGCACCATGGATTCAACAAACATTCTTTAATGAGTTGTGAACATGTGTATTAACGAACTTTCATCCACCTTACAGTGCATATTTATACATAGAAATTTTATTCTGATTTAGTAGTTTTCTCCTTATGTCAGTCTATAAAATCATGCAGTTTCCATAGAAAAATCCTCTTGGAGCGAGTTTTACCAAATAGACATGCAATTTACATAGAACCCGTCATCGTGAAATTCCGTGTTCTGAAAAAGCGACATGCAACACGGATTCGACAAATATTCACTACAAATTTGTTAGCATGTGGATTACCGAACTTTCATCACAATACATTGAATATTGTTTCTTAGAAGTATTTTCTCAGATTTTGCAGCGTATTCGAAATGCCAGTTTCAAAATGACGAAGTTTTCGCAGAAAAACTCTCTCGGAGCGAGGTCTACCCAATAGAGAAGTAATTTAAATTGTTTCAATCACCGTGAAATTCCACGTTCTGAACTCGGTACATGCACAACGGATTAGAAAAAGATTCTTTAATATGTTGTGAAACTGTGGATTACCGAATTTTCTTGCAACATAAAGGCACATTTACACCTACATATATTTACTATCATTTTGCAGGTCTTTCCAAACTTCAGATTCGATACTCATGCAATTTTAGGAGAAAAATTCTCCTCTAGGTCGTTATACTCAATAGAATTGTAATTTACATAGATTCATTACCATGAAATTCCGTTTTCCAAAAGCGCTACATGAATCACGGTTTAAAAAATAATAACTAGACTGTTAATAACATGTGGATTACCGGACTTTCATTCACCATTCAAGGCATATTGAGACTAAGAAGCATTTTCTCAGATTTCACAGGGTTCTCCTAATGGCAGTTTTGAAAATGAGGCACATTACGCAGAAAAATTCTTTTCAAGCGAGTTCTACCCAATAGACCTGTAACTTACATTGTTTCCTTCACTATGACATTCCATATTCCGAACATGTCACATGCATCATGAATTCGACAAACATTATTTAATGGGTGTGAGCATGTTGATTACCGAACTTTCATCCACCATACAAGGCATATTTACACCTAGAAGTAATTATTGTGATTTTGCAGGTTTTTCCTAACATCCAGTTTCGAAAATCATGAAATTGTCGCAGAAACATTCAATTCAAGCGAGTTCTATCCAGTAGAATTGTTATTTTCAGAGGTTCACACACCGAGACATTCCGTGTTTCGAAAACGTTACATTCATCACGGCTTCGACAAACATTATTTAATGACTGTGAGCATGAGGATTACCGATTTTTCAACCACAATACAAGGCATATTTACACCTAGAAACATTAACTCTGAGTTCGCAGCTTTTTCCTAATAGCTGTTTCGAAATTCAGGCAGTTTTCAAAGGAAAAAACGGAGCGTGTTCTACCCAATAGATATGTAAATTACATACATACTCCCAATGTGAAATTACGTGTTTCGAACACGCTACATGCAGAAAAGATTCGACAAATAACACTACAGTGTTTTTTGCATTTGGATTACAGGTCTTTCATCACAGTAGTAGGCATATTGATCCTTAGAAGCTTTTTCTCTGATTTCACAGAACTTTTGAAATGCCAGTTTCGAAAATGAGGCAGATTTCATGGCAGAAAACTCTTGGAGCGGGTTCTAACCAATAGAAATGTAATTTACATGGATTTGCTCACCGTGAAATTCCGTGTTCCGAACACGCTACATGCATCTCGGATGCGAGAAATATTCACTACACAGTTGTTAGCAAGTGGATTACAGCACTTTTATGCACCATACAAGGCTTACTGACACTTTGATGAATTTTCTCAGATTTCACCGGTTAGTTTTAATGCCAGTTTTGAAAATGAGGCAGATTTGGCAGAAAAATGCTCTTGGAGCCAGTTCTACCCAAAAGAGGTGTAACTTACCTAGTTTCAATCACCGTGACATTCCGTGTTCAGAACACGTTACATGCACCATGGATTCAACAAACATTCTTTAATGAGTTGTGAACATGTGTATTAACGAACTTTCATCCACCTTACAGTGCATATTTATACATAGAAATTTTATTCTGATTTAGTAGTTTTCTCCTTATGTCAGTCTATAAAATCATGCAGTTTCCATAGAAAAATCCTCTTGGAGCGAGTTTTACCCAATAGACATGCAATTTACATAGAACCCGTCATCGTGAAATTCCGTGTTCTGAAAAAGCGACATGCAACACGGATTCGACAAATATTCACTACAGAGTTGTTAGCATAAGGATTACCGAACTTTTATCCACCATAAAATCCATGTTGACACTTTGAAGCATTTTCTCATATTTCGAAAGTTTTTCCTAATGCCAGTTTTGAAAAGGAGGCTGATTCGCAGAAAAATTCTCGTGGAGCGGGTACTTCCCAATAGAAGTGTAATTTACACAGTTTCCCTCAGAGTGACATTCCACATTCCGAACACGCTACATGCATCAAGGTTTCAACAAACTTTCTCGAATGAGTTGTGGACATGTAGATTACAGAACTTTCATCCACCATAAATGGCATATATACACCTAGAAACATTAACTCCGAAATTGCAGCTTTTTCCTAATGCCAGTTTCGAAAATCAGGTCTTTTTCCAGGAAAAAATTTTTGGAGCGAATTCTAACCAATAGGCGTGTAATTTATATAGATTACATCGCCGGCATTTTCCGTGAAACCATCAGGCTACATGCATAATGCTTTCTACAAATATTCACCACAGATTTGTTTGCATGTGTTTTTACGATCTTGCATCACAATTCAAGGCATATTGACACTTTGAAGCATTTTCACTGATTTTGCAGATATTTTCAAAAGCCACTTTCAAAAATGAGGCAGATTTCCCAGAAAAATCTCTTGGAGCGAGTTCTATCCAAGAGACATGTATTTTACATAGATTCGCTCACCGTGATATTCTTTCATCCGAACACAATTCACGTATCTCGGATTCGACAAATATTCACTACAGAGATGTTAGCATGCGGATTACCGAACTTTCATCCACCACACAGGGCAGATTTACACCGAGAATCTAGTAATCTGAATTCGCAGGCTTTTCCAAACGTCAGTTTCAAAAATCAGGCCTATTTCTCAGGAAAAATCTCTTGGAGTGATTTCTAACCAAGAGAAATGTAATTTACATAAATTCCCTGGCCGTGAAATTCCGTGTTCTGAACATGCTACGTGCATATAGGATTGGACAAATATTCACTACAAATTTGTTAGCATGTGGATTACCGAACTTTCATCACAATACATTGAATATTGTTTCTTAGAAGTATTTTCTCAGATTTTGCAGCGTATTCGAAATGCCAGTTTCAAAATGACGAAGTTTTCGCAGAAAAACTCTCTCGGAGCGAGGTCTACCCAATAGAGAAGTAATTTAAATTGTTTCAATCACCGTGAAATTCCACGTTCTGAACTCGGTACATGCACAACGGATTAGAAAAAGATTCTTTAATATGTTGTGAAACTGTGGATTACCGAATTTTCT
This sequence comes from Camelus dromedarius, assembly GCF_036321535.1. Taxonomy (NCBI): domain Eukaryota; kingdom Metazoa; phylum Chordata; class Mammalia; order Artiodactyla; family Camelidae; genus Camelus; species Camelus dromedarius. Next base: position 240,960 of record NW_026989821.1, on the reverse strand, counting down.
TGCAACATAAAGGCACATTTACACCTACAAATATTTACTATCATTTTGCAGGTCTTTCCAAACTTCAGATTCGATACTCATGCAATTTTAGGAGAAAAATTCTCCTCTAGGTCGTTATACTCAATAGAATTGTAATTTACATAGATTCATTACCATGAAATTCCGTTTTCCAAAAGCGCTACATGAATCACGGTTTAAAAAATAATAACTAGACTGTTAATAACATGTGGATTACCGGACTTTCATTCACCATTCAAGGCATATTGAGACTAAGAAGCATTTTCTCAGATTTCACAGGGTTCTCCTAATGGCAGTTTTGAAAATGAGGCACATTACGCAGAAAAATTCTTTTCAAGCGAGTTCTACCCAATAGACCTGTAACTTACATTGTTTCCTTCACTATGACATTCCATATTCCGAACATGTCACATGCATCACGAATTCGACAAACATTATTTAATGGGTGTGAGCATGTTGATTACCGAACTTTCATCCACCATACAAGGCATATTTACACCTAGAAGTAATTATTGTGATTTTGCAGGTTTTTCCTAACATCCAGTTTCGAAAATCATGAAATTGTCGCAGAAACATTCAATTCAAGCGAGTTCTATCCAGTAGAATTGTTATTTTCAGAGGTTCACACACCGAGACATTCCGTGTTTCGAAAACGTTACATTCATCACGGCTTCGACAAACATTATTTAATGACTGTGAGCATGAGGATTACCGATTTTTCAACCACAATACAAGGCATATTTACACCTAGAAACATTAACTCTGAGTTCGCAGCTTTTTCCTAATAGCTGTTTCGAAATTCAGGCAGTTTTCAAAGGAAAAAACGGAGCGTGTTCTACCCAATAGATATGTAAATTACATACATTCTCCCAATGTGAAATTACGTGTTTCGAACACGCTACATGCAGAAAAGATTCGACAAATAACACTACAGTGTTTTTTGCATTTGGATTACAGGTCTTTCATCACAGTAGTAGGCATATTGATCCTTAGAAGCTTTTTCTCTGATTTCACAGAACTTTTGAAATGCCAGTTTCGAAAATGAGGCAGATTTCACGGCAGAAAACTCTTGGAGCGGGTTCTAACCAATAGAAATGTAATTTACATGGATTTGCTCACCGTGAAATTCCGTGTTCCGAACACGCTACATGCATCTCGGATGCGAGAAATATTCACTACACAGTTGTTAGCAAGTGGATTACAGCACTTTTATGCACCATACAAGGCTTACTGACACTTTGATGAATTTTCTCAGATTTCACCGGTTAGTTTTAATGCCAGTTTTGAAAATGAGGCAGATTTGGCAGAAAAATGCTCTTGGAGCCAGTTCTACCCAAAAGAGGTGTAACTTACCTAGTTTCAATCACCGTGACATTCCGTGTTCAGAACACGTTACATGCACCATGGATTCAACAAACATTCTTTAATGAGTTGTGAACATGTGTATTAACGAACTTTCATCCACCTTACAGTGCATATTTATACATAGAAATTTTATTCTGATTTAGTAGTTTTCTCCTTATGTCAGTCTATAAAATCATGCAGTTTCCATAGAAAAATCCTCTTGGAGCGAGTTTTACCCAATAGACATGCAATTTACATAGAACCCGTCATCGTGAAATTCCGTGTTCTGAAAAAGCGACATGCAACACGGATTCGACAAATATTCACTACAGAGTTGTTAGCATAAGGATTACCGAACTTTTATCCACCATAAAATCCATGTTGACACTTTGAAGCATTTTCTCATATTTCGAAAGTTTTTCCTAATGCCAGTTTTGAAAAGGAGGCTGATTCGCAGAAAAATTCTCGTGGAGCGGGTACTTCCCAATAGAAGTGTAATTTACACAGTTTCCCTCAGAGTGACATTCCACATTCCGAACACGCTACATGCATCAAGGTTTCAACAAACTTTCTCGAATGAGTTGTGGACATGTAGATTACAGAACTTTCATCCACCATAAATGGCATATATACACCTAGAAACATTAACTCCGAAATTGCAGCTTTTTCCTAATGCCAGTTTCGAAAATCAGGTCTTTTTCCAGGAAAAAATTTTTGGAGCGAATTCTAACCAATAGGCGTGTAATTTATATAGATTACATCGCCGGCATTTTCCGTGAAACCATCAGGCTACATGCATAATGCTTTCTACAAATATTCACCACAGATTTGTTTGCATGTGTTTTTACGATCTTGCATCACAATTCAAGGCATATTGACACTTTGAAGCATTTTCACTGATTTTGCAGATATTTTCAAAAGCCACTTTCAAAAATGAGGCAGATTTCCCAGAAAAATCTCTTGGAGCGAATTCTATCCAAGAGACATGTATTTTACATAGATTCGCTCACCGTGATATTCTTTCATCCGAACACAATTCACGTATCTCGGATTCGACAAATATTCACTACAGAGATGTTAGCATGCGGATTACCGAACTTTCATCCACCACACAGGGCAGATTTACACCGAGAATCTAGTAATCTGAATTCGCAGGCTTTTCCAAACGTCAGTTTCAAAAATCAGGCCTATTTCTCAGGAAAAATCTCTTGGAGTGATTTCTAACCAAGAGAAATGTAATTTACATAAATTCCCTGGCCGTGAAATTCCGTGTTCTGAACATGCTACGTGCATATAGGATTGGACAAATATTCACTACAAATTTGTTAGCATGTGGATTACCGAACTTTCATCACAATACATTGAATATTGTTTCTTAGAAGTATTTTCTCAGATTTTGCAGCGTATTCGAAATGCCAGTTTCAAAATGACGAAGTTTTCGCAGAAAAACTCTCTCGGAGCGAGGTCTACCCAATAGAGAAGTAATTTAAATTGTTTCAATCACCGTGAAATTCCACGTTCTGAACTCGGTACATGCACAACGGATTAGAAAAAGATTCTTTAATATGTTGTGAAACTGTGGATTACCGAATTTTCTTGCAACATAAAGGCACATTTACACCTACAAATATTTACTATCATTTTGCAGGTCTTTCCAAACTTCAGATTCGATACTCATGCAATTTTAGGAGAAAAATTCTCCTCTAGGTCGTTATACTCAATAGAATTGTAATTTACATAGATTCATTACCATGAAATTCCGTTTTCCAAAAGCGCTACATGAATCACGGTTTAAAAAATAATAACTAGACTGTTAATAACATGTGGATTACCGGACTTTCATTCACCATTCAAGGCATATTGAGACTAAGAAGCATTTTCTCAGATTTCACAGGGTTCTCCTAATGGCAGTTTTGAAAATGAGGCACATTACGCAGAAAAATTCTTTTCAAGCGAGTTCTACCCAATAGACCTGTAACTTACATTGTTTCCTTCACTATGACATTCCATATTCCGAACATGTCACATGCATCACGAATTCGACAAACATTATTTAATGGGTGTGAGCATGTTGATTACCGAACTTTCATCCACCATACAAGGCATATTTACACCTAGAAGTAATTATTGTGATTTTGCAGGTTTTTCCTAACATCCAGTTTCGAAAATCATGAAATTGTCGCAGAAACATTCAATTCAAGCGAGTTCTATCCAGTAGAATTGTTATTTTCAGAGGTTCACACACCGAGACATTCCGTGTTCCGAAAACGTTACATTCATCACGGCTTCGACAAACATTATTTAATGACTGTGAGCATGAGGATTACCGATTTTTCAACCACAATACAAGGCATATTTACACCTAGAAACATTAACTCTGAGTTCGCAGCTTTTTCCTAATAGCTGTTTCGAAATTCAGGCAGTTTTCAAAGGAAAAAACGGAGCGTGTTCTACCCAATAGATATGTAAATTACATACATTCTCCCAATGTGAAATTACGTGTTTCGAACACGCTACATGCAGAAAAGATTCGACAAATAACACTACAGTGTTTTTTGCATTTGGATTACAGGTCTTTCATCACAGTAGTAGGCATATTGATCCTTAGAAGCTTTTTCTCTGATTTCACAGAACTTTTGAAATGCCAGTTTCGAAAATGAGGCAGATTTCACGGCAGAAAACTCTTGGAGCGGGTTCTAACCAATAGAAATGTAATTTACATGGATTTGCTCACCGTGAAATTCCGTGTTCCGAACACGCTACATGCATCTCGGATGCGAGAAATATTCACTACACAGTTGTTAGCAAGTGGATTACAGCACTTTTATGCACCATACAAGGCTTACTGACACTTTGATGAATTTTCTCAGATTTCACCGGTTAGTTTTAATGCCAGTTTTGAAAATGAGGCAGATTTGGCAGAAAAATGCTCTTGGAGCCAGTTCTACCCAAAAGAGGTGTAACTTACCTAGTTTCAATCACCGTGACATTCCGTGTTCAGAACACGTTACATGCACCATGGATTCAACAAACATTCTTTAATGAGTTGTGAACATGTGTATTAACGAACTTTCATCCACCTTACAGTGCATATTTATACATAGAAATTTTATTCTGATTTAGTAGTTTTCTCCTTATGTCAGTCTATAAAATCATGCAGTTTCCATAGAAAAATCCTCTTGGAGCGAGTTTTACCCAATAGACATGCAATTTACATAGAACCCGTCATCGTGAAATTCCGTGTTCTGAAAAAGCGACATGCAACACGGATTCGACAAATATTCACTACAGAGTTGTTAGCATAAGGATTACCGAACTTTTATCCACCATAAAATCCATGTTGACACTTTGAAGCATTTTCTCATATTTCGAAAGTTTTTCCTAATGCCAGTTTTGAAAAGGAGGCTGATTCGCAGAAAAATTCTCGTGGAGCGGGTACTTCCCAATAGAAGTGTAATTTACACAGTTTCCCTCAGAGTGACATTCCACATTCCGAACACGCTACATGCATCAAGGTTTCAACAAACTTTCTCGAATGAGTTGTGGACATGTAGATTACAGAACTTTCATCCACCATAAATGGCATATATACACCTAGAAACATTAACTCCGAAATTGCAGCTTTTTCCTAATGCCAGTTTCGAAAATCAGGTCTTTTTCCAGGAAAAAATTTTTGGAGCGAATTCTAACCAATAGGCGTGTAATTTATATAGATTACATCGCCGGCATTTTCCGTGAAACCATCAGGCTACATGCATAATGCTTTCTACAAATATTCACCACAGATTTGTTTGCATGTGTTTTTACGATCTTGCATCACAATTCAAGGCATATTGACACTTTGAAGCATTTTCACTGATTTTGCAGATATTTTCAAAAGCCACTTTCAAAAATGAGGCAGATTTCCCAGAAAAATCTCTTGGAGCGAATTCTATCCAAGAGACATGTATTTTACATAGATTCGCTCACCGTGATATTCTTTCATCCGAACACAATTCACGTATCTCGGATTCGACAAATATTCACTACAGAGATGTTAGCATGCGGATTACCGAACTTTCATCCACCACACAGGGCAGATTTACACCGAGAATCTAGTAATCTGAATTCGCAGGCTTTTCCAAACGTCAGTTTCAAAAATCAGGCCTATTTCTCAGGAAAAATCTCTTGGAGTGATTTCTAACCAAGAGAAATGTAATTTACATAAATTCCCTGGCCGTGAAATTCCGTGTTCTGAACATGCTACGTGCATATAGGATTGGACAAATATTCACTACAAATTTGTTAGCATGTGGATTACCGAACTTTCATCACAATACATTGAATATTGTTTCTTAGAAGTATTTTCTCAGATTTTGCAGCGTATTCGAAATGCCAGTTTCAAAATGACGAAGTTTTCGCAGAAAAACTCTCTCGGAGCGAGGTCTACCCAATAGAGAAGTAATTTAAATTGTTTCAATCACCGTGAAATTCCACGTTCTGAACTCGGTACATGCACAACGGATTAGAAAAAGATTCTTTAATATGTTGTGAAACTGTGGATTACCGAATTTTCTTGCAACATAAAGGCACATTTACACCTACAAATATTTACTATCATTTTGCAGGTCTTTCCAAACTTCAGATTCGATACTCATGCAATTTTAGGAGAAAAATTCTCCTCTAGGTCGTTATACTCAATAGAATTGTAATTTACATAGATTCATTACCATGAAATTCCGTTTTCCAAAAGCGCTACATGAATCACGGTTTAAAAAATAATAACTAGACTGTTAATAACATGTGGATTACCGGACTTTCATTCACCATTCAAGGCATATTGAGACTAAGAAGCATTTTCTCAGATTTCACAGGGTTCTCCTAATGGCAGTTTTGAAAATGAGGCACATTACGCAGAAAAATTCTCTTCAAGCGAGTTCTACCCAATAGACCTGTAACTTACATTGTTTCCTTCACTATGACATTCCATATTCCGAACATGTCACATGCATCACGAATTCGACAAACATTATTTAATGGGTGTGAGCATGTTGATTACCGAACTTTCATCCACCATACAAGGCATGTTTACACCTAGAAGTAATTATTGTGATTTTGCAGGTTTTTCCTAACATCCAGTTTCGAAAATCATGAAATTGTCGCAGAAACATTCAATTCAAGCGAGTTCTATCCAGTAGAATTGTTATTTTCAGAGGTTCACACACCGAGACATTCCGTGTTCCGAAAACGTTACATTCATCACGGCTTCGACAAACATTATTTAATGACTGTGAGCATGAGGATTACCGATTTTTCAACCACAATACAAGGCATATTTACACCTAGAAACATTAACTCTGAGTTCGCAGCTTTTTCCTAATAGCTGTTTCGAAAATCAGGCAGTTTTCAAAGGAAAAAACGGAGCGTGTTCTACCCAATAGATATGTAAATTACATACATTCTCCCAATGTGAAATTACGTGTTTCGAACACGCTACATGCAGAAAAGATTCGACAAATAACACTACAGTGTTTTTTGCATTTGGATTACAGGTCTTTCATCACAGTAGTAGGCATATTGATCCTTAGAAGCTTTTTCTCTGATTTCACAGAACTTTTGAAATGCCAGTTTCGAAAATGAGGCAGATTTCACGGCAGAAAACTCTTGGAGCGGGTTCTAACCAATAGAAATGTAATTTACATGGATTTGCTCACCGTGAAATTCCGTGTTCCGAACACGCTACATGCATCTCGGATGCGAGAAATATTCACTACACAGTTGTTAGCAAGTGGATTACAGCACTTTTATGCACCATACAAGGCTTACTGACACTTTGATGAATTTTCTCAGATTTCACCGGTTAGTTTTAATGCCAGTTTTGAAAATGAGGCAGATTTGGCAGAAAAATGCTCTTGGAGCCAGTTCTACCCAAAAGAGGTGTAACTTACCTAGTTTCAATCACCGTGACATTCCGTGTTCAGAACACGTTACATGCACCATGGATTCAACAAACATTCTTTAATGAGTTGTGAACATGTGTATTAACGAACTTTCATCCACCTTACAGTGCATATTTATACATAGAAATTTTATTCTGATTTAGTAGTTTTCTCCTTATGTCAGTCTATAAAATCATGCAGTTTCCATAGAAAAATCCTCTTGGAGCGAGTTTTACCCAATAGACATGCAATTTACATAGAACCCGTCATCGTGAAATTCCGTGTTCTGAAAAAGCGACATGCAACACGGATTCGACAAATATTCACTACAGAGTTGTTAGCATAAGGATTACCGAACTTTTATCCACCATAAAATCCATGTTGACACTTTGAAGCATTTTCTCATATTTCGAAAGTTTTTCCTAATGCCAGTTTTGAAAAGGAGGCTGATTCGCAGAAAAATTCTCGTGGAGCGGGTACTTCCCAATAGAAGTGTAATTTACACAGTTTCCCTCAGAGTGACATTCCACATTCCGAACACGCTACATGCATCAAGGTTTCAACAAACTTTCTCGAATGAGTTGTGGACATGTAGATTACAGAACTTTCATCCACCATAAATGGCATATATACACCTAGAAACATTAACTCCGAAATTGCAGCTTTTTCCTAATGCCAGTTTCGAAAATCAGGTCTTTTTCCAGGAAAAAATTTTTGGAGCGAATTCTAACCAATAGGCGTGTAATTTATATAGATTACATCGCCGGCATTTTCCGTGAAACCATCAGGCTACATGCATAATGCTTTCTACAAATATTCACCACAGATTTGTTTGCATGTGTTTTTACGATCTTGCATCACAATTCAAGGCATATTGACACTTTGAAGCATTTTCACTGATTTTGCAGATATTTTCAAAAGCCACTTTCAAAAATGAGGCAGATTTCCCAGAAAAATCTCTTGGAGCGAATTCTATCCAAGAGACATGTATTTTACATAGATTCGCTCACCGTGATATTCTTTCATCCGAACACAATTCACGTATCTCGGATTCGACAAATATTCACTACAGAGATGTTAGCATGCGGATTACCGAACTTTCATCCACCACACAGGGCAGATTTACACCGAGAATCTAGTAATCTGAATTCGCAGGCTTTTCCAAACGTCAGTTTCAAAAATCAGGCCTATTTCTCAGGAAAAATCTCTTGGAGTGATTTCTAACCAAGAGAAATGTAATTTACATAAATTCCCTGGCCGTGAAATTCCGTGTTCTGAACATGCTACGTGCATATAGGATTGGACAAATATTCACTACAAATTTGTTAGCATGTGGATTACCGAACTTTCATCACAATACATTGAATATTGTTTCTTAGAAGTATTTTCTCAGATTTTGCAGCGTATTCGAAATGCCAGTTTCAAAATGACGAAGTTTTCGCAGAAAAACTCTCTCGGAGCGAGGTCTACCCAATAGAGAAGTAATTTAAATTGTTTCAATCACCGTGAAATTCCACGTTCTGAACTCGGTACATGCACAACGGATTAGAAAAAGATTCTTTAATATGTTGTGAAACTGTGGATTACCGAATTTTCTTGCAACATAAAGGCACATTTACACCTACAAATATTTACTATCATTTTGCAGGTCTTTCCAAACTTCACATTCGATACTCATGCAATTTTAGGAGAAAAATTCTCCTCTAGGTCGTTATACTCAATAGAATTGTAATTTACATAGATTCATTACCATGAAATTCCGTTTTCCAAAAGCGCTACATGAATCACGGTTTAAAAAATAATAACTAGACTGTTAATAACATGTGGATTACCGGACTTTCATTCACCATTCAAGGCATATTGAGACTAAGAAGCATTTTCTCAGATTTCACAGGGTTCTCCTAATGGCAGTTTTGAAAATGAGGCACATTACGCAGAAAAATTCTCTTCAAGCGAGTTCTACCCAATAGACCTGTAACTTACATTGTTTCCTTCACTATGACATTCCATATTCCGAACATGTCACATGCATCACGAATTCGACAAACATTATTTAATGGGTGTGAGCATGTTGATTACCGAACTTTCATCCACCATACAAGGCATATTTACACCTAGAAGTAATTATTGTGATTTTGCAGGTTTTTCCTAACATCCAGTTTCGAAAATCATGAAATTGTCGCAGAAACATTCAATTCAAGCGAGTTCTATCCAGTAGAATTGTTATTTTCAGAGGTTCACACACCGAGACATTCCGTGTTCCGAAAACGTTACATTCATCACGGCTTCGACAAACATTATTTAATGACTGTGAGCATGAGGATTACCGATTTTTCAACCACAATACAAGGCATATTTACACCTAGAAACATTAACTCTGAGTTCGCAGCTTTTTCCTAATAGCTGTTTCGAAAATCAGGCAGTTTTCAAAGGAAAAAACGGAGCGTGTTCTACCCAATAGATATGTAAATTACATACATTCTCCCAATGTGAAATTACGTGTTTCGAACACGCTACATGCAGAAAAGATTCGACAAATAACACTACAGTGTTTTTTGCATTTGGATTACAGGTCTTTCATCACAGTAGTAGGCATATTGATCCTTAGAAGCTTTTTCTCTGATTTCACAGAACTTTTGAAATGCCAGTTTCGAAAATGAGGCAGATTTCACGGCAGAAAACTCTTGGAGCGGGTTCTAACCAATAGAAATGTAATTTACATGGATTTGCTCACCGTGAAATTCCGTGTTCCGAACACGCTACATGCATCTCGGATGCGAGAAATATTCACTACACAGTTGTTAGCAAGTGGATTACAGCACTTTTATGCACCATACAAGGCTTACTGACACTTTGATGAATTTTCTCAGATTTCACCGGTTAGTTTTAATGCCAGTTTTGAAAATGAGGCAGATTTGGCAGAAAAATGCTCTTGGAGCCAGTTCTACCCAAAAGAGGTGTAACTTACCTAGTTTCAATCACCGTGACATTCCGTGTTCAGAACACGTTACATGCACCATGGATTCAACAAACATTCTTTAATGAGTTGTGAACATGTGTATTAACGAACTTTCATCCACCTTACAGTGCATATTTATACATAGAAATTTTATTCTGATTTAGTAGTTTTCTCCTTATGTCAGTCTATAAAATCATGCAGTTTCCATAGAAAAATCCTCTTGGAGCGAGTTTTACCCAATAGACATGCAATTTACATAGAACCCGTCATCGTGAAATTCCGTGTTCTGAAAAAGCGACATGCAACACGGATTCGACAAATATTCACTACAGAGTTGTTAGCATAAGGATTACCGAACTTTTATCCACCATAAAATCCATGTTGACACTTTGAAGCATTTTCTCATATTTCGAAAGTTTTTCCTAATGCCAGTTTTGAAAAGGAGGCTGATTCGCAGAAAAATTCTCGTGGAGCGGGTACTTCCCAATAGAAGTGTAATTTACACAGTTTCCCTCAGAGTGACATTCCACATTCCGAACACGCTACATGCATCAAGGTTTCAACAAACTTTCTCGAATGAGTTGTGGACATGTAGATTACAGAACTTTCATCCACCATAAATGGCATATATACACCTAGAAACATTAACTCCGAAATTGCAGCTTTTTCCTAATGCCAGTTTCGAAAATCAGGTCTTTTTCCAGGAAAAAATTTTTGGAGCGAATTCTAACCAATAGGCGTGTAATTTATATAGATTACATCGCCGGCATTTTCCGTGAAACCATCAGGCTACATGCATAATGCTTTCTACAAATATTCACCACAGATTTGTTTGCATGTGTTTTTACGATCTTGCATCACAATTCAAGGCATATTGACACTTTGAAGCATTTTCACTGATTTTGCAGATATTTTCAAAAGCCACTTTCAAAAATGAGGCAGATTTCCCAGAAAAATCTCTTGGAGCGAATTCTATCCAAGAGACATGTATTTTACATAGATTCGCTCACCGTGATATTCTTTCATCCGAACACAATTCACGTATCTCGGATTCGACAAATATTCACTACAGAGATGTTAGCATGCGGATTACCGAACTTTCATCCACCACACAGGGCAGATTTACACCGAGAATCTAGTAATCTGAATTCGCAGGCTTTTCCAAACGTCAGTTTCAAAAATCAGGCCTATTTCTCAGGAAAAATCTCTTGGAGTGATTTCTAACCAAGAGAAATGTAATTTACATAAATTCCCTGGCCGTGAAATTCCGTGTTCTGAACATGCTACGTGCATATAGGATTGGACAAATATTCACTACAAATTTGTTAGCATGTGGATTACCGAACTTTCATCACAATACATTGAATATTGTTTCTTAGAAGTATTTTCTCAGATTTTGCAGCGTATTCGAAATGCCAGTTTCAAAATGACGAAGTTTTCGCAGAAAAACTCTCTCGGAGCGAGGTCTACCCAATAGAGAAGTAATTTAAATTGTTTCAATCACCGTGAAATTCCACGTTCTGAACTCGGTACATGCACAACGGATTAGAAAAAGATTCTTTAATATGTTGTGAAACTGTGGATTACCGAATTTTCTTGCAACATAAAGGCACATTTACACCTACAAATATTTACTATCATTTTGCAGGTCTTTCCAAACTTCAGATTCGATACTCATGCAATTTTAGGAGAAAAATTCTCCTCTAGGTCGTTATACTCAATAGAATTGTAATTTACATAGATTCATTACCATGAAATTCCGTTTTCCAAAAGCGCTACATGAATCACGGTTTAAAAAATAATAACTAGACTGTTAATAACATGTGGATTACCGGACTTTCATTCACCATTCAAGGCATATTGAGACTAAGAAGCATTTTCTCAGATTTCACAGGGTTCTCCTAATGGCAGTTTTGAAAATGAGGCACATTACGCAGAAAAATTCTCTTCAAGCGAGTTCTACCCAATAGACCTGTAACTTACATTGTTTCCTTCACTATGACATTCCATATTCCGAACATGTCACATGCATCACGAATTCGACAAACATTATTTAATGGGTGTGAGCATGTTGATTACCGAACTTTCATCCACCATACAAGGCATATTTACACCTAGAAGTAATTATTGTGATTTTGCAGGTTTTTCCTAACATCCAGTTTCGAAAATCATGAAATTGTCGCAGAAACATTCAATTCAAGCGAGTTCTATCCAGTAGAATTGTTATTTTCAGAGGTTCACACACCGAGACATTCCGTGTTCCGAAAACGTTACATTCATCACGGCTTCGACAAACATTATTTAATGACTGTGAGCATGAGGATTACCGATTTTTCAACCACAATACAAGGCATATTTACACCTAGAAACATTAACTCTGAGTTCGCAGCTTTTTCCTAATAGCTGTTTCGAAAATCAGGCAGTTTTCAAAGGAAAAAACGGAGCGTGTTCTACCCAATAGATATGTAAATTACATAGATTCTCCCAATGTGAAATTACGTGTTTCGAACACGCTACATGCAGAAAAGATTCGACAAATAACACTACAGTGTTTTTTGCATTTGGATTACAGGTCTTTCATCACAGTAGTAGGCATATTGATCCTTAGAAGCTTTTTCTCTGATTTCACAGAACTTTTGAAATGCCAGTTTCGAAAATGAGGCAGATTTCACGGCAGAAAACTCTTGGAGCGGGTTCTAACCAATAGAAATGTAATTTACATGGATTTGCTCACCGTGAAATTCCGTGTTCCGAACACGCTACATGCATCTCGGATGCGAGAAATATTCACTACACAGTTGTTAGCAAGTGGATTACAGCACTTTTATGCACCATACAAGGCTTACTGACACTTTGATGAATTTTCTCAGATTTCACCGGTTAGTTTTAATGCCAGTTTTGAAAATGAGGCAGATTTGGCAGAAAAATGCTCTTGGAGCCAGTTCTACCCAAAAGAGGTGTAACTTACCTAGTTTCAATCACCGTGACATTCCGTGTTCAGAACACGTTACATGCACCATGGATTCAACAAACATTCTTTAATGAGTTGTGAACATGTGTATTAACGAACTTTCATCCACCTTACAGTGCATATTTATACATAGAAATTTTATTCTGATTTAGTAGTTTTCTCCTTATGTCAGTCTATAAAATCATGCAGTTTCCATAGAAAAATCCTCTTGGAGCGAGTTTTACCCAATAGACATGCAATTTACATAGAACCCGTCATCGTGAAATTCCGTGTTCTGAAAAAGCGACATGCAACACGGATTCGACAAATATTCACTACAGAGTTGTTAGCATAAGGATTACCGAACTTTTATCCACCATAAAATCCATGTTGACACTTTGAAGCATTTTCTCATATTTCGAAAGATTTTCCTAATGCCAGTTTTGAAAAGGAGGCTGATTCGCAGAAAAATTCTCATGGAGCGGGTACTTCCCAATAGAAGTGTAATTTACACAGTTTCCCTCAGAGTGACATTCCACATTCCGAACACGCTACATGCATCAAGGTTTCAACAAACTTTCTCGAATGAGTTGTGGACATGTAGATTACAGAACTTTCATCCACCATAAATGGCATATATACACCTAGAAACATTAACTCCGAAATTGCAGCTTTTTCCTAATGCCAGTTTCGAAAATCAGGTCTTTTTCCAGGAAAAAATTTTTGGAGCGAATTCTAACCAATAGGCGTGTAATTTATATAGATTACATCGCCGGCATTTTCCGTGAAACCATCAGGCTACATGCATAATGCTTTCTACAAATATTCACCACAGATTTGTTTGCATGTGTTTTTACGATCTTGCATCACAATTCAAGGCATATTGACACTTTGAAGCATTTTCACTGATTTTGCAGATATTTTCAAAAGCCACTTTCAAAAATGAGGCAGATTTCCCAGAAAAATCTCTTGGAGCGAATTCTATCCAAGAGACATGTATTTTACATAGATTCGCTCACCGTGATATTCTTTCATCCGAACACAATTCACGTATCTCGGATTCGACAAATATTCACTACAGAGATGTTAGCATGCGGATTACCGAACTTTCATCCACCACACAGGGCAGATTTACACCGAGAATCTAGTAATCTGAATTCGCAGGCTTTTCCAAACGTCAGTTTCAAAAATCAGGCCTATTTCTCAGGAAAAATCTCTTGGAGTGATTTCTAACCAAGAGAAATGTAATTTACATAAATTCCCTGGCCGTGAAATTCCGTGTTCTGAACATGCTACGTGCATATAGGATTGGACAAATATTCACTACAAATTTGTTAGCATGTGGATTACCGAACTTTCATCACAATACATTGAATATTGTTTCTTAGAAGTATTTTCTCAGATTTTGCAGCGTATTCGAAATGCCAGTTTCAAAATGACGAAGTTTTCGCAGAAAAACTCTCTCGGAGCGAGGTCTACCCAATAGAGAAGTAATTTAAATTGTTTCAATCACCGTGAAATTCCACGTTCTGAACTCGGTACATGCACAACGGATTAGAAAAAGATTCTTTAATATGTTGTGAAACTGTGGATTACCGAATTTTCTTGCAACATAAAGGCACATTTACACCTACAAATATTTACTATCATTTTGCAGGTCTTTCCAAACTTCAGATTCGATACTCATGCAATTTTAGGAGAAAAATTCTCCTCTAGGTCGTTATACTCAATAGAATTGTAATTTACATAGATTCATTACCATGAAATTCCGTTTTCCAAAAGCGCTACATGAATCACGGTTTAAAAAATAATAACTAGACTGTTAATAACATGTGGATTACCGGACTTTCATTCACCATTCAAGGCATATTGAGACTAAGAAGCATTTTCTCAGATTTCACAGGGTTCTCCTAATGGCAGTTTTGAAAATGAGGCACATTACGCAGAAAAATTCTCTTCAAGCGAGTTCTACCCAATAGACCTGTAACTTACATTGTTTCCTTCACTATGACATTCCATATTCCGAACATGTCACATGCATCACGAATTCGACAAACATTATTTAATGGGTGTGAGCATGTTGATTACCGAACTTTCATCCACCATACAAGGCATATTTACACCTAGAAGTAATTATTGTGATTTTGCAGGTTTTTCCTAACATCCAGTTTCGAAAATCATGAAATTGTCGCAGAAACATTCAATTCAAGCGAGTTCTATCCAGTAGAATTGTTATTTTCAGAGGTTCACACACCGAGACATTCCGTGTTCCGAAAACGTTACATTCATCACGGCTTCGACAAACATTATTTAATGACTGTGAGCATGAGGATTACCGATTTTTCAACCACAATACAAGGCATATTTACACCTAGAAACATTAACTCTGAGTTCGCAGCTTTTTCCTAATAGCTGTTTCGAAAATCAGGCAGTTTTCAAAGGAAAAAACGGAGCGTGTTCTACCCAATAGATATGTAAATTACATACATTCTCCCAATGTGAAATTACGTGTTTCGAACACGCTACATGCAGAAAAGATTCGACAAATAACACTACAGTGTTTTTTGCATTTGGATTACAGGTCTTTCATCACAGTAGTAGGCATATTGATCCTTAGAAGCTTTTTCTCTGATTTCACAGAACTTTTGAAATGCCAGTTTCGAAAATGAGGCAGATTTCACGGCAGAAAACTCTTGGAGCGGGTTCTAACCAATAGAAATGTAATTTACATGGATTTGCTCACCGTGAAATTCCGTGTTCCGAACACGCTACATGCATCTCGGATGCGAGAAATATTCACTACACAGTTGTTAGCAAGTGGATTACAGCACTTTTATGCACCATACAAGGCTTACTGACACTTTGATGAATTTTCTCAGATTTCACCGGTTAGTTTTAATGCCAGTTTTGAAAATGAGGCAGATTTGGCAGAAAAATGCTCTTGGAGCCAGTTCTACCCAAAAGAGGTGTAACTTACCTAGTTTCAATCACCGTGACATTCCGTGTTCAGAACACGTTACATGCACCATGGATTCAACAAACATTCTTTAATGAGTTGTGAACATGTGTATTAACGAACTTTCATCCACCTTACAGTGCATATTTATACATAGAAATTTTATTCTGATTTAGTAGTTTTCTCCTTATGTCAGTCTATAAAATCATGCAGTTTCCATAGAAAAATCCTCTTGGAGCGAGTTTTACCCAATAGACATGCAATTTACATAGAACCCGTCATCGTGAAATTCCGTGTTCTGAAAAAGCGACATGCAACACGGATTCGACAAATATTCACTACAGAGTTGTTAGCATAAGGATTACCGAACTTTTATCCACCATAAAATCCATGTTGACACTTTGAAGCATTTTCTCATATTTCGAAAGATTTTCCTAATGCCAGTTTTGAAAAGGAGGCTGATTCGCAGAAAAATTCTCGTGGAGCGGGTACTTCCCAATAGAAGTGTAATTTACACAGTTTCCCTCAGAGTGACATTCCACATTCCGAACACGCTACATGCATCAAGGTTTCAACAAACTTTCTCGAATGAGTTGTGGACATGTAGATTACAGAACTTTCATCCACCATAAATGGCATATATACACCTAGAAACATTAACTCCGAAATTGCAGCTTTTTCCTAATGCCAGTTTCGAAAATCAGGTCTTTTTCCAGGAAAAAATTTTTGGAGCGAATTCTAACCAATAGGCGTGTAATTTATATAGATTACATCGCCGGCATTTTCCGTGAAACCATCAGGCTACATGCATAATGCTTTCTACAAATATTCACCACAGATTTGTTTGCATGTGTTTTTACGATCTTGCATCACAATTCAAGGCATATTGACACTTTGAAGCATTTTCACTGATTTTGCAGATATTTTCAAAAGCCACTTTCAAAAATGAGGCAGATTTCCCAGAAAAATCTCTTGGAGCGAATTCTATCCAAGAGACATGTATTTTACATAGATTCGCTCACCGTGATATTCTTTCATCCGAACACAATTCACGTATCTCGGATTCGACAAATATTCACTACAGAGATGTTAGCATGCGGATTACCGAACTTTCATCCACCACACAGGGCAGATTTACACCGAGAATCTAGTAATCTGAATTCGCAGGCTTTTCCAAACGTCAGTTTCAAAAATCAGGCCTATTTCTCAGGAAAAATCTCTTGGAGTGATTTCTAACCAAGAGAAATGTAATTTACATAAATTCCCTGGCCGTGAAATTCCGTGTTCTGAACATGCTACGTGCATATAGGATTGGACAAATATTCACTACAAATTTGTTAGCATGTGGATTACCGAACTTTCATCACAATACATTGAATATTGTTTCTTAGAAGTATTTTCTCAGATTTTGCAGCGTATTCGAAATGCCAGTTTCAAAATGACGAAGTTTTCGCAGAAAAACTCTCTCGGAGCGAGGTCTACCCAATAGAGAAGTAATTTAAATTGTTTCAATCACCGTGAAATTCCACGTTCTGAACTCGGTACATGCACAACGGATTAGAAAAAGATTCTTTAATATGTTGTGAAACTGTGGATTACCGAATTTTCTTGCAACATAAAGGCACATTTACACCTACAAATATTTACTATCATTTTGCAGGTCTTTCCAAACTTCAGATTCGATACTCATGCAATTTTAGGAGAAAAATTCTCCTCTAGGTCGTTATACTCAATAGAATTGTAATTTACATAGATTCATTACCATGAAATTCCGTTTTCCAAAAGCGCTACATGAATCACGGTTTAAAAAATAATAACTAGACTGTTAATAACATGTGGATTACCGGACTTTCATTCACCATTCAAGGCATATTGAGACTAAGAAGCATTTTCTCAGATTTCACAGGGTTCTCCTAATGGCAGTTTTGAAAATGAGGCACATTACGCAGAAAAATTCTCTTCAAGCGAGTTCTACCCAATAGACCTGTAACTTACATTGTTTCCTTCACTATGACATTCCATATTCCGAACATGTCACATGCATCACGAATTCGACAAACATTATTTAATGGGTGTGAGCATGTTGATTACCGAACTTTCATCCACCATACAAGGCATATTTACACCTAGAAGTAATTATTGTGATTTTGCAGGTTTTTCCTAACATCCAGTTTCGAAAATCATGAAATTGTCGCAGAAACATTCAATTCAAGCGAGTTCTATCCAGTAGAATTGTTATTTTCAGAGGTTCACACACCGAGACATTCCGTGTTCCGAAAACGTTACATTCATCACGGCTTCGACAAACATTATTTAATGACTGTGAGCATGAGGATTACCGATTTTTCAACCACAATACAAGGCATATTTACACCTAGAAACATTAACTCTGAGTTCGCAGCTTTTTCCTAATAGCTGTTTCGAAAATCAGGCAGTTTTCAAAGGAAAAAACGGAGCGTGTTCTACCCAATAGATATGTAAATTACATACATTCTCCCAATGTGAAATTACGTGTTTCGAACACGCTACATGCAGAAAAGATTCGACAAATAACACTACAGTGTTTTTTGCATTTGGATTACAGGTCTTTCATCACAGTAGTAGGCATATTGATCCTTAGAAGCTTTTTCTCTGATTTCACAGAACTTTTGAAATGCCAGTTTCGAAAATGAGGCAGATTTCACGGCAGAAAACTCTTGGAGCGGGTTCTAACCAATAGAAATGTAATTTACATGGATTTGCTCACCGTGAAATTCCGTGTTCCGAACACGCTACATGCATCTCGGATGCGAGAAATATTCACTACACAGTTGTTAGCAAGTGGATTACAGCACTTTTATGCACCATACAAGGCTTACTGACACTTTGATGAATTTTCTCAGATTTCACCGGTTAGTTTTAATGCCAGTTTTGAAAATGAGGCAGATTTGGCAGAAAAATGCTCTTGGAGCCAGTTCTACCCAAAAGAGGTGTAACTTACCTAGTTTCAATCACCGTGACATTCCGTGTTCAGAACACGTTACATGCACCATGGATTCAACAAACATTCTTTAATGAGTTGTGAACATGTGTATTAACGAACTTTCATCCACCTTACAGTGCATATTTATACATAGAAATTTTATTCTGATTTAGTAGTTTTCTCCTTATGTCAGTCTATAAAATCATGCAGTTTCCATAGAAAAATCCTCTTGGAGCGAGTTTTACCCAATAGACATGCAATTTACATAGAACCCGTCATCGTGAAATTCCGTGTTCTGAAAAAGCGACATGCAACACGGATTCGACAAATATTCACTACAGAGTTGTTAGCATAAGGATTACCGAACTTTTATCCACCATAAAATCCATGTTGACACTTTGAAGCATTTTCTCATATTTCAAAAGTTTTTCCTAATGCCAGTTTTGAAAAGGAGGCTGATTCGCAGAAAAATTCTCGTGGAGCGGGTACTTCCCAATAGAAGTGTAATTTACACAGTTTCCCTCAGAGTGACATTCCACATTCTGAACACGCTACATGCATCAAGGTTTCAACAAACTTTCTCGAATGAGTTGTGGACATGTAGATTACAGAACTTTCATCCACCATAAATGGCATATATACACCTAGAAACATTAACTCCGAAATTGCAGCTTTTTCCTAATGCCAGTTTCGAAAATCAGGTCTTTTTCCAGGAAAAAATTTTTGGAGCGAATTCTAACCAATAGGCGTGTAATTTATATAGATTACATCGCCGGCATTTTCCGTGAAACCATCAGGCTACATGCATAATGCTTTCTACAAATATTCACCACAGATTTGTTTGCATGTGTTTTTACGATCTTGCATCACAATTCAAGGCATATTGACACTTTGAAGCATTTTCACTGATTTTGCAGATATTTTCAAAAGCCACTTTCAAAAATGAGGCAGATTTCCCAGAAAAATCTCTTGGAGCGAATTCTATCCAAGAGACATGTATTTTACATAGATTCGCTCACCGTGATATTCTTTCATCCGAACACAATTCACGTATCTCGGATTCGACAAATATTCACTACAGAGATGTTAGCATGCGGATTACCGAACTTTCATCCACCACACAGGGCAGATTTACACCGAGAATCTAGTAATCTGAATTCGCAGGCTTTTCCAAACGTCAGTTTCAAAAATCAGGCCTATTTCTCAGGAAAAATCTCTTGGAGTGATTTCTAACCAAGAGAAATGTAATTTACATAAATTCCCTGGCCGTGAAATTCCGTGTTCTGAACATGCTACGTGCATATAGGATTGGACAAATATTCACTACAAATTTGTTAGCATGTGGATTACCGAACTTTCATCACAATACATTGAATATTGTTTCTTAGAAGTATTTTCTCAGATTTTGCAGCGTATTCGAAATGCCAGTTTCAAAATGACGAAGTTTTCGCAGAAAAACTCTCTCGGAGCGAGGTCTACCCAATAGAGAAGTAATTTAAATTGTTTCAATCACCGTGAAATTCCACGTTCTGAACTCGGTACATGCACAACGGATTAGAAAAAGATTCTTTAATATGTTGTGAAACTGTGGATTACCGAATTTTCTTGCAACATAAAGGCACATTTACACCTACAAATATTTACTATCATTTTGCAGGTCTTTCCAAACTTCAGATTCGATACTCATGCAATTTTAGGAGAAAAATTCTCCTCTAGGTCGTTATACTCAATAGAATTGTAATTTACATAGATTCATTACCATGAAATTCCGTTTTCCAAAAGCGCTACATGAATCACGGTTTAAAAAATAATAACTAAACTGTTAATAACATGTGGATTACCGGACTTTCATTCACCATTCAAGGCATATTGAGACTAAGAAGCATTTTCTCAGATTTCACAGGGTTCTCCTAATGGCAGTTTTGAAAATGAGGCACATTACGCAGAAAAATTCTTTTCAAGCGAGTTCTACCCAATAGACCTGTAACTTACATTGTTTCCTTCACTATGACATTCCATATTCCGAACATGTCACATGCATCACGAATTCGACAAACATTATTTAATGGGTGTGAGCATGTTGATTACCGAACTTTCATCCACCATACAAGGCATATTTACACCTAGAAGTAATTATTGTGATTTTGCAGGTTTTTCCTAACATCCAGTTTCGAAAATCATGAAATTGTCGCAGAAACATTCAATTCAAGCGAGTTCTATCCAGTAGAATTGTTATTTTCAGAGGTTCACACACCGAGACATTCCGTGTTCCGAAAACGTTACATTCATCACGGCTTCGACAAACATTATTTAATGACTGTGAGCATGAGGATTACCGATTTTTCAACCACAATACAAGGCATATTTACACCTAGAAACATTAACTCTGAGTTCGCAGCTTTTTCCTAATAGCTGTTTCGAAAATCAGGCAGTTTTCAAAGGAAAAAACGGAGCGTGTTCTACCCAATAGATATGTAAATTACATACATTCTCCCAATGTGAAATTACGTGTTTCGAACACGCTACATGCAGAAAAGATTCGACAAATAACACTACAGTGTTTTTTGCATTTGGATTACAGGTCTTTCATCACAGTAGTAGGCATATTGATCCTTAGAAGCTTTTTCTCTGATTTCACAGAACTTTTGAAATGCCAGTTTCGAAAATGAGGCAGATTTCACGGCAGAAAACTCTTGGAGCGGGTTCTAACCAATAGAAATGTAATTTACATGGATTTGCTCACCGTGAAATTCCGTGTTCCGAACACGCTACATGCATCTCGGATGCGAGAAATATTCACTACACAGTTGTTAGCAAGTGGATTACAGCACTTTTATGCACCATACAAGGCTTACTGACACTTTGATGAATTTTCTCAGATTTCACCGGTTAGTTTTAATGCCAGTTTTGAAAATGAGGCAGATTTGGCAGAAAAATGCTCTTGGAGCCAGTTCTACCCAAAAGAGGTGTAACTTACCTAGTTTCAATCACCGTGACATTCCGTGTTCAGAACACGTTACATGCACCATGGATTCAACAAACATTCTTTAATGAGTTGTGAACATGTGTATTAACGAACTTTCATCCACCTTACAGTGCATATTTATACATAGAAATTTTATTCTGATTTAGTAGTTTTCTCCTTATGTCAGTCTATAAAATCATGCAGTTTCCATAGAAAAATCCTCTTGGAGCAAGTTTTACCCAATAGACATGCAATTTACATAGAACCCGTCATCGTGAAATTCCGTGTTCTGAAAAAGCGACATGCAACACGGATTCGACAAATATTCACTACAGAGTTGTTAGCATAAGGATTACCGAACTTTTATCCACCATAAAATCCATGTTGACACTTTGAAGCATTTTCTCAT
This sequence comes from Camelus dromedarius, assembly GCF_036321535.1. Taxonomy (NCBI): domain Eukaryota; kingdom Metazoa; phylum Chordata; class Mammalia; order Artiodactyla; family Camelidae; genus Camelus; species Camelus dromedarius. Next base: position 218,479 of record NW_026989821.1, on the reverse strand, counting down.
ATTTCAAAAGTTTTTCCTAATGCCAGTTTTGAAAAGGAGGCTGATTCGCAGAAAAATTCTCGTGGAGCGGGTACTTCCCAATAGAAGTGTAATTTACACAGTTTCCCTCAGAGTGACATTCCACATTCTGAACACGCTACATGCATCAAGGTTTCAACAAACTTTCTCGAATGAGTTGTGGACATGTAGATTACAGAACTTTCATCCACCATAAATGGCATATATACACCTAGAAACATTAACTCCGAAATTGCAGCTTTTTCCTAATGCCAGTTTCGAAAATCAGGTCTTTTTCCAGGAAAAAATTTTTGGAGCGAATTCTAACCAATAGGCGTGTAATTTATATAGATTACATCGCCGGCATTTTCCGTGAAACCATCAGGCTACATGCATAATGCTTTCTACAAATATTCACCACAGATTTGTTTGCATGTGTTTTTACGATCTTGCATCACAATTCAAGGCATATTGACACTTTGAAGCATTTTCACTGATTTTGCAGATATTTTCAAAAGCCACTTTCAAAAATGAGGCAGATTTCCCAGAAAAATCTCTTGGAGCGAATTCTATCCAAGAGACATGTATTTTACATAGATTCGCTCACCGTGATATTCTTTCATCCGAACACAATTCACGTATCTCGGATTCGACAAATATTCACTACAGAGATGTTAGCATGCGGATTACCGAACTTTCATCCACCACACAGGGCAGATTTACACCGAGAATCTAGTAATCTGAATTCGCAGGCTTTTCCAAACGTCAGTTTCAAAAATCAGGCCTATTTCTCAGGAAAAATCTCTTGGAGTGATTTCTAACCAAGAGAAATGTAATTTACATAAATTCCCTGGCCGTGAAATTCCGTGTTCTGAACATGCTACGTGCATATAGGATTGGACAAATATTCACTACAAATTTGTTAGCATGTGGATTACCGAACTTTCATCACAATACATTGAATATTGTTTCTTAGAAGTATTTTCTCAGATTTTGCAGCGTATTCGAAATGCCAGTTTCAAAATGACGAAGTTTTCGCAGAAAAACTCTCTCGGAGCGAGGTCTACCCAATAGAGAAGTAATTTAAATTGTTTCAATCACCGTGAAATTCCACGTTCTGAACTCGGTACATGCACAACGGATTAGAAAAAGATTCTTTAATATGTTGTGAAACTGTGGATTACCGAATTTTCTTGCAACATAAAGGCACATTTACACCTACAAATATTTACTATCATTTTGCAGGTCTTTCCAAACTTCAGATTCGATACTCATGCAATTTTAGGAGAAAAATTCTCCTCTAGGTCGTTATACTCAATAGAATTGTAATTTACATAGATTCATTACCATGAAATTCCGTTTTCCAAAAGCGCTACATGAATCACGGTTTAAAAAATAATAACTAAACTGTTAATAACATGTGGATTACCGGACTTTCATTCACCATTCAAGGCATATTGAGACTAAGAAGCATTTTCTCAGATTTCACAGGGTTCTCCTAATGGCAGTTTTGAAAATGAGGCACATTACGCAGAAAAATTCTTTTCAAGCGAGTTCTACCCAATAGACCTGTAACTTACATTGTTTCCTTCACTATGACATTCCATATTCCGAACATGTCACATGCATCACGAATTCGACAAACATTATTTAATGGGTGTGAGCATGTTGATTACCGAACTTTCATCCACCATACAAGGCATATTTACACCTAGAAGTAATTATTGTGATTTTGCAGGTTTTTCCTAACATCCAGTTTCGAAAATCATGAAATTGTCGCAGAAACATTCAATTCAAGCGAGTTCTATCCAGTAGAATTGTTATTTTCAGAGGTTCACACACCGAGACATTCCGTGTTCCGAAAACGTTACATTCATCACGGCTTCGACAAACATTATTTAATGACTGTGAGCATGAGGATTACCGATTTTTCAACCACAATACAAGGCATATTTACACCTAGAAACATTAACTCTGAGTTCGCAGCTTTTTCCTAATAGCTGTTTCGAAAATCAGGCAGTTTTCAAAGGAAAAAACGGAGCGTGTTCTACCCAATAGATATGTAAATTACATACATTCTCCCAATGTGAAATTACGTGTTTCGAACACGCTACATGCAGAAAAGATTCGACAAATAACACTACAGTGTTTTTTGCATTTGGATTACAGGTCTTTCATCACAGTAGTAGGCATATTGATCCTTAGAAGCTTTTTCTCTGATTTCACAGAACTTTTGAAATGCCAGTTTCGAAAATGAGGCAGATTTCACGGCAGAAAACTCTTGGAGCGGGTTCTAACCAATAGAAATGTAATTTACATGGATTTGCTCACCGTGAAATTCCGTGTTCCGAACACGCTACATGCATCTCGGATGCGAGAAATATTCACTACACAGTTGTTAGCAAGTGGATTACAGCACTTTTATGCACCATACAAGGCTTACTGACACTTTGATGAATTTTCTCAGATTTCACCGGTTAGTTTTAATGCCAGTTTTGAAAATGAGGCAGATTTGGCAGAAAAATGCTCTTGGAGCCAGTTCTACCCAAAAGAGGTGTAACTTACCTAGTTTCAATCACCGTGACATTCCGTGTTCAGAACACGTTACATGCACCATGGATTCAACAAACATTCTTTAATGAGTTGTGAACATGTGTATTAACGAACTTTCATCCACCTTACAGTGCATATTTATACATAGAAATTTTATTCTGATTTAGTAGTTTTCTCCTTATGTCAGTCTATAAAATCATGCAGTTTCCATAGAAAAATCCTCTTGGAGCAAGTTTTACCCAATAGACATGCAATTTACATAGAACCCGTCATCGTGAAATTCCGTGTTCTGAAAAAGCGACATGCAACACGGATTCGACAAATATTCACTACAGAGTTGTTAGCATAAGGATTACCGAACTTTTATCCACCATAAAATCCATGTTGACACTTTGAAGCATTTTCTCATATTTCAAAAGTTTTTCCTAATGCCAGTTTTGAAAAGGAGGCTGATTCGCAGAAAAATTCTCGTGGAGCGGGTACTTCCCAATAGAAGTGTAATTTACACAGTTTCCCTCAGAGTGACATTCCACATTCTGAACACGCTACATGCATCAAGGTTTCAACAAACTTTCTCGAATGAGTTGTGGACATGTAGATTACAGAACTTTCATCCACCATAAATGGCATATATACACCTAGAAACATTAACTCCGAAATTGCAGCTTTTTCCTAATGCCAGTTTCGAAAATCAGGTCTTTTTCCAGGAAAAAATTTTTGGAGCGAATTCTAACCAATAGGCGTGTAATTTATATAGATTACATCGCCGGCATTTTCCGTGAAACCATCAGGCTACATGCATAATGCTTTCTACAAATATTCACCACAGATTTGTTTGCATGTGTTTTTACGATCTTGCATCACAATTCAAGGCATATTGACACTTTGAAGCATTTTCACTGATTTTGCAGATATTTTCAAAAGCCACTTTCAAAAATGAGGCAGATTTCCCAGAAAAATCTCTTGGAGCGAATTCTATCCAAGAGACATGTATTTTACATAGATTCGCTCACCGTGATATTCTTTCATCCGAACACAATTCACGTATCTCGGATTCGACAAATATTCACTACAGAGATGTTAGCATGCGGATTACCGAACTTTCATCCACCACACAGGGCAGATTTACACCGAGAATCTAGTAATCTGAATTCGCAGGCTTTTCCAAACGTCAGTTTCAAAAATCAGGCCTATTTCTCAGGAAAAATCTCTTGGAGTGATTTCTAACCAAGAGAAATGTAATTTACATAAATTCCCTGGCCGTGAAATTCCGTGTTCTGAACATGCTACGTGCATATAGGATTGGACAAATATTCACTACAAATTTGTTAGCATGTGGATTACCGAACTTTCATCACAATACATTGAATATTGTTTCTTAGAAGTATTTTCTCAGATTTTGCAGCGTATTCGAAATGCCAGTTTCAAAATGACGAAGTTTTCGCAGAAAAACTCTCTCGGAGCGAGGTCTACCCAATAGAGAAGTAATTTAAATTGTTTCAATCACCGTGAAATTCCACGTTCTGAACTCGGTACATGCACAACGGATTAGAAAAAGATTCTTTAATATGTTGTGAAACTGTGGATTACCGAATTTTCTTGCAACATAAAGGCACATTTACACCTACAAATATTTACTATCATTTTGCAGGTCTTTCCAAACTTCAGATTCGATACTCATGCAATTTTAGGAGAAAAATTCTCCTCTAGGTCGTTATACTCAATAGAATTGTAATTTACATAGATTCATTACCATGAAATTCCGTTTTCCAAAAGCGCTACATGAATCACGGTTTAAAAAATAATAACTAGACTGTTAATAACATGTGGATTACCGGACTTTCATTCACCATTCAAGGCATATTGAGACTAAGAAGCATTTTCTCAGATTTCACAGGGTTCTCCTAATGGCAGTTTTGAAAATGAGGCACATTACGCAGAAAAATTCTTTTCAAGCGAGTTCTACCCAATAGACCTGTAACTTACATTGTTTCCTTCACTATGACATTCCATATTCCGAACATGTCACATGCATCACGAATTCGACAAACATTATTTAATGGGTGTGAGCATGTTGATTACCGAACTTTCATCCACCATACAAGGCATATTTACACCTAGAAGTAATTATTGTGATTTTGCAGGTTTTTCCTAACATCCAGTTTCGAAAATCATGAAATTGTCGCAGAAACATTCAATTCAAGCGAGTTCTATCCAGTAGAATTGTTATTTTCAGAGGTTCACACACCGAGACATTCCGTGTTCCGAAAACGTTACATTCATCACGGCTTCGACAAACATTATTTAATGACTGTGAGCATGAGGATTACCGATTTTTCAACCACAATACAAGGCATATTTACACCTAGAAACATTAACTCTGAGTTCGCAGCTTTTTCCTAATAGCTGTTTCGAAAATCAGGCAGTTTTCAAAGGAAAAAACGGAGCGTGTTCTACCCAATAGATATGTAAATTACATACATTCTCCCAATGTGAAATTACGTGTTTCGAACACGCTACATGCAGAAAAGATTCGACAAATAACACTACAGTGTTTTTTGCATTTGGATTACAGGTCTTTCATCACAGTAGTAGGCATATTGATCCTTAGAAGCTTTTTCTCTGATTTCACAGAACTTTTGAAATGCCAGTTTCGAAAATGAGGCAGATTTCACGGCAGAAAACTCTTGGAGCGGGTTCTAACCAATAGAAATGTAATTTACATGGATTTGCTCACCGTGAAATTCCGTGTTCCGAACACGCTACATGCATCTCGGATGCGAGAAATATTCACTACACAGTTGTTAGCAAGTGGATTACAGCACTTTTATGCACCATACAAGGCTTACTGACACTTTGATGAATTTTCTCAGATTTCACCGGTTAGTTTTAATGCCAGTTTTGAAAATGAGGCAGATTTGGCAGAAAAATGCTCTTGGAGCCAGTTCTACCCAAAAGAGGTGTAACTTACCTAGTTTCAATCACCGTGACATTCCGTGTTCAGAACACGTTACATGCACCATGGATTCAACAAACATTCTTTAATGAGTTGTGAACATGTGTATTAACGAACTTTCATCCACCTTACAGTGCATATTTATACATAGAAATTTTATTCTGATTTAGTAGTTTTCTCCTTATGTCAGTCTATAAAATCATGCAGTTTCCATAGAAAAATCCTCTTGGAGCGAGTTTTACCCAATAGACATGCAATTTACATAGAACCCGTCATCGTGAAATTCCGTGTTCTGAAAAAGCGACATGCAACACGGATTCGACAAATATTCACTACAGAGTTGTTAGCATAAGGATTACCGAACTTTTATCCACCATAAAATCCATGTTGACACTTTGAAGCATTTTCTCATATTTCGAAAGTTTTTCCTAATGCCAGTTTTGAAAAGGAGGCTGATTCGCAGAAAAATTCTCGTGGAGCAGGTACTTCCCAATAGAAGTGTAATTTACACAGTTTCCCTCAGAGTGACATTCCACATTCCGAACACGCTACATGCATCAAGGTTTCAACAAACTTTCTCGAATGAGTTGTGGACATGTAGATTACAGAACTTTCATCCACCATAAATGGCATATATACACCTAGAAACATTAACTCCGAAATTGCAGCTTTTTCCTAATGCCAGTTTCGAAAATCAGGTCTTTTTCCAGGAAAAAATTTTTGGAGCGAATTCTAACCAATAGGCGTGTAATTTATATAGATTACATCGCCGGCATTTTCCGTGAAACCATCAGGCTACATGCATAATGCTTTCTACAAATATTCACCACAGATTTGTTTGCATGTGTTTTTACGATCTTGCATCACAATTCAAGGCATATTGACACTTTGAAGCATTTTCACTGATTTTGCAGATATTTTCAAAAGCCACTTTCAAAAATGAGGCAGATTTCCCAGAAAAATCTCTTGGAGCGAATTCTATCCAAGAGACATGTATTTTACATAGATTCGCTCACCGTGATATTCTTTCATCCGAACACAATTCACGTATCTCGGATTCGACAAATATTCACTACAGAGATGTTAGCATGCGGATTACCGAACTTTCATCCACCACACAGGGCAGATTTACACCGAGAATCTAGTAATCTGAATTCGCAGGCTTTTCCAAACGTCAGTTTCAAAAATCAGGCCTATTTCTCAGGAAAAATCTCTTGGAGTGATTTCTAACCAAGAGAAATGTAATTTACATAAATTCCCTGGCCGTGAAATTCCGTGTTCTGAACATGCTACGTGCATATAGGATTGGACAAATATTCACTACAAATTTGTTAGCATGTGGATTACCGAACTTTCATCACAATACATTGAATATTGTTTCTTAGAAGTATTTTCTCAGATTTTGCAGCGTATTCGAAATGCCAGTTTCAAAATGACGAAGTTTTCGCAGAAAAACTCTCTCGGAGCGAGGTCTACCCAATAGAGAAGTAATTTAAATTGTTTCAATCACCGTGAAATTCCACGTTCTGAACTCGGTACATGCACAACGGATTAGAAAAAGATTCTTTAATATGTTGTGAAACTGTGGATTACCGAATTTTCTTGCAACATAAAGGCACATTTACACCTACAAATATTTACTATCATTTTGCAGGTCTTTCCAAACTTCAGATTCGATACTCATGCAATTTTAGGAGAAAAATTCTCCTCTAGGTCGTTATACTCAATAGAATTGTAATTTACATAGATTCATTACCATGAAATTCCGTTTTCCAAAAGCGCTACATGAATCACGGTTTAAAAAATAATAACTAAACTGTTAATAACATGTGGATTACCGGACTTTCATTCACCATTCAAGGCATATTGAGACTAAGAAGCATTTTCTCAGATTTCACAGGGTTCTCCTAATGGCAGTTTTGAAAATGAGGCACATTACGCAGAAAAATTCTTTTCAAGCGAGTTCTACCCAATAGACCTGTAACTTACATTGTTTCCTTCACTATGACATTCCATATTCCGAACATGTCACATGCATCACGAATTCGACAAACATTATTTAATGGGTGTGAGCATGTTGATTACCGAACTTTCATCCACCATACAAGGCATATTTACACCTAGAAGTAATTATTGTGATTTTGCAGGTTTTTCCTAACATCCAGTTTCGAAAATCATGAAATTGTCGCAGAAACATTCAATTCAAGCGAGTTCTATCCAGTAGAATTGTTATTTTCAGAGGTTCACACACCGAGACATTCCGTGTTCCGAAAACGTTACATTCATCACGGCTTCGACAAACATTATTTAATGACTGTGAGCATGAGGATTACCGATTTTTCAACCACAATACAAGGCATATTTACACCTAGAAACATTAACTCTGAGTTCGCAGCTTTTTCCTAATAGCTGTTTCGAAAATCAGGCAGTTTTCAAAGGAAAAAACGGAGCGTGTTCTACCCAATAGATATGTAAATTACATACATTCTCCCAATGTGAAATTACGTGTTTCGAACACGCTACATGCAGAAAAGATTCGACAAATAACACTACAGTGTTTTTTGCATTTGGATTACAGGTCTTTCATCACAGTAGTAGGCATATTGATCCTTAGAAGCTTTTTCTCTGATTTCACAGAACTTTTGAAATGCCAGTTTCGAAAATGAGGCAGATTTCACGGCAGAAAACTCTTGGAGCGGGTTCTAACCAATAGAAATGTAATTTACATGGATTTGCTCACCGTGAAATTCCGTGTTCCGAACACGCTACATGCATCTCGGATGCGAGAAATATTCACTACACAGTTGTTAGCAAGTGGATTACAGCACTTTTATGCACCATACAAGGCTTACTGACACTTTGATGAATTTTCTCAGATTTCACCGGTTAGTTTTAATGCCAGTTTTGAAAATGAGGCAGATTTGGCAGAAAAATGCTCTTGGAGCCAGTTCTACCCAAAAGAGGTGTAACTTACCTAGTTTCAATCACCGTGACATTCCGTGTTCAGAACACGTTACATGCACCATGGATTCAACAAACATTCTTTAATGAGTTGTGAACATGTGTATTAACGAACTTTCATCCACCTTACAGTGCATATTTATACATAGAAATTTTATTCTGATTTAGTAGTTTTCTCCTTATGTCAGTCTATAAAATCATGCAGTTTCCATAGAAAAATCCTCTTGGAGCGAGTTTTACCCAATAGACATGCAATTTACATAGAACCCGTCATCGTGAAATTCCGTGTTCTGAAAAAGCGACATGCAACACGGATTCGACAAATATTCACTACAGAGTTGTTAGCATAAGGATTACCGAACTTTTATCCACCATAAAATCCATGTTGACACTTTGAAGCATTTTCTCATATTTCGAAAGTTTTTCCTAATGCCAGTTTTGAAAAGGAGGCTGATTCGCAGAAAAATTCTCGTGGAGCAGGTACTTCCCAATAGAAGTGTAATTTACACAGTTTCCCTCAGAGTGACATTCCACATTCCGAACACGCTACATGCATCAAGGTTTCAACAAACTTTCTCGAATGAGTTGTGGACATGTAGATTACAGAACTTTCATCCACCATAAATGGCATATATACACCTAGAAACATTAACTCCGAAATTGCAGCTTTTTCCTAATGCCAGTTTCGAAAATCAGGTCTTTTTCCAGGAAAAAATTTTTGGAGCGAATTCTAACCAATAGGCGTGTAATTTATATAGATTACATCGCCGGCATTTTCCGTGAAACCATCAGGCTACATGCATAATGCTTTCTACAAATATTCACCACAGATTTGTTTGCATGTGTTTTTACGATCTTGCATCACAATTCAAGGCATATTGACACTTTGAAGCATTTTCACTGATTTTGCAGATATTTTCAAAAGCCACTTTCAAAAATGAGGCAGATTTCCCAGAAAAATCTCTTGGAGCGAATTCTATCCAAGAGACATGTATTTTACATAGATTCGCTCACCGTGATATTCTTTCATCCGAACACAATTCACGTATCTCGGATTCGACAAATATTCACTACAGAGATGTTAGCATGCGGATTACCGAACTTTCATCCACCACACAGGGCAGATTTACACCGAGAATCTAGTAATCTGAATTCGCAGGCTTTTCCAAACGTCAGTTTCAAAAATCAGGCCTATTTCTCAGGAAAAATCTCTTGGAGTGATTTCTAACCAAGAGAAATGTAATTTACATAAATTCCCTGGCCGTGAAATTCCGTGTTCTGAACATGCTACGTGCATATAGGATTGGACAAATATTCACTACAAATTTGTTAGCATGTGGATTACCGAACTTTCATCACAATACATTGAATATTGTTTCTTAGAAGTATTTTCTCAGATTTTGCAGCGTATTCGAAATGCCAGTTTCAAAATGACGAAGTTTTCGCAGAAAAACTCTCTCGGAGCGAGGTCTACCCAATAGAGAAGTAATTTAAATTGTTTCAATCACCGTGAAATTCCACGTTCTGAACTCGGTACATGCACAACGGATTAGAAAAAGATTCTTTAATATGTTGTGAAACTGTGGATTACCGAATTTTCTTGCAACATAAAGGCACATTTACACCTACAAATATTTACTATCATTTTGCAGGTCTTTCCAAACTTCAGATTCGATACTCATGCAATTTTAGGAGAAAAATTCTCCTCTAGGTCGTTATACTCAATAGAATTGTAATTTACATAGATTCATTACCATGAAATTCCGTTTTCCAAAAGCGCTACATGAATCACGGTTTAAAAAATAATAACTAGACTGTTAATAACATGTGGATTACCGGACTTTCATTCACCATTCAAGGCATATTGAGACTAAGAAGCATTTTCTCAGATTTCACAGGGTTCTCCTAATGGCAGTTTTGAAAATGAGGCACATTACGCAGAAAAATTCTTTTCAAGCGAGTTCTACCCAATAGACCTGTAACTTACATTGTTTCCTTCACTATGACATTCCATATTCCGAACATGTCACATGCATCACGAATTCGACAAACATTATTTAATGGGTGTGAGCATGTTGATTACCGAACTTTCATCCACCATACAAGGCATATTTACACCTAGAAGTAATTATTGTGATTTTGCAGGTTTTTCCTAACATCCAGTTTCGAAAATCATGAAATTGTCGCAGAAACATTCAATTCAAGCGAGTTCTATCCAGTAGAATTGTTATTTTCAGAGGTTCACACACCGAGACATTCCGTGTTCCGAAAACGTTACATTCATCACGGCTTCGACAAACATTATTTAATGACTGTGAGCATGAGGATTACCGATTTTTCAACCACAATACAAGGCATATTTACACCTAGAAACATTAACTCTGAGTTCGCAGCTTTTTCCTAATAGCTGTTTCGAAAATCAGGCAGTTTTCAAAGGAAAAAACGGAGCGTGTTCTACCCAATAGATATGTAAATTACATACATTCTCCCAATGTGAAATTACGTGTTTCGAACACGCTACATGCAGAAAAGATTCGACAAATAACACTACAGTGTTTTTTGCATTTGGATTACAGGTCTTTCATCACAGTAGTAGGCATATTGATCCTTAGAAGCTTTTTCTCTGATTTCACAGAACTTTTGAAATGCCAGTTTCGAAAATGAGGCAGATTTCACGGCAGAAAACTCTTGGAGCGGGTTCTAACCAATAGAAATGTAATTTACATGGATTTGCTCACCGTGAAATTCCGTGTTCCGAACACGCTACATGCATCTCGGATGCGAGAAATATTCACTACACAGTTGTTAGCAAGTGGATTACAGCACTTTTATGCACCATACAAGGCTTACTGACACTTTGATGAATTTTCTCAGATTTCACCGGTTAGTTTTAATGCCAGTTTTGAAAATGAGGCAGATTTGGCAGAAAAATGCTCTTGGAGCCAGTTCTACCCAAAAGAGGTGTAACTTACCTAGTTTCAATCACCGTGACATTCCGTGTTCAGAACACGTTACATGCACCATGGATTCAACAAACATTCTTTAATGAGTTGTGAACATGTGTATTAACGAACTTTCATCCACCTTACAGTGCATATTTATACATAGAAATTTTATTCTGATTTAGTAGTTTTCTCCTTATGTCAGTCTATAAAATCATGCAGTTTCCATAGAAAAATCCTCTTGGAGCGAGTTTTACCCAATAGACGTGCAATTTACATAGAACCCGTCATCGTGAAATTCCGTGTTCTGAAAAAGCGACATGCAACACGGATTCGACAAATATTCACTACAGAGTTGTTAGCATAAGGATTACCGAACTTTTATCCACCATAAAATCCATGTTGACACTTTGAAGCATTTTCTCATATTTCGAAAGTTTTTCCTAATGCCAGTTTTGAAAAGGAGGCTGATTCGCAGAAAAATTCTCGTGGAGCGGGTACTTCCCAATAGAAGTGTAATTTACACAGTTTCCCTCAGAGTGACATTCCACATTCCGAACACGCTACATGCATCAAGGTTTCAACAAACTTTCTCGAATGAGTTGTGGACATGTAGATTACAGAACTTTCATCCACCATAAATGGCATATATACACCTAGAAACATTAACTCCGAAATTGCAGCTTTTTCCTAATGCCAGTTTCGAAAATCAGGTCTTTTTCCAGGAAAAAATTTTTGGAGCGAATTCTAACCAATAGGCGTGTAATTTATATAGATTACATCGCCGGCATTTTCCGTGAAACCATCAGGCTACATGCATAATGCTTTCTACAAATATTCACCACAGATTTGTTTGCATGTGTTTTTACGATCTTGCATCACAATTCAAGGCATATTGACACTTTGAAGCATTTTCACTGATTTTGCAGATATTTTCAAAAGCCACTTTCAAAAATGAGGCAGATTTCCCAGAAAAATCTCTTGGAGCGAGTTCTATCCAAGAGACATGTATTTTACATAGATTCGCTCACCGTGATATTCTTTCATCCGAACACAATTCACGTATCTCGGATTCGACAAATATTCACTACAGAGATGTTAGCATGCGGATTACCGAACTTTCATCCACCACACAGGGCAGATTTACACCGAGAATCTAGTAATCTGAATTCGCAGGCTTTTCCAAACGTCAGTTTCAAAAATCAGGCCTATTTCTCAGGAAAAATCTCTTGGAGTGATTTCTAACCAAGAGAAATGTAATTTACATAAATTCCCTGGCCGTGAAATTCCGTGTTCTGAACATGCTACGTGCATATAGGATTGGACAAATATTCACTACAAATTTGTTAGCATGTGGATTACCGAACTTTCATCACAATACATTGAATATTGTTTCTTAGAAGTATTTTCTCAGATTTTGCAGCGTATTCGAAATGCCAGTTTCAAAATGACGAAGTTTTCGCAGAAAAACTCTCTCGGAGCGAGGTCTACCCAATAGAGAAGTAATTTAAATTGTTTCAATCACCGTGAAATTCCACGTTCTGAACTCGGTACATGCACAACGGATTAGAAAAAGATTCTTTAATATGTTGTGAAACTGTGGATTACCGAATTTTCTTGCAACATAAAGGCACATTTACACCTACAAATATTTACTATCATTTTGCAGGTCTTTCCAAACTTCAGATTCGATACTCATGCAATTTTAGGAGAAAAATTCTCCTCTAGGTCGTTATACTCAATAGAATTGTAATTTACATAGATTCATTACCATGAAATTCCGTTTTCCAAAAGCGCTACATGAATCACGGTTTAAAAAATAATAACTAGACTGTTAATAACATGTGGATTACCGGACTTTCATTCACCATTCAAGGCATATTGAGACTAAGAAGCATTTTCTCAGATTTCACAGGGTTCTCCTAATGGCAGTTTTGAAAATGAGGCACATTACGCAGAAAAATTCTTTTCAAGCGAGTTCTACCCAATAGACCTGTAACTTACATTGTTTCCTTCACTATGACATTCCATATTCCGAACATGTCACATGCATCACGAATTCGACAAACATTATTTAATGGGTGTGAGCATGTTGATTACCGAACTTTCATCCACCATACAAGGCATATTTACACCTAGAAGTAATTATTGTGATTTTGCAGGTTTTTCCTAACATCCAGTTTCGAAAATCATGAAATTGTCGCAGAAACATTCAATTCAAGCGAGTTCTATCCAGTAGAATTGTTATTTTCAGAGGTTCACACACCGAGACATTCCGTGTTCCGAAAACGTTACATTCATCACGGCTTCGACAAACATTATTTAATGACTGTGAGCATGAGGATTACCGACTTTTCAACCACAATACAAGGCATATTTACACCTAGAAACATTAACTCTGAGTTCGCAGCTTTTTCCTAATAGCTGTTTCGAAAATCAGGCAGTTTTCAAAGGAAAAAACGGAGCGTGTTCTACCCAATAGATATGTAAATTACATACATTCTCCCAATGTGAAATTACGTGTTTCGAACACGCTACATGCAGAAAAGATTCGACAAATAACACTACAGTGTTTTTTGCATTTGGATTACAGGTCTTTCATCACAGTAGTAGGCATATTGATCCTTAGAAGCTTTTTCTCTGATTTCACAGAACTTTTGAAATGCCAGTTTCGAAAATGAGGCAGATTTCACGGCAGAAAACTCTTGGAGCGGGTTCTAACCAATAGAAATGTAATTTACATGGATTTGCTCACCGTGAAATTCCGTGTTCCGAACACGCTACATGCATCTCGGATGCGAGAAATATTCACTACACAGTTGTTAGCAAGTGGATTACAGCACTTTTATGCACCATACAAGGCTTACTGACACTTTGATGAATTTTCTCAGATTTCACCGGTTAGTTTTAATGCCAGTTTTGAAAATGAGGCAGATTTGGCAGAAAAATGCTCTTGGAGCCAGTTCTACCCAAAAGAGGTGTAACTTACCTAGTTTCAATCACCGTGACATTCCGTGTTCAGAACACGTTACATGCACCATGGATTCAACAAACATTCTTTAATGAGTTGTGAACATGTGTATTAACGAACTTTCATCCACCTTACAGTGCATATTTATACATAGAAATTTTATTCTGATTTAGTAGTTTTCTCCTTATGTCAGTCTATAAAATCATGCAGTTTCCATAGAAAAATCCTCTTGGAGCGAGTTTTACCCAATAGACATGCAATTTACATAGAACCCGTCATCGTGAAATTCCGTGTTCTGAAAAAGCGACATGCAACACGGATTCGACAAATATTCACTACAGAGTTGTTAGCATAAGGATTACCGAACTTTTATCCACCATAAAATCCATGTTGACACTTTGAAGCATTTTCTCATATTTCGAAAGTTTTTCCTAATGCCAGTTTTGAAAAGGAGGCTGATTCGCAGAAAAATTCTCGTGGAGCGGGTACTTCCCAATAGAAGTGTAATTTACACAGTTTCCCTCAGAGTGACATTCCACATTCCGAACACGCTACATGCATCAAGGTTTCAACAAACTTTCTCGAATGAGTTGTGGACATGTAGATTACAGAACTTTCATCCACCATAAATGGCATATATACACCTAGAAACATTAACTCCGAAATTGCAGCTTTTTCCTAATGCCAGTTTCGAAAATCAGGTCTTTTTCCAGGAAAAAATTTTTGGAGCGAATTCTAACCAATAGGCGTGTAATTTATATAGATTACATCGCCGGCATTTTCCGTGAAACCATCAGGCTACATGCATAATGCTTTCTACAAATATTCACCACAGATTTGTTTGCATGTGTTTTTACGATCTTGCATCACAATTCAAGGCATATTGACACTTTGAAGCATTTTCACTGATTTTGCAGATATTTTCAAAAGCCACTTTCAAAAATGAGGCAGATTTCCCAGAAAAATCTCTTGGAGCGAGTTCTATCCAAGAGACATGTATTTTACATAGATTCGCTCACCGTGATATTCTTTCATCCGAACACAATTCACGTATCTCGGATTCGACAAATATTCACTACAGAGATGTTAGCATGCGGATTACCGAACTTTCATCCACCACACAGGGCAGATTTACACCGAGAATCTAGTAATCTGAATTCGCAGGCTTTTCCAAACGTCAGTTTCAAAAATCAGGCCTATTTCTCAGGAAAAATCTCTTGGAGTGATTTCTAACCAAGAGAAATGTAATTTACATAAATTCCCTGGCCGTGAAATTCCGTGTTCTGAACATGCTACGTGCATATAGGATTGGACAAATATTCACTACAAATTTGTTAGCATGTGGATTACCGAACTTTCATCACAATACATTGAATATTGTTTCTTAGAAGTATTTTCTCAGATTTTGCAGCGTATTCGAAATGCCAGTTTCAAAATGACGAAGTTTTCGCAGAAAAACTCTCTCGGAGCGAGGTCTACCCAATAGAGAAGTAATTTAAATTGTTTCAATCACCGTGAAATTCCACGTTCTGAACTCGGTACATGCACAACGGATTAGAAAAAGATTCTTTAATATGTTGTGAAACTGTGGATTACCGAATTTTCTTGCAACATAAAGGCACATTTACACCTACAAATATTTACTATCATTTTGCAGGTCTTTCCAAACTTCAGATTCGATACTCATGCAATTTTAGGAGAAAAATTCTCCTCTAGGTCGTTATACTCAATAGAATTGTAATTTACATAGATTCATTACCATGAAATTCCGTTTTCCAAAAGCGCTACATGAATCACGGTTTAAAAAATAATAACTAAACTGTTAATAACATGTGGATTACCGGACTTTCATTCACCATTCAAGGCATATTGAGACTAAGAAGCATTTTCTCAGATTTCACAGGGTTCTCCTAATGGCAGTTTTGAAAATGAGGCACATTACGCAGAAAAATTCTCTTCAAGCGAGTTCTACCCAATAGACCTGTAACTTACATTGTTTCCTTCACTATGACATTCCATATTCCGAACATGTCACATGCATCACGAATTCGACAAACATTATTTAATGGGTGTGAGCATGTTGATTACCGAACTTTCATCCACCATACAAGGCATATTTACACCTAGAAGTAATTATTGTGATTTTGCAGGTTTTTCCTAACATCCAGTTTCGAAAATCATGAAATTGTCGCAGAAACATTCAATTCAAGCGAGTTCTATCCAGTAGAATTGTTATTTTCAGAGGTTCACACACCGAGACATTCCGTGTTCCGAAAACGTTACATTCATCACGGCTTCGACAAACATTATTTAATGACTGTGAGCATGAGGATTACCGATTTTTCAACCACAATACAAGGCATATTTACACCTAGAAACATTAACTCTGAGTTCGCAGCTTTTTCCTAATAGCTGTTTCGAAAATCAGGCAGTTTTCAAAGGAAAAAACGGAGCGTGTTCTACCCAATAGATATGTAAATTACATACATTCTCCCAATGTGAAATTACGTGTTTCGAACACGCTACATGCAGAAAAGATTCGACAAATAACACTACAGTGTTTTTTGCATTTGGATTACAGGTCTTTCATCACAGTAGTAGGCATATTGATCCTTAGAAGCTTTTTCTCTGATTTCACAGAACTTTTGAAATGCCAGTTTCGAAAATGAGGCAGATTTCACGGCAGAAAACTCTTGGAGCGGGTTCTAACCAATAGAAATGTAATTTACATGGATTTGCTCACCGTGAAATTCCGTGTTCCGAACACGCTACATGCATCTCGGATGCGAGAAATATTCACTACACAGTTGTTAGCAAGTGGATTACAGCACTTTTATGCACCATACAAGGCTTACTGACACTTTGATGAATTTTCTCAGATTTCACCGGTTAGTTTTAATGCCAGTTTTGAAAATGAGGCAGATTTGGCAGAAAAATGCTCTTGGAGCCAGTTCTACCCAAAAGAGGTGTAACTTACCTAGTTTCAATCACCGTGACATTCCGTGTTCAGAACACGTTACATGCACCATGGATTCAACAAACATTCTTTAATGAGTTGTGAACATGTGTATTAACGAACTTTCATCCACCTTACAGTGCATATTTATACATAGAAATTTTATTCTGATTTAGTAGTTTTCTCCTTATGTCAGTCTATAAAATCATGCAGTTTCCATAGAAAAATCCTCTTGGAGCGAGTTTTACCCAATAGACATGCAATTTACATAGAACCCGTCATCGTGAAATTCCGTGTTCTGAAAAAGCGACATGCAACACGGATTCGACAAATATTCACTACAGAGTTGTTAGCATAAGGATTACCGAACTTTTATCCACCATAAAATCCATGTTGACACTTTGAAGCATTTTCTCATATTTCGAAAGTTTTTCCTAATGCCAGTTTTGAAAAGGAGGCTGATTCGCAGAAAAATTCTCGTGGAGCGGGTACTTCCCAATAGAAGTGTAATTTACACAGTTTCCCTCAGAGTGACATTCCACATTCCGAACACGCTACATGCATCAAGGTTTCAACAAACTTTCTCGAATGAGTTGTGGACATGTAGATTACAGAACTTTCATCCACCATAAATGGCATATATACACCTAGAAACATTAACTCCGAAATTGCAGCTTTTTCCTAATGCCAGTTTCGAAAATCAGGTCTTTTTCCAGGAAAAAATTTTTGGAGCGAATTCTAACCAATAGGCGTGTAATTTATATAGATTACATCGCCGGCATTTTCCGTGAAACCATCAGGCTACATGCATAATGCTTTCTACAAATATTCACCACAGATTTGTTTGCATGTGTTTTTACGATCTTGCATCACAATTCAAGGCATATTGACACTTTGAAGCATTTTCACTGATTTTGCAGATATTTTCAAAAGCCACTTTCAAAAATGAGGCAGATTTCCCAGAAAAATCTCTTGGAGCGAATTCTATCCAAGAGACATGTATTTTACATAGATTCGCTCACCGTGATATTCTTTCATCCGAACACAATTCACGTATCTCGGATTCGACAAATATTCACTACAGAGATGTTAGCATGCGGATTACCGAACTTTCATCCACCACACAGGGCAGATTTACACCGAGAATCTAGTAATCTGAATTCGCAGGCTTTTCCAAACGTCAGTTTCAAAAATCAGGCCTATTTCTCAGGAAAAATCTCTTGGAGTGATTTCTAACCAAGAGAAATGTAATTTACATAAATTCCCTGGCCGTGAAATTCCGTGTTCTGAACATGCTACGTGCATATAGGATTGGACAAATATTCACTACAAATTTGTTAGCATGTGGATTACCGAACTTTCATCACAATACATTGAATATTGTTTCTTAGAAGTATTTTCTCAGATTTTGCAGCGTATTCGAAATGCCAGTTTCAAAATGACGAAGTTTTCGCAGAAAAACTCTCTCGGAGCGAGGTCTACCCAATAGAGAAGTAATTTAAATTGTTTCAATCACCGTGAAATTCCACGTTCTGAACTCGGTACATGCACAACGGATTAGAAAAAGATTCTTTAATATGTTGTGAAACTGTGGATTACCGAATTTTCTTGCAACATAAAGGCACATTTACACCTACAAATATTTACTATCATTTTGCAGGTCTTTCCAAACTTCAGATTCGATACTCATGCAATTTTAGGAGAAAAATTCTCCTCTAGGTCGTTATACTCAATAGAATTGTAATTTACATAGATTCATTACCATGAAATTCCGTTTTCCAAAAGCGCTACATGAATCACGGTTTAAAAAATAATAACTAAACTGTTAATAACATGTGGATTACCGGACTTTCATTCACCATTCAAGGCATATTGAGACTAAGAAGCATTTTCTCAGATTTCACAGGGTTCTCCTAATGGCAGTTTTGAAAATGAGGCACATTACGCAGAAAAATTCTCTTCAAGCGAGTTCTACCCAATAGACCTGTAACTTACATTGTTTCCTTCACTATGACATTCCATATTCCGAACATGTCACATGCATCACGAATTCGACAAACATTATTTAATGGGTGTGAGCATGTTGATTACCGAACTTTCATCCACCATACAAGGCATATTTACACCTAGAAGTAATTATTGTGATTTTGCAGGTTTTTCCTAACATCCAGTTTCGAAAATCATGAAATTGTCGCAGAAACATTCAATTCAAGCGAGTTCTATCCAGTAGAATTGTTATTTTCAGAGGTTCACACACCGAGACATTCCGTGTTCCGAAAACGTTACATTCATCACGGCTTCGACAAACATTATTTAATGACTGTGAGCATGAGGATTACCGATTTTTCAACCACAATACAAGGCATATTTACACCTAGAAACATTAACTCTGAGTTCGCAGCTTTTTCCTAATAGCTGTTTCGAAAATCAGGCAGTTTTCAAAGGAAAAAACGGAGCGTGTTCTACCCAATAGATATGTAAATTACATACATTCTCCCAATGTGAAATTACGTGTTTCGAACACGCTACATGCAGAAAAGATTCGACAAATAACACTACAGTGTTTTTTGCATTTGGATTACAGGTCTTTCATCACAGTAGTAGGCATATTGATCCTTAGAAGCTTTTTCTCTGATTTCACAGAACTTTTGAAATGCCAGTTTCGAAAATGAGGCAGATTTCACGGCAGAAAACTCTTGGAGCGGGTTCTAACCAATAGAAATGTAATTTACATGGATTTGCTCACCGTGAAATTCCGTGTTCCGAACACGCTACATGCATCTCGGATGCGAGAAATATTCACTACACAGTTGTTAGCAAGTGGATTACAGCACTTTTATGCACCATACAAGGCTTACTGACACTTTGATGAATTTTCTCAGATTTCACCGGTTAGTTTTAATGCCAGTTTTGAAAATGAGGCAGATTTGGCAGAAAAATGCTCTTGGAGCCAGTTCTACCCAAAAGAGGTGTAACTTACCTAGTTTCAATCACCGTGACATTCCGTGTTCAGAACACGTTACATGCACCATGGATTCAACAAACATTCTTTAATGAGTTGTGAACATGTGTATTAACGAACTTTCATCCACCTTACAGTGCATATTTATACATAGAAATTTTATTCTGATTTAGTAGTTTTCTCCTTATGTCAGTCTATAAAATCATGCAGTTTCCATAGAAAAATCCTCTTGGAGCGAGTTTTACCCAATAGACATGCAATTTACATAGAACCCGTCATCGTGAAATTCCGTGTTCTGAAAAAGCGACATGCAACACGGATTCGACAAATATTCACTACAGAGTTGTTAGCATAAGGATTACCGAACTTTTATCCACCATAAAATCCATGTTGACACTTTGAAGCATTTTCTCATATTTCGAAAGTTTTTCCTAATGCCAGTTTTGAAAAGGAGGCTGATTCGCAGAAAAATTCTCGTGGAGCGGGTACTTCCCAATAGAAGTGTAATTTACACAGTTTCCCTCAGAGTGACATTCCACATTCCGAACACGCTACATGCATCAAGGTTTCAACAAACTTTCTCGAATGAGTTGTGGACATGTAGATTACAGAACTTTCATCCACCATAAATGGCATATATACACCTAGAAACATTAACTCCGAAATTGCAGCTTTTTCCTAATGCCAGTTTCGAAAATCAGGTCTTTTTCCAGGAAAAAATTTTTGGAGCGAATTCTAACCAATAGGCGTGTAATTTATATAGATTACATCGCCGGCATTTTCCGTGAAACCATCAGGCTACATGCATAATGCTTTCTACAAATATTCACCACAGATTTGTTTGCATGTGTTTTTACAATCTTGCATCACAATTCAAGGCATATTGACACTTTGAAGCATTTTCACTGATTTTGCAGATATTTTCAAAAGCCACTTTCAAAAATGAGGCAGATTTCCCAGAAAAATCTCTTGGAGCGAATTCTATCCAAGAGACATGTATTTTACATAGATTCGCTCACCGTGATATTCTTTCATCCGAACACAATTCACGTATCTCGGATTCGACAAATATTCACTACAGAGATGTTAGCATGCGGATTACCGAACTTTCATCCACCACACAGGGCAGATTTACACCGAGAATCTAGTAATCTGAATTCGCAGGCTTTTCCAAACGTCAGTTTCAAAAATCAGGCCTATTTCTCAGGAAAAATCTCTTGGAGTGATTTCTAACCAAGAGAAATGTAATTTACATAAATTCCCTGGCCGTGAAATTCCGTGTTCTGAACATGCTACGTGCATATAGGATTGGACAAATATTCACTACAAATTTGTTAGCATGTGGATTACCGAACTTTCATCACAATACATTGAATATTGTTTCTTAGAAGTATTTTCTCAGATTTTGCAGCGTATTCGAAATGCCAGTTTCAAAATGACGAAGTTTTCGCAGAAAAACTCTCTCGGAGCGAGGTCTACCCAATAGAGAAGTAATTTAAATTGTTTCAATCACCGTGAAATTCCACGTTCTGAACTCGGTACATGCACAACGGATTAGAAAAAGATTCTTTAATATGTTGTGAAACTGTGGATTACCGAATTTTCTTGCAACATAAAGGCACATTTACACCTACAAATATTTACTATCATTTTGCAGGTCTTTCCAAACTTCAGATTCGATACTCATGCAATTTTAGGAGAAAAATTCTCCTCTAGGTCGTTATACTCAATAGAATTGTAATTTACATAGATTCATTACCATGAAATTCCGTTTTCCAAAAGCGCTACATGAATCACGGTTTAAAAAATAATAACTAAACTGTTAATAACATGTGGATTACCGGACTTTCATTCACCATTCAAGGCATATTGAGACTAAGAAGCATTTTCTCAGATTTCACAGGGTTCTCCTAATGGCAGTTTTGAAAATGAGGCACATTACGCAGAAAAATTCTCTTCAAGCGAGTTCTACCCAATAGACCTGTAACTTACATTGTTTCCTTCACTATGACATTCCATATTCCGAACATGTCACATGCATCACGAATTCGACAAACATTATTTAATGGGTGTGAGCATGTTGATTACCGAACTTTCATCCACCATACAAGGCATATTTACACCTAGAAGTAATTATTGTGATTTTGCAGGTTTTTCCTAACATCCAGTTTCGAAAATCATGAAATTGTCGCAGAAACATTCAATTCAAGCGAGTTCTATCCAGTAGAATTGTTATTTTCAGAGGTTCACACACCGAGACATTCCGTGTTTCGAAAACGTTACATTCATCACGGCTTCGACAAACATTATTTAATGACTGTGAGCATGAGGATTACCGATTTTTCAACCACAATACAAGGCATATTTACACCTAGAAACATTAACTCTGAGTTCGCAGCTTTTTCCTAATAGCTGTTTCGAAAATCAGGCAGTTTTCAAAGGAAAAAACGGAGCGTGTTCTACCCAATAGATATGTAAATTACATACATTCTCCCAATGTGAAATTACGTGTTTCGAACACGCTACATGCAGAAAAGATTCGACAAATAACACTACAGTGTTTTTTGCATTTGGATTACAGGTCTTTCATCACAGTAGTAGGCATATTGATCCTTAGAAGCTTTTTCTCTGATTTCACAGAACTTTTGAAATGCCAGTTTCGAAAATGAGGCAGATTTCACGGCAGAAAACTCTTGGAGCGGGTTCTAACCAATAGAAATGTAATTTACATGGATTTGCTCACCGTGAAATTCCGTGTTCCGAACACGCTACATGCATCTCGGATGCGAGAAATATTCACTACACAGTTGTTAGCAAGTGGATTACAGCACTTTTATGCACCATACAAGGCTTACTGACACTTTGATGAATTTTCTCAGATTTCACCGGTTAGTTTTAATGCCAGTTTTGAAAATGAGGCAGATTTGGCAGAAAAATGCTCTTGGAGCCAGTTCTACCCAAAAGAGGTGTAACTTACCTAGTTTCAATCACCGTGACATTCCGTGTTCAGAACACGTTACATGCACCATGGATTCAACAAACATTCTTTAATGAGTTGTGAACATGTGTATTAACGAACTTTCATCCACCTTACAGTGCATATTTATACATAGAAATTTTATTCTGATTTAGTAGTTTTCTCCTTATGTCAGTCTATAAAATCATGCAGTTTCCATAGAAAAATCCTCTTGGAGCGAGTTTTACCCAATAGACATGCAATTTACATAGAACCCGTCATCGTGAAATTCCGTGTTCTGAAAAAGCGACATGCAACACGGATTCGACAAATATTCACTACAGAGTTGTTAGCATAAGGATTACCGAACTTTTATCCACCATAAAATCCATGTTGACACTTTGAAGCATTTTCTCATATTTCGAAAGTTTTTCCTAATGCCAGTTTTGAAAAGGAGGCTGATTCGCAGAAAAATTCTCGTGGAGCGGGTACTTCCCAATAGAAGTGTAATTTACACAGTTTCCCTCAGAGTGACATTCCACATTCCGAACACGCTACATGCATCAAGGTTTCAACAAACTTTCTCGAATGAGTTGTGGACATGTAGATTACAGAACTTTCATCCACCATAAATGGCATATATACACCTAGAAACATTAACTCCGAAATTGCAGCTTTTTCCTAATGCCAGTTTCGAAAATCAGGTCTTTTTCCAGGAAAAAATTTTTGGAGCGAATTCTAACCAATAGGCGTGTAATTTATATAGATTACATCGCCGGCATTTTCCGTGAAACCATCAGGCTACATGCATAATGCTTTCTACAAATATTCACCACAGATTTGTTTGCATGTGTTTTTACGATCTTGCATCACAATTCAAGGCATATTGACACTTTGAAGCATTTTCACTGATTTTGCAGATATTTTCAAAAGCCACTTTCAAAAATGAGGCAGATTTCCCAGAAAAATCTCTTGGAGCGAATTCTATCCAAGAGACATGTATTTTACATAGATTCGCTCACCGTGATATTCTTTCATCCGAACACAATTCACGTATCTCGGATTCGACAAATATTCACTACAGAGATGTTAGCATGCGGATTACCGAACTTTCATCCACCACACAGGGCAGATTTACACCGAGAATCTAGTAATCTGAATTCGCAGGCTTTTCCAAACGTCAGTTTCAAAAATCAGGCCTATTTCTCAGGAAAAATCTCTTGGAGTGATTTCTAACCAAGAGAAATGTAATTTACATAAATTCCCTGGCCGTGAAATTCCGTGTTCTGAACATGCTACGTGCATATAGGATTGGACAAATATTCACTACAAATTTGTTAGCATGTGGATTACCGAACTTTCATCACAATACATTGAATATTGTTTCTTAGAAGTATTTTCTCAGATTTTGCAGCGTATTCGAAATGCCAGTTTCAAAATGACGAAGTTTTCGCAGAAAAACTCTCTCGGAGCGAGGTCTACCCAATAGAGAAGTAATTTAAATTGTTTCAATCACCGTGAAATTCCACGTTCTGAACTCGGTACATGCACAACGGATTAGAAAAAGATTCTTTAATATGTTGTGAAACTGTGGATTACCGAATTTTCTTGCAACATAAAGGCACATTTACACCTACAAATATTTACTATCATTTTGCAGGTCTTTCCAAACTTCAGATTCGATACTCATGCAATTTTAGGAGAAAAATTCTCCTCTAGGTCGTTATACTCAATAGAATTGTAATTTACATAGATTCATTACCATGAAATTCCGTTTTCCAAAAGCGCTACATGAATCACGGTTTAAAAAATAATAACTAAACTGTTAATAACATGTGGATTACCGGACTTTCATTCACCATTCAAGGCATATTGAGACTAAGAAGCATTTTCTCAGATTTCACAGGGTTCTCCTAATGGCAGTTTTGAAAATGAGGCACATTACGCAGAAAAATTCTCTTCAAGCGAGTTCTACCCAATAGACCTGTAACTTACATTGTTTCCTTCACTATGACATTCCATATTCCGAACATGTCACATGCATCACGAATTCGACAAACATTATTTAATGGGTGTGAGCATGTTGATTACCGAACTTTCATCCACCATACAAGGCATATTTACACCTAGAAGTAATTATTGTGATTTTGCAGGTTTTTCCTAACATCCAGTTTCGAAAATCATGAAATTGTCGCAGAAACATTCAATTCAAGCGAGTTCTATCCAGTAGAATTGTTATTTTCAGAGGTTCACACACCGAGACATTCCGTGTTTCGAAAACGTTACATTCATCACGGCTTCGACAAACATTATTTAATGACTGTGAGCATGAGGATTACCGATTTTTCAACCACAATACAAGGCATATTTACACCTAGAAACATTAACTCTGAGTTCGCAGCTTTTTCCTAATAGCTGTTTCGAAAATCAGGCAGTTTTCAAAGGAAAAAACGGAGCGTGTTCTACCCAATAGATATGTAAATTACATACATTCTCCCAATGTGAAATTACGTGTTTCGAACACGCTACATGCAGAAAAGATTCGACAAATAACACTACAGTGTTTTTTGCATTTGGATTACAGGTCTTTCATCACAGTAGTAGGCATATTGATCCTTAGAAGCTTTTTCTCTGATTTCACAGAACTTTTGAAATGCCAGTTTCGAAAATGAGGCAGATTTCACGGCAGAAAACTCTTGGAGCGGGTTCTAACCAATAGAAATGTAATTTACATGGATTTGCTCACCGTGAAATTCCGTGTTCCGAACACGCTACATGCATCTCGGATGCGAGAAATATTCACTACACAGTTGTTAGCAAGTGGATTACAGCACTTTTATGCACCATACAAGGCTTACTGACACTTTGATGAATTTTCTCAGATTTCACCGGTTAGTTTTAATGCCAGTTTTGAAAATGAGGCAGATTTGGCAGAAAAATGCTCTTGGAGCCAGTTCTACCCAAAAGAGGTGTAACTTACCTAGTTTCAATCACCGTGACATTCCGTGTTCAGAACACGTTACATGCACCATGGATTCAACAAACATTCTTTAATGAGTTGTGAACATGTGTATTAACGAACTTTCATCCACCTTACAGTGCATATTTATACATAGAAATTTTATTCTGATTTAGTAGTTTTCTCCTTATGTCAGTCTATAAAATCATGCAGTTTCCATAGAAAAATCCTCTTGGAGCGAGTTTTACCCAATAGACATGCAATTTACATAGAACCCGTCATCGTGAAATTCCGTGTTCTGAAAAAGCGACATGCAACACGGATTCGACAAATATTCACTACAGAGTTGTTAGCATAAGGATTACCGAACTTTTATCCACCATAAAATCCATGTTGACACTTTGAAGCATTTTCTCATATTTCGAAAGTTTTTCCTAATGCCAGTTTTGAAAAGGAGGCTGATTCGCAGAAAAATTCTCGTGGAGCGGGTACTTCCCAATAGAAGTGTAATTTACACAGTTTCCCTCAGAGTGACATTCCACATTCCGAACACGCTACATGCATCAAGGTTTCAACAAACTTTCTCGAATGAGTTGTGGACATGTAGATTACAGAACTTTCATCCACCATAAATGGCATATATACACCTAGAAACATTAACTCCGAAATTGCAGCTTTTTCCTAATGCCAGTTTCGAAAATCAGGTCTTTTTCCAGGAAAAAATTTTTGGAGCGAATTCTAACCAATAGGCGTGTAATTTATATAGATTACATCGCCGGCATTTTCCGTGAAACCATCAGGCTACATGCATAATGCTTTCTACAAATATTCACCACAGATTTGTTTGCATGTGTTTTTACGATCTTGCATCACAATTCAAGGCATATTGACACTTTGAAGCATTTTCACTGATTTTGCAGATATTTTCAAAAGCCACTTTCAAAAATGAGGCAGATTTCCCAGAAAAATCTCTTGGAGCGAATTCTATCCAAGAGACATGTATTTTACATAGATTCGCTCACCGTGATATTCTTTCATCCGAACACAATTCACGTATCTCGGATTCGACAAATATTCACTACAGAGATGTTAGCATGCGGATTACCGAACTTTCATCCACCACACAGGGCAGATTTACACCGAGAATCTAGTAATCTGAATTCGCAGGCTTTTCCAAACGTCAGTTTCAAAAATCAGGCCTATTTCTCAGGAAAAATCTCTTGGAGTGATTTCTAACCAAGAGAAATGTAATTTACATAAATTCCCTGGCCGTGAAATTCCGTGTTCTGAACATGCTACGTGCATATAGGATTGGACAAATATTCACTACAAATTTGTTAGCATGTGGATTACCGAACTTTCATCACAATACATTGAATATTGTTTCTTAGAAGTATTTTCTCAGATTTTGCAGCGTATTCGAAATGCCAGTTTCAAAATGACGAAGTTTTCGCAGAAAAACTCTCTCGGAGCGAGGTCTACCCAATAGAGAAGTAATTTAAATTGTTTCAATCACCGTGAAATTCCACGTTCTGAACTCGGTACATGCACAACGGATTAGAAAAAGATTCTTTAATATGTTGTGAAACTGTGGATTACCGAATTTTCTTGCAACATAAAGGCACATTTACACCTACAAATATTTACTATCATTTTGCAGGTCTTTCCAAACTTCAGATTCGATACTCATGCAATTTTAGGAGAAAAATTCTCCTCTAGGTCGTTATACTCAATAGAATTGTAATTTACATAGATTCATTACCATGAAATTCCGTTTTCCAAAAGCGCTACATGAATCACGGTTTAAAAAATAATAACTAAACTGTTAATAACATGTGGATTACCGGACTTTCATTCACCATTCAAGGCATATTGAGACTAAGAAGCATTTTCTCAGATTTCACAGGGTTCTCCTAATGGCAGTTTTGAAAATGAGGCACATTACGCAGAAAAATTCTCTTCAAGCGAGTTCTACCCAATAGACCTGTAACTTACATTGTTTCCTTCACTATGACATTCCATATTCCGAACATGTCACATGCATCACGAATTCGACAAACATTATTTAATGGGTGTGAGCATGTTGATTACCGAACTTTCATCCACCATACAAGGCATATTTACACCTAGAAGTAATTATTGTGATTTTGCAGGTTTTTCCTAACATCCAGTTTCGAAAATCATGAAATTGTCGCAGAAACATTCAATTCAAGCGAGTTCTATCCAGTAGAATTTTTATTTTCAGAGGTTCACACACCGAGACATTCCGTGTTCCGAAAACGTTACATTCATCACGGCTTCGACAAACATTATTTAATGACTGTGAGCATGAGGATTACCGATTTTTCAACCACAATACAAGGCATATTTACACCTAGAAACATTAACTCTGAGTTCGCAGCTTTTTCCTAATAGCTGTTTCGAAAATCAGGCAGTTTTCAAAGGAAAAAACGGAGCGTGTTCTACCCAATAGATATGTAAATTACATACATTCTCCCAATGTGAAATTACGTGTTTCGAACACGCTACATGCAGAAAAGTTTCGACAAATAACACTACAGTGTTTTTTGCATTTGGATTACAGGTCTTTCATCACAGTAGTAGGCATATTGATCCTTAGAAGCTTTTTCTCTGATTTCACAGAACTTTTGAAATGCCAGTTTCGAAAATGAGGCAGATTTCACGGCAGAAAACTCTTGGAGCGGGTTCTAACCAATAGAAATGTAATTTACATGGATTTGCTCACCGTGAAATTCCGTGTTCCGAACACGCTACATGCATCTCGGATGCGAGAAATATTCACTACACAGTTGTTAGCAAGTGGATTACAGCACTTTTATGCACCATACAAGGCTTACTGACACTTTGATGAATTTTCTCAGATTTCACCGGTTAGTTTTAATGCCAGTTTTGAAAATGAGGCAGATTTGGCAGAAAAATGCTCTTGGAGCCAGTTCTACCCAAAAGAGGTGTAACTTACCTAGTTTCAATCACCGTGACATTCCGTGTTCAGAACACGTTACATGCACCATGGATTCAACAAACATTCTTTAATGAGTTGTGAACATGTGTATTAACGAACTTTCATCCACCTTACAGTGCATATTTATACATAGAAATTTTATTCTGATTTAGTAGTTTTCTCCTTATGTCAGTCTATAAAATCATGCAGTTTCCATAGAAAAATCCTCTTGGAGCGAGTTTTACCCAATAGACATGCAATTTACATAGAACCCGTCATCGTGAAATTCCGTGTTCTGAAAAAGCGACATGCAACACGGATTCGACAAATATTCACTACAGAGTTGTTAGCATAAGGATTACCGAACTTTTATCCACCATAAAATCCATGTTGACACTTTGAAGCATTTTCTCATATTTCGAAAGTTTTTCCTAATGCCAGTTTTGAAAAGGAGGCTGATTCGCAGAAAAATTCTCGTGGAGCGGGTACTTCCCAATAGAAGTGTAATTTACACAGTTTCCCTCAGAGTGACATTCCACATTCCGAACACGCTACATGCATCAAGGTTTCAACAAACTTTCTCGAATGAGTTGTGGACATGTAGATTACAGAACTTTCATCCACCATAAATGGCATATATACACCTAGAAACATTAACTCCGAAATTGCAGCTTTTTCCTAATGCCAGTTTCGAAAATCAGGTCTTTTTCCAGGAAAAAATTTTTGGAGCGAATTCTAACCAATAGGCGTGTAATTTATATAGATTACATCGCCGGCATTTTCCGTGAAACCATCAGGCTACATGCATAATGCTTTCTACAAATATTCACCACAGATTTGTTTGCATGTGTTTTTACGATCTTGCATCACAATTCAAGGCATATTGACACTTTGAAGCATTTTCACTGATTTTGCAGATATTTTCAAAAGCCACTTTCAAAAATGAGGCAGATTTCCCAGAAAAATCTCTTGGAGCGAATTCTATCCAAGAGACATGTATTTTACATAGATTCGCTCACCGTGATATTCTTTCATCCGAACACAATTCACGTATCTCGGATTCGACAAATATTCACTACAGAGATGTTAGCATGCGGATTACCGAACTTTCATCCACCACACAGGGCAGATTTACACCGAGAATCTAGTAATCTGAATTCGCAGGCTTTTCCAAACGTCAGTTTCAAAAATCAGGCCTATTTCTCAGGAAAAATCTCTTGGAGTGATTTCTAACCAAGAGAAATGTAATTTACATAAATTCCCTGGCCGTGAAATTCCGTGTTCTGAACATGCTACGTGCATATAGGATTGGACAAATATTCACTACAAATTTGTTAGCATGTGGATTACCGAACTTTCATCACAATACATTGAATATTGTTTCTTAGAAGTATTTTCTCAGATTTTGCAGCGTATTCGAAATGCCAGTTTCAAAATGACGAAGTTTTCGCAGAAAAACTCTCTCGGAGCGAGGTCTACCCAATAGAGAAGTAATTTAAATTGTTTCAATCACCGTGAAATTCCACGTTCTGAACTCGGTACATGCACAACGGATTAGAAAAAGATTCTTTAATATGTTGTGAAACTGTGGATTACCGAATTTTCTTGCAACATAAAGGCACATTTACACCTACAAATATTTACTATCATTTTGCAGGTCTTTCCAAACTTCAGATTCGATACTCATGCAATTTTAGGAGAAAAATTCTCCTCTAGGTCGTTATACTCAATAGAATTGTAATTTACATAGATTCATTACCATGAAATTCCGTTTTCCAAAAGCGCTACATGAATCACGGTTTAAAAAATAATAACTAAACTGTTAATAACATGTGGATTACCGGACTTTCATTCACCATTCAAGGCATATTGAGACTAAGAAGCATTTTCTCAGATTTCACAGGGTTCTCCTAATGGCAGTTTTGAAAATGAGGCACATTACGCAGAAAAATT
Source organism: Camelus dromedarius (assembly GCF_036321535.1). NCBI lineage: Eukaryota > Metazoa > Chordata > Mammalia > Artiodactyla > Camelidae > Camelus > Camelus dromedarius. The sequence continues at coordinate 187,351 of NW_026989821.1, read as the reverse complement.
CTCTTCAAGCGAGTTCTACCCAATAGACCTGTAACTTACATTGTTTCCTTCACTATGACATTCCATATTCCGAACATGTCACATGCATCACGAATTCGACAAACATTATTTAATGGGTGTGAGCATGTTGATTACCGAACTTTCATCCACCATACAAGGCATATTTACACCTAGAAGTAATTATTGTGATTTTGCAGGTTTTTCCTAACATCCAGTTTCGAAAATCATGAAATTGTCGCAGAAACATTCAATTCAAGCGAGTTCTATCCAGTAGAATTGTTATTTTCAGAGGTTCACACACCGAGACATTCCGTGTTTCGAAAACGTTACATTCATCACGGCTTCGACAAACATTATTTAATGACTGTGAGCATGAGGATTACCGATTTTTCAACCACAATACAAGGCATATTTACACCTAGAAACATTAACTCTGAGTTCGCAGCTTTTTCCTAATAGCTGTTTCGAAAATCAGGCAGTTTTCAAAGGAAAAAACGGAGCGTGTTCTACCCAATAGATATGTAAATTACATACATTCTCCCAATGTGAAATTACGTGTTTCGAACACGCTACATGCAGAAAAGATTCGACAAATAACACTACAGTGTTTTTTGCATTTGGATTACAGGTCTTTCATCACAGTAGTAGGCATATTGATCCTTAGAAGCTTTTTCTCTGATTTCACAGAACTTTTGAAATGCCAGTTTCGAAAATGAGGCAGATTTCACGGCAGAAAACTCTTGGAGCGGGTTCTAACCAATAGAAATGTAATTTACATGGATTTGCTCACCGTGAAATTCCGTGTTCCGAACACGCTACATGCATCTCGGATGCGAGAAATATTCACTACACAGTTGTTAGCAAGTGGATTACAGCACTTTTATGCACCATACAAGGCTTACTGACACTTTGATGAATTTTCTCAGATTTCACCGGTTAGTTTTAATGCCAGTTTTGAAAATGAGGCAGATTTGGCAGAAAAATGCTCTTGGAGCCAGTTCTACCCAAAAGAGGTGTAACTTACCTAGTTTCAATCACCGTGACATTCCGTGTTCAGAACACGTTACATGCACCATGGATTCAACAAACATTCTTTAATGAGTTGTGAACATGTGTATTAACGAACTTTCATCCACCTTACAGTGCATATTTATACATAGAAATTTTATTCTGATTTAGTAGTTTTCTCCTTATGTCAGTCTATAAAATCATGCAGTTTCCATAGAAAAATCCTCTTGGAGCGAGTTTTACCCAATAGACATGCAATTTACATAGAACCCGTCATCGTGAAATTCCGTGTTCTGAAAAAGCGACATGCAACACGGATTCGACAAATATTCACTACAGAGTTGTTAGCATAAGGATTACCGAACTTTTATCCACCATAAAATCCATGTTGACACTTTGAAGCATTTTCTCATATTTCGAAAGTTTTTCCTAATGCCAGTTTTGAAAAGGAGGCTGATTCGCAGAAAAATTCTCGTGGAGCGGGTACTTCCCAATAGAAGTGTAATTTACACAGTTTCCCTCAGAGTGACATTCCACATTCCGAACACGCTACATGCATCAAGGTTTCAACAAACTTTCTCGAATGAGTTGTGGACATGTAGATTACAGAACTTTCATCCACCATAAATGGCATATATACACCTAGAAACATTAACTCCGAAATTGCAGCTTTTTCCTAATGCCAGTTTCGAAAATCAGGTCTTTTTCCAGGAAAAAATTTTTGGAGCGAATTCTAACCAATAGGCGTGTAATTTATATAGATTACATCGCCGGCATTTTCCGTGAAACCATCAGGCTACATGCATAATGCTTTCTACAAATATTCACCACAGATTTGTTTGCATGTGTTTTTACGATCTTGCATCACAATTCAAGGCATATTGACACTTTGAAGCATTTTCACTGATTTTGCAGATATTTTCAAAAGCCACTTTCAAAAATGAGGCAGATTTCCCAGAAAAATCTCTTGGAGCGAATTCTATCCAAGAGACATGTATTTTACATAGATTCGCTCACCGTGATATTCTTTCATCCGAACACAATTCACGTATCTCGGATTCGACAAATATTCACTACAGAGATGTTAGCATGCGGATTACCGAACTTTCATCCACCACACAGGGCAGATTTACACCGAGAATCTAGTAATCTGAATTCGCAGGCTTTTCCAAACGTCAGTTTCAAAAATCAGGCCTATTTCTCAGGAAAAATCTCTTGGAGTGATTTCTAACCAAGAGAAATGTAATTTACATAAATTCCCTGGCCGTGAAATTCCGTGTTCTGAACATGCTACGTGCATATAGGATTGGACAAATATTCACTACAAATTTGTTAGCATGTGGATTACCGAACTTTCATCACAATACATTGAATATTGTTTCTTAGAAGTATTTTCTCAGATTTTGCAGCGTATTCGAAATGCCAGTTTCAAAATGACGAAGTTTTCGCAGAAAAACTCTCTCGGAGCGAGGTCTACCCAATAGAGAAGTAATTTAAATTGTTTCAATCACCGTGAAATTCCACGTTCTGAACTCGGTACATGCACAACGGATTAGAAAAAGATTCTTTAATATGTTGTGAAACTGTGGATTACCGAATTTTCTTGCAACATAAAGGCACATTTACACCTACAAATATTTACTATCATTTTGCAGGTCTTTCCAAACTTCAGATTCGATACTCATGCAATTTTAGGAGAAAAATTCTCCTCTAGGTCGTTATACTCAATAGAATTGTAATTTACATAGATTCATTACCATGAAATTCCGTTTTCCAAAAGCGCTACATGAATCACGGTTTAAAAAATAATAACTAAACTGTTAATAACATGTGGATTACCGGACTTTCATTCACCATTCAAGGCATATTGAGACTAAGAAGCATTTTCTCAGATTTCACAGGGTTCTCCTAATGGCAGTTTTGAAAATGAGGCACATTACGCAGAAAAATTCTCTTCAAGCGAGTTCTACCCAATAGACCTGTAACTTACATTGTTTCCTTCACTATGACATTCCATATTCCGAACATGTCACATGCATCACGAATTCGACAAACATTATTTAATGGGTGTGAGCATGTTGATTACCGAACTTTCATCCACCATACAAGGCATATTTACACCTAGAAGTAATTATTGTGATTTTGCAGGTTTTTCCTAACATCCAGTTTCGAAAATCATGAAATTGTCGCAGAAACATTCAATTCAAGCGAGTTCTATCCAGTAGAATTGTTATTTTCAGAGGTTCACACACCGAGACATTCCGTGTTTCGAAAACGTTACATTCATCACGGCTTCGACAAACATTATTTAATGACTGTGAGCATGAGGATTACCGATTTTTCAACCACAATACAAGGCATATTTACACCTAGAAACATTAACTCTGAGTTCGCAGCTTTTTCCTAATAGCTGTTTCGAAAATCAGGCAGTTTTCAAAGGAAAAAACGGAGCGTGTTCTACCCAATAGATATGTAAATTACATACATTCTCCCAATGTGAAATTACGTGTTTCGAACACGCTACATGCAGAAAAGATTCGACAAATAACACTACAGTGTTTTTTGCATTTGGATTACAGGTCTTTCATCACAGTAGTAGGCATATTGATCCTTAGAAGCTTTTTCTCTGATTTCACAGAACTTTTGAAATGCCAGTTTCGAAAATGAGGCAGATTTCACGGCAGAAAACTCTTGGAGCGGGTTCTAACCAATAGAAATGTAATTTACATGGATTTGCTCACCGTGAAATTCCGTGTTCCGAACACGCTACATGCATCTCGGATGCGAGAAATATTCACTACACAGTTGTTAGCAAGTGGATTACAGCACTTTTATGCACCATACAAGGCTTACTGACACTTTGATGAATTTTCTCAGATTTCACCGGTTAGTTTTAATGCCAGTTTTGAAAATGAGGCAGATTTGGCAGAAAAATGCTCTTGGAGCCAGTTCTACCCAAAAGAGGTGTAACTTACCTAGTTTCAATCACCGTGACATTCCGTGTTCAGAACACGTTACATGCACCATGGATTCAACAAACATTCTTTAATGAGTTGTGAACATGTGTATTAACGAACTTTCATCCACCTTACAGTGCATATTTATACATAGAAATTTTATTCTGATTTAGTAGTTTTCTCCTTATGTCAGTCTATAAAATCATGCAGTTTCCATAGAAAAATCCTCTTGGAGCGAGTTTTACCCAATAGACATGCAATTTACATAGAACCCGTCATCGTGAAATTCCGTGTTCTGAAAAAGCGACATGCAACACGGATTCGACAAATATTCACTACAGAGTTGTTAGCATAAGGATTACCGAACTTTTATCCACCATAAAATCCATGTTGACACTTTGAAGCATTTTCTCATATTTCGAAAGTTTTTCCTAATGCCAGTTTTGAAAAGGAGGCTGATTCGCAGAAAAATTCTCGTGGAGCGGGTACTTCCCAATAGAAGTGTAATTTACACAGTTTCCCTCAGAGTGACATTCCACATTCCGAACACGCTACATGCATCAAGGTTTCAACAAACTTTCTCGAATGAGTTGTGGACATGTAGATTACAGAACTTTCATCCACCATAAATGGCATATATACACCTAGAAACATTAACTCCGAAATTGCAGCTTTTTCCTAATGCCAGTTTCGAAAATCAGGTCTTTTTCCAGGAAAAAATTTTTGGAGCGAATTCTAACCAATAGGCGTGTAATTTATATAGATTACATCGCCGGCATTTTCCGTGAAACCATCAGGCTACATGCATAATGCTTTCTACAAATATTCACCACAGATTTGTTTGCATGTGTTTTTACGATCTTGCATCACAATTCAAGGCATATTGACACTTTGAAGCATTTTCACTGATTTTGCAGATATTTTCAAAAGCCACTTTCAAAAATGAGGCAGATTTCCCAGAAAAATCTCTTGGAGCGAATTCTATCCAAGAGACATGTATTTTACATAGATTCGCTCACCGTGATATTCTTTCATCCGAACACAATTCACGTATCTCGGATTCGACAAATATTCACTACAGAGATGTTAGCATGCGGATTACCGAACTTTCATCCACCACACAGGGCAGATTTACACCGAGAATCTAGTAATCTGAATTCGCAGGCTTTTCCAAACGTCAGTTTCAAAAATCAGGCCTATTTCTCAGGAAAAATCTCTTGGAGTGATTTCTAACCAAGAGAAATGTAATTTACATAAATTCCCTGGCCGTGAAATTCCGTGTTCTGAACATGCTACGTGCATATAGGATTGGACAAATATTCACTACAAATTTGTTAGCATGTGGATTACCGAACTTTCATCACAATACATTGAATATTGTTTCTTAGAAGTATTTTCTCAGATTTTGCAGCGTATTCGAAATGCCAGTTTCAAAATGACGAAGTTTTCGCAGAAAAACTCTCTCGGAGCGAGGTCTACCCAATAGAGAAGTAATTTAAATTGTTTCAATCACCGTGAAATTCCACGTTCTGAACTCGGTACATGCACAACGGATTAGAAAAAGATTCTTTAATATGTTGTGAAACTGTGGATTACCGAATTTTCTTGCAACATAAAGGCACATTTACACCTACAAATATTTACTATCATTTTGCAGGTCTTTCCAAACTTCAGATTCGATACTCATGCAATTTTAGGAGAAAAATTCTCCTCTAGGTCGTTATACTCAATAGAATTGTAATTTACATAGATTCATTACCATGAAATTCCGTTTTCCAAAAGCGCTACATGAATCACGGTTTAAAAAATAATAACTAAACTGTTAATAACATGTGGATTACCGGACTTTCATTCACCATTCAAGGCATATTGAGACTAAGAAGCATTTTCTCAGATTTCACAGGGTTCTCCTAATGGCAGTTTTGAAAATGAGGCACATTACGCAGAAAAATTCTCTTCAAGCGAGTTCTACCCAATAGACCTGTAACTTACATTGTTTCCTTCACTATGACATTCCATATTCCGAACATGTCACATGCATCACGAATTCGACAAACATTATTTAATGGGTGTGAGCATGTTGATTACCGAACTTTCATCCACCATACAAGGCATATTTACACCTAGAAGTAATTATTGTGATTTTGCAGGTTTTTCCTAACATCCAGTTTCGAAAATCATGAAATTGTCGCAGAAACATTCAATTCAAGCGAGTTCTATCCAGTAGAATTGTTATTTTCAGAGGTTCACACACCGAGACATTCCGTGTTTCGAAAACGTTACATTCATCACGGCTTCGACAAACATTATTTAATGACTGTGAGCATGAGGATTACCGATTTTTCAACCACAATACAAGGCATATTTACACCTAGAAACATTAACTCTGAGTTCGCAGCTTTTTCCTAATAGCTGTTTCGAAAATCAGGCAGTTTTCAAAGGAAAAAACGGAGCGTGTTCTACCCAATAGATATGTAAATTACATACATTCTCCCAATGTGAAATTACGTGTTTCGAACACGCTACATGCAGAAAAGATTCGACAAATAACACTACAGTGTTTTTTGCATTTGGATTACAGGTCTTTCATCACAGTAGTAGGCATATTGATCCTTAGAAGCTTTTTCTCTGATTTCACAGAACTTTTGAAATGCCAGTTTCGAAAATGAGGCAGATTTCACGGCAGAAAACTCTTGGAGCGGGTTCTAACCAATAGAAATGTAATTTACATGGATTTGCTCACCGTGAAATTCCGTGTTCCGAACACGCTACATGCATCTCGGATGCGAGAAATATTCACTACACAGTTGTTAGCAAGTGGATTACAGCACTTTTATGCACCATACAAGGCTTACTGACACTTTGATGAATTTTCTCAGATTTCACCGGTTAGTTTTAATGCCAGTTTTGAAAATGAGGCAGATTTGGCAGAAAAATGCTCTTGGAGCCAGTTCTACCCAAAAGAGGTGTAACTTACCTAGTTTCAATCACCGTGACATTCCGTGTTCAGAACACGTTACATGCACCATGGATTCAACAAACATTCTTTAATGAGTTGTGAACATGTGTATTAACGAACTTTCATCCACCTTACAGTGCATATTTATACATAGAAATTTTATTCTGATTTAGTAGTTTTCTCCTTATGTCAGTCTATAAAATCATGCAGTTTCCATAGAAAAATCCTCTTGGAGCGAGTTTTACCCAATAGACATGCAATTTACATAGAACCCGTCATCGTGAAATTCCGTGTTCTGAAAAAGCGACATGCAACACGGATTCGACAAATATTCACTACAGAGTTGTTAGCATAAGGATTACCGAACTTTTATCCACCATAAAATCCATGTTGACACTTTGAAGCATTTTCTCATATTTCGAAAGTTTTTCCTAATGCCAGTTTTGAAAAGGAGGCTGATTCGCAGAAAAATTCTCGTGGAGCGGGTACTTCCCAATAGAAGTGTAATTTACACAGTTTCCCTCAGAGTGACATTCCACATTCCGAACACGCTACATGCATCAAGGTTTCAACAAACTTTCTCGAATGAGTTGTGGACATGTAGATTACAGAACTTTCATCCACCATAAATGGCATATATACACCTAGAAACATTAACTCCGAAATTGCAGCTTTTTCCTAATGCCAGTTTCGAAAATCAGGTCTTTTTCCAGGAAAAAATTTTTGGAGCGAATTCTAACCAATAGGCGTGTAATTTATATAGATTACATCGCCGGCATTTTCCGTGAAACCATCAGGCTACATGCATAATGCTTTCTACAAATATTCACCACAGATTTGTTTGCATGTGTTTTTACGATCTTGCATCACAATTCAAGGCATATTGACACTTTGAAGCATTTTCACTGATTTTGCAGATATTTTCAAAAGCCACTTTCAAAAATGAGGCAGATTTCCCAGAAAAATCTCTTGGAGCGAGTTCTATCCAAGAGACATGTATTTTACATAGATTCGCTCACCGTGATATTCTTTCATCCGAACACAATTCACGTATCTCGGATTCGACAAATATTCACTACAGAGATGTTAGCATGCGGATTACCGAACTTTCATCCACCACACAGGGCAGATTTACACCGAGAATCTAGTAATCTGAATTCGCAGGCTTTTCCAAACGTCAGTTTCAAAAATCAGGCCTATTTCTCAGGAAAAATCTCTTGGAGTGATTTCTAACCAAGAGAAATGTAATTTACATAAATTCCCTGGCCGTGAAATTCCGTGTTCTGAACATGCTACGTGCATATAGGATTGGACAAATATTCACTACAAATTTGTTAGCATGTGGATTACCGAACTTTCATCACAATACATTGAATATTGTTTCTTAGAAGTATTTTCTCAGATTTTGCAGCGTATTCGAAATGCCAGTTTCAAAATGACGAAGTTTTCGCAGAAAAACTCTCTCGGAGCGAGGTCTACCCAATAGAGAAGTAATTTAAATTGTTTCAATCACCGTGAAATTCCACGTTCTGAACTCGGTACATGCACAACGGATTAGAAAAAGATTCTTTAATATGTTGTGAAACTGTGGATTACCGAATTTTCTTGCAACATAAAGGCACATTTACACCTACAAATATTTACTATCATTTTGCAGGTCTTTCCAAACTTCAGATTCGATACTCATGCAATTTTAGGAGAAAAATTCTCCTCTAGGTCGTTATACTCAATAGAATTGTAATTTACATAGATTCATTACCATGAAATTCCATTTTCCAAAAGCGCTACATGAATCACGGTTTAAAAAATAATAACTAAACTGTTAATAACATGTGGATTACCGGACTTTCATTCACCATTCAAGGCATATTGAGACTAAGAAGCATTTTCTCAGATTTCACAGGGTTCTCCTAATGGCAGTTTTGAAAATGAGGCACATTACGCAGAAAAATTCTTTTCAAGCGAGTTCTACCCAATAGACCTGTAACTTACATTGTTTCCTTCACTATGACATTCCATATTCCGAACATGTCACATGCATCACGAATTCGACAAACATTATTTAATGGGTGTGAGCATGTTGATTACCGAACTTTCATCCACCATACAAGGCATATTTACACCTAGAAGTAATTATTGTGATTTTGCAGGTTTTTCCTAACATCCAGTTTCGAAAATCATGAAATTGTCGCAGAAACATTCAATTCAAGCGAGTTCTATCCAGTAGAATTGTTATTTTCAGAGGTTCACACACCGAGACATTCCGTGTTCCGAAAACGTTACATTCATCACGGCTTCGACAAACATTATTTAATGACTGTGAGCATGAGGATTACCGATTTTTCAACCACAATACAAGGCATATTTACACCTAGAAACATTAACTCTGAGTTCGCAGGTTTTTCCTAATAGCTGTTTCGAAAATCAGGCAGTTTTCAAAGGAAAAAACGGAGCGTGTTCTACCCAATAGATATGTAAATTACATACATTCTCCCAATGTGAAATTACGTGTTTCGAACACGCTACATGCAGAAAAGATTCGACAAATAACACTACAGTGTTTTTTGCATTTGGATTACAGGTCTTTCATCACAGTAGTAGGCATATTGATCCTTAGAAGCTTTTTCTCTGATTTCACAGAACTTTTGAAATGCCAGTTTCGAAAATGAGGCAGATTTCACGGCAGAAAACTTGGAGCGGGTTCTAACCAATAGAAATGTAATTTACATGGATTTGCTCACCGTGAAATTCCGTGTTCCGAACATGCTACATGCATCTCGGATGCGAGAAATATTCACTACACAGTTGTTAGCAAGTGGATTACAGCACTTTTATGCACCATACAAGGCTTACTGACACTTTGATGAATTTTCTCAGATTTCACCGGTTAGTTTTAATGCCAGTTTTGAAAATGAGGCAGATTTGGCAGAAAAATGCTCTTGGAGCCAGTTCTACCCAAAAGAGGTGTAACTTACCTAGTTTCAATCACCGTGACATTCCGTGTTCAGAACACGTTACATGCACCATGGATTCAACAAACATTCTTTAATGAGTTGTGAACATGTGTATTAACGAACTTTCATCCACCTTACAGTGCATATTTATACATAGAAATTTTATTCTGATTTAGTAGTTTTCTCCTTATGTCAGTCTATAAAATCATGCAGTTTCCATAGAAAAATCCTCTTGGAGCGAGTTTTACCCAATAGACATGCAATTTACATAGAACCCGTCATCGTGAAATTCCGTGTTCTGAAAAAGCGACATGCAACACGGATTCGACAAATATTCACTACAGAGTTGTTAGCATAAGGATTACCGAACTTTTATCCACCATAAAATCCATGTTGACACTTTGAAGCATTTTCTCATATTTCGAAAGTTTTTCCTAATGCCAGTTTTGAAAAGGAGGCTGATTCGCAGAAAAATTCTCGTGGAGCGGGTACTTCCCAATAGAAGTGTAATTTACACAGTTTCCCTCAGAGTGACATTCCACATTCCGAACACGCTACATGCATCAAGGTTTCAACAAACTTTCTCGAATGAGTTGTGGACATGTAGATTACAGAACTTTCATCCACCATAAATGGCATATATACACCTAGAAACATTAACTCCGAAATTGCAGCTTTTTCCTAATGCCAGTTTCGAAAATCAGGTCTTTTTCCAGGAAAAAATTTTTGGAGCGAATTCTAACCAATAGGCGTGTAATTTATATAGATTACATCGCCGGCATTTTCCGTGAAACCATCAGGCTACATGCATAATGCTTTCTACAAATATTCACCACAGATTTGTTTGCATGTGTTTTTACGATCTTGCATCACAATTCAAGGCATATTGACACTTTGAAGCATTTTCACTGATTTTGCAGATATTTTCAAAAGCCACTTTCAAAAATGAGGCAGATTTCCCAGAAAAATCTCTTGGAGCGAGTTCTATCCAAGAGACATGTATTTTACATAGATTCGCTCACCGTGATATTCTTTCATCCGAACACAATTCACGTATCTCGGATTCGACAAATATTCACTACAGAGATGTTAGCATGCGGATTACCGAACTTTCATCCACCACACAGGGCAGATTTACACCGAGAATCTAGTAATCTGAATTCGCAGGCTTTTCCAAACGTCAGTTTCAAAAATCAGGCCTATTTCTCAGGAAAAATCTCTTGGAGTGATTTCTAACCAAGAGAAATGTAATTTACATAAATTCCCTGGCCGTGAAATTCCGTGTTCTGAACATGCTACGTGCATATAGGATTGGACAAATATTCACTACAAATTTGTTAGCATGTGGATTACCGAACTTTCATCACAATACATTGAATATTGTTTCTTAGAAGTATTTTCTCAGATTTTGCAGCGTATTCGAAATGCCAGTTTCAAAATGACGAAGTTTTCGCAGAAAAACTCTCTCGGAGCGAGGTCTACCCAATAGAGAAGTAATTTAAATTGTTTCAATCACCGTGAAATTCCACGTTCTGAACTCGGTACATGCACAACGGATTAGAAAAAGATTCTTTAATATGTTGTGAAACTGTGGATTACCGAATTTTCTTGCAACATAAAGGCACATTTACACCTACAAATATTTACTATCATTTTGCAGGTCTTTCCAAACTTCAGATTCGATACTCATGCAATTTTAGGAGAAAAATTCTCCTCTAGGTCGTTATACTCAATAGAATTGTAATTTACATAGATTCATTACCATGAAATTCCGTTTTCCAAAAGCGCTACATGAATCACGGTTTAAAAAATAATAACTAGACTGTTAATAACATGTGGATTACCGGACTTTCATTCACCATTCAAGGCATATTGAGACTAAGAAGCATTTTCTCAGATTTCACAGGGTTCTCCTAATGGCAGTTTTGAAAATGAGGCACATTACGCAGAAAAATTCTCTTCAAGCGAGTTCTACCCAATAGACCTGTAACTTACATTGTTTCCTTCACTATGACATTCCATATTCCGAACATGTCACATGCATCACGAATTCGACAAACATTATTTAATGGGTGTGAGCATGTTGATTACCGAACTTTCATCCACCATACAAGGCATATTTACACCTAGAAGTAATTATTGTGATTTTGCAGGTTTTTCCTAACATCCAGTTTCGAAAATCATGAAATTGTCGCAGAAACATTCAATTCAAGCGAGTTCTATCCAGTAGAATTGTTATTTTCAGAGGTTCACACACCGAGACATTCCGTGTTTCGAAAACGTTACATTCATCACGGCTTCGACAAACATTATTTAATGACTGTGAGCATGAGGATTACCGATTTTTCAACCACAATACAAGGCATATTTACACCTAGAAACATTAACTCTGAGTTCGCAGCTTTTTCCTAATAGCTGTTTCGAAAATCAGGCAGTTTTCAAAGGAAAAAACGGAGCGTGTTCTACCCAATAGATATGTAAATTACATACATTCTCCCAATGTGAAATTACGTGTTTCGAACACGCTACATGCAGAAAAGATTCGACAAATAACACTACAGTGTTTTTTGCATTTGGATTACAGGTCTTTCATCACAGTAGTAGGCATATTGATCCTTAGAAGCTTTTTCTCTGATTTCACAGAACTTTTGAAATGCCAGTTTCGAAAATGAGGCAGATTTCACGGCAGAAAACTCTTGGAGCGGGTTCTAACCAATAGAAATGTAATTTACATGGATTTGCTCACCGTGAAATTCCGTGTTCCGAACACGCTACATGCATCTCGGATGCGAGAAATATTCACTACACAGTTGTTAGCAAGTGGATTACAGCACTTTTATGCACCATACAAGGCTTACTGACACTTTGATGAATTTTCTCAGATTTCACCGGTTAGTTTTAATGCCAGTTTTGAAAATGAGGCAGATTTGGCAGAAAAATGCTCTTGGAGCCAGTTCTACCCAAAAGAGGTGTAACTTACCTAGTTTCAATCACCGTGACATTCCGTGTTCAGAACACGTTACATGCACCATGGATTCAACAAACATTCTTTAATGAGTTGTGAACATGTGTATTAACGAACTTTCATCCACCTTACAGTGCATATTTATACATAGAAATTTTATTCTGATTTAGTAGTTTTCTCCTTATGTCAGTCTATAAAATCATGCAGTTTCCATAGAAAAATCCTCTTGGAGCGAGTTTTACCCAATAGACATGCAATTTACATAGAACCCGTCATCGTGAAATTCCGTGTTCTGAAAAAGCGACATGCAACACGGATTCGACAAATATTCACTACAGAGTTGTTAGCATAAGGATTACCGAACTTTTATCCACCATAAAATCCATGTTGACACTTTGAAGCATTTTCTCATATTTCGAAAGTTTTTCCTAATGCCAGTTTTGAAAAGGAGGCTGATTCGCAGAAAAATTCTCGTGGAGCGGGTACTTCCCAATAGAAGTGTAATTTACACAGTTTCCCTCAGAGTGACATTCCACATTCCGAACACGCTACATGCATCAAGGTTTCAACAAACTTTCTCGAATGAGTTGTGGACATGTAGATTACAGAACTTTCATCCACCATAAATGGCATATATACACCTAGAAACATTAACTCCGAAATTGCAGCTTTTTCCTAATGCCAGTTTCGAAAATCAGGTCTTTTTCCAGGAAAAAATTTTTGGAGCGAATTCTAACCAATAGGCGTGTAATTTATATAGATTACATCGCCGGCATTTTCCGTGAAACCATCAGGCTACATGCATAATGCTTTCTACAAATATTCACCACAGATTTGTTTGCATGTGTTTTTACGATCTTGCATCACAATTCAAGGCATATTGACACTTTGAAGCATTTTCACTGATTTTGCAGATATTTTCAAAAGCCACTTTCAAAAATGAGGCAGATTTCCCAGAAAAATCTCTTGGAGCGAATTCTATCCAAGAGACATGTATTTTACATAGATTCGCTCACCGTGATATTCTTTCATCCGAACACAATTCACGTATCTCGGATTCGACAAATATTCACTACAGAGATGTTAGCATGCGGATTACCGAACTTTCATCCACCACACAGGGCAGATTTACACCGAGAATCTAGTAATCTGAATTCGCAGGCTTTTCCAAACGTCAGTTTCAAAAATCAGGCCTATTTCTCAGGAAAAATCTCTTGGAGTGATTTCTAACCAAGAGAAATGTAATTTACATAAATTCCCTGGCCGTGAAATTCCGTGTTCTGAACATGCTACGTGCATATAGGATTGGACAAATATTCACTACAAATTTGTTAGCATGTGGATTACCGAACTTTCATCACAATACATTGAATATTGTTTCTTAGAAGTATTTTCTCAGATTTTGCAGCGTATTCGAAATGCCAGTTTCAAAATGACGAAGTTTTCGCAGAAAAACTCTCTCGGAGCGAGGTCTACCCAATAGAGAAGTAATTTAAATTGTTTCAATCACCGTGAAATTCCACGTTCTGAACTCGGTACATGCACAACGGATTAGAAAAAGATTCTTTAATATGTTGTGAAACTGTGGATTACCGAATTTTCTTGCAACATAAAGGCACATTTACACCTACAAATATTTACTATCATTTTGCAGGTCTTTCCAAACTTCAGATTCGATACTCATGCAATTTTAGGAGAAAAATTCTCCTCTAGGTCGTTATACTCAATAGAATTGTAATTTACATAGATTCATTACCATGAAATTCCGTTTTCCAAAAGCGCTACATGAATCACGGTTTAAAAAATAATAACTAAACTGTTAATAACATGTGGATTACCGGACTTTCATTCACCATTCAAGGCATATTGAGACTAAGAAGCATTTTCTCAGATTTCACAGGGTTCTCCTAATGGCAGTTTTGAAAATGAGGCACATTACGCAGAAAAATTCTCTTCAAGCGAGTTCTACCCAATAGACCTGTAACTTACATTGTTTCCTTCACTATGACATTCCATATTCCGAACATGTCACATGCATCACGAATTCGACAAACATTATTTAATGGGTGTGAGCATGTTGATTACCGAACTTTCATCCACCATACAAGGCATATTTACACCTAGAAGTAATTATTGTGATTTTGCAGGTTTTTCCTAACATCCAGTTTCGAAAATCATGAAATTGTCGCAGAAACATTCAATTCAAGCGAGTTCTATCCAGTAGAATTGTTATTTTCAGAGGTTCACACACCGAGACATTCCGTGTTCCGAAAACGTTACATTCATCACGGCTTCGACAAACATTATTTAATGACTGTGAGCATGAGGATTACCGATTTTTCAACCACAATACAAGGCATATTTACACCTAGAAACATTAACTCTGAGTTCGCAGCTTTTTCCTAATAGCTGTTTCGAAAATCAGGCAGTTTTCAAAGGAAAAAACGGAGCGTGTTCTACCCAATAGATATGTAAATTACATAGATTCTCCCAATGTGAAATTACGTGTTTCGAACACGCTACATGCAGAAAAGATTCGACAAATAACACTACAGTGTTTTTTGCATTTGGATTACAGGTCTTTCATCACAGTAGTAGGCATATTGATCCTTAGAAGCTTTTTCTCTGATTTCACAGAACTTTTGAAATGCCAGTTTCGAAAATGAGGCAGATTTCACGGCAGAAAACTCTTGGAGCGGGTTCTAACCAATAGAAATGTAATTTACATGGATTTGCTCACCGTGAAATTCCGTGTTCCGAACACGCTACATGCATCTCGGATGCGAGAAATATTCACTACACAGTTGTTAGCAAGTGGATTACAGCACTTTTATGCACCATACAAGGCTTACTGACACTTTGATGAATTTTCTCAGATTTCACCGGTTAGTTTTAATGCCAGTTTTGAAAATGAGGCAGATTTGGCAGAAAAATGCTCTTGGAGCCAGTTCTACCCAAAAGAGGTGTAACTTACCTAGTTTCAATCACCGTGACATTCCGTGTTCAGAACACGTTACATGCACCATGGATTCAACAAACATTCTTTAATGAGTTGTGAACATGTGTATTAACGAACTTTCATCCACCTTACAGTGCATATTTATACATAGAAATTTTATTCTGATTTAGTAGTTTTCTCCTTATGTCAGTCTATAAAATCATGCAGTTTCCATAGAAAAATCCTCTTGGAGCGAGTTTTACCCAATAGACATGCAATTTACATAGAACCCGTCATCGTGAAATTCCGTGTTCTGAAAAAGCGACATGCAACACGGATTCGACAAATATTCACTACAGAGTTGTTAGCATAAGGATTACCGAACTTTTATCCACCATAAAATCCATGTTGACACTTTGAAGCATTTTCTCATATTTCGAAAGTTTTTCCTAATGCCAGTTTTGAAAAGGAGGCTGATTCGCAGAAAAATTCTCGTGGAGCGGGTACTTCCCAATAGAAGTGTAATTTACACAGTTTCCCTCAGAGTGACATTCCACATTCCGAACACGCTACATGCATCAAGGTTTCAACAAACTTTCTCGAATGAGTTGTGGACATGTAGATTACAGAACTTTCATCCACCATAAATGGCATATATACACCTAGAAACATTAACTCCGAAATTGCAGCTTTTTCCTAATGCCAGTTTCGAAAATCAGGTCTTTTTCCAGGAAAAAATTTTTGGAGCGAATTCTAACCAATAGGCGTGTAATTTATATAGATTACATCGCCGGCATTTTCCGTGAAACCATCAGGCTACATGCATAATGCTTTCTACAAATATTCACCACAGATTTGTTTGCATGTGTTTTTACGATCTTGCATCACAATTCAAGGCATATTGACACTTTGAAGCATTTTCACTGATTTTGCAGATATTTTCAAAAGCCACTTTCAAAAATGAGGCAGATTTCCCAGAAAAATCTCTTGGAGCGAATTCTATCCAAGAGACATGTATTTTACATAGATTCGCTCACCGTGATATTCTTTCATCCGAACACAATTCACGTATCTCGGATTCGACAAATATTCACTACAGAGATGTTAGCATGCGGATTACCGAACTTTCATCCACCACACAGGGCAGATTTACACCGAGAATCTAGTAATCTGAATTCGCAGGCTTTTCCAAACGTCAGTTTCAAAAATCAGGCCTATTTCTCAGGAAAAATCTCTTGGAGTGATTTCTAACCAAGAGAAATGTAATTTACATAAATTCCCTGGCCGTGAAATTCCGTGTTCTGAACATGCTACGTGCATATAGGATTGGACAAATATTCACTACAAATTTGTTAGCATGTGGATTACCGAACTTTCATCACAATACATTGAATATTGTTTCTTAGAAGTATTTTCTCAGATTTTGCAGCGTATTCGAAATGCCAGTTTCAAAATGACGAAGTTTTCGCAGAAAAACTCTCTCGGAGCGAGGTCTACCCAATAGAGAAGTAATTTAAATTGTTTCAATCACCGTGAAATT
This sequence comes from Camelus dromedarius, assembly GCF_036321535.1. Taxonomy (NCBI): domain Eukaryota; kingdom Metazoa; phylum Chordata; class Mammalia; order Artiodactyla; family Camelidae; genus Camelus; species Camelus dromedarius. The sequence goes on along the minus strand of NW_026989821.1, from coordinate 170,030 downwards.
CCACGTTCTGAACTCGGTACATGCACAACGGATTAGAAAAAGATTCTTTAATATGTTGTGAAACTGTGGATTACCGAATTTTCTTGCAACATAAAGGCACATTTACACCTACAAATATTTACTATCATTTTGCAGGTCTTTCCAAACTTCAGATTCGATACTCATGCAATTTTAGGAGAAAAATTCTCCTCTAGGTCGTTATACTCAATAGAATTGTAATTTACATAGATTCATTACCATGAAATTCCGTTTTCCAAAAGCGCTACATGAATCACGGTTTAAAAAATAATAACTAAACTGTTAATAACATGTGGATTACCGGACTTTCATTCACCATTCAAGGCATATTGAGACTAAGAAGCATTTTCTCAGATTTCACAGGGTTCTCCTAATGGCAGTTTTGAAAATGAGGCACATTACGCAGAAAAATTCTCTTCAAGCGAGTTCTACCCAATAGACCTGTAACTTACATTGTTTCCTTCACTATGACATTCCATATTCCGAACATGTCACATGCATCACGAATTCGACAAACATTATTTAATGGGTGTGAGCATGTTGATTACCGAACTTTCATCCACCATACAAGGCATATTTACACCTAGAAGTAATTATTGTGATTTTGCAGGTTTTTCCTAACATCCAGTTTCGAAAATCATGAAATTGTCGCAGAAACATTCAATTCAAGCGAGTTCTATCCAGTAGAATTGTTATTTTCAGAGGTTCACACACCGAGACATTCCGTGTTCCGAAAACGTTACATTCATCACGGCTTCGACAAACATTATTTAATGACTGTGAGCATGAGGATTACCGATTTTTCAACCACAATACAAGGCATATTTACACCTAGAAACATTAACTCTGAGTTCGCAGCTTTTTCCTAATAGCTGTTTCGAAAATCAGGCAGTTTTCAAAGGAAAAAACGGAGCGTGTTCTACCCAATAGATATGTAAATTACATACATTCTCCCAATGTGAAATTACGTGTTTCGAACACGCTACATGCAGAAAAGATTCGACAAATAACACTACAGTGTTTTTTGCATTTGGATTACAGGTCTTTCATCACAGTAGTAGGCATATTGATCCTTAGAAGCTTTTTCTCTGATTTCACAGAACTTTTGAAATGCCAGTTTCGAAAATGAGGCAGATTTCACGGCAGAAAACTCTTGGAGCGGGTTCTAACCAATAGAAATGTAATTTACATGGATTTGCTCACCGTGAAATTCCGTGTTCCGAACACGCTACATGCATCTCGGATGCGAGAAATATTCACTACACAGTTGTTAGCAAGTGGATTACAGCACTTTTATGCACCATACAAGGCTTACTGACACTTTGATGAATTTTCTCAGATTTCACCGGTTAGTTTTAATGCCAGTTTTGAAAATGAGGCAGATTTGGCAGAAAAATGCTCTTGGAGCCAGTTCTACCCAAAAGAGGTGTAACTTACCTAGTTTCAATCACCGTGACATTCCGTGTTCAGAACACGTTACATGCACCATGGATTCAACAAACATTCTTTAATGAGTTGTGAACATGTGTATTAACGAACTTTCATCCACCTTACAGTGCATATTTATACATAGAAATTTTATTCTGATTTAGTAGTTTTCTCCTTATGTCAGTCTATAAAATCATGCAGTTTCCATAGAAAAATCCTCTTGGAGCGAGTTTTACCCAATAGACATGCAATTTACATAGAACCCGTCATCGTGAAATTCCGTGTTCTGAAAAAGCGACATGCAACACGGATTCGACAAATATTCACTACAGAGTTGTTAGCATAAGGATTACCGAACTTTTATCCACCATAAAATCCATGTTGACACTTTGAAGCATTTTCTCATATTTCGAAAGTTTTTCCTAATGCCAGTTTTGAAAAGGAGGCTGATTCGCAGAAAAATTCTCGTGGAGCGGGTACTTCCCAATAGAAGTGTAATTTACACAGTTTCCCTCAGAGTGACATTCCACATTCCGAACACGCTACATGCATCAAGGTTTCAACAAACTTTCTCGAATGAGTTGTGGACATGTAGATTACAGAACTTTCATCCACCATAAATGGCATATATACACCTAGAAACATTAACTCCGAAATTGCAGCTTTTTCCTAATGCCAGTTTCGAAAATCAGGTCTTTTTCCAGGAAAAAATTTTTGGAGCGAATTCTAACCAATAGGCGTGTAATTTATATAGATTACATCGCCGGCATTTTCCGTGAAACCATCAGGCTACATGCATAATGCTTTCTACAAATATTCACCACAGGTTTGTTTGCATGTGTTTTTACGATCTTGCATCACAATTCAAGGCATATTGACACTTTGAAGCATTTTCACTGATTTTGCAGATATTTTCAAAAGCCACTTTCAAAAATGAGGCAGATTTCCCAGAAAAATCTCTTGGAGCGAATTCTATCCAAGAGACATGTATTTTACATAGATTCGCTCACCGTGATATTCTTTCATCCGAACACAATTCACGTATCTCGGATTCGACAAATATTCACTACAGAGATGTTAGCATGCGGATTACCGAACTTTCATCCACCACACAGGGCAGATTTACACCGAGAATCTAGTAATCTGAATTCGCAGGCTTTTCCAAACGTCAGTTTCAAAAATCAGGCCTATTTCTCAGGAAAAATCTCTTGGAGTGATTTCTAACCAAGAGAAATGTAATTTACATAAATTCCCTGGCCGTGAAATTCCGTGTTCTGAACATGCTACGTGCATATAGGATTGGACAAATATTCACTACAAATTTGTTAGCATGTGGATTACCGAACTTTCATCACAATACATTGAATATTGTTTCTTAGAAGTATTTTCTCAGATTTTGCAGCGTATTCGAAATGCCAGTTTCAAAATGATGAAGTTTTCGCAGAAAAACTCTCTCGGAGCGAGGTCTACCCAATAGAGAAGTAATTTAAATTGTTTCAATCACCGTGAAATTCCACGTTCTGAACTCGGTACATGCACAACGGATTAGAAAAAGATTCTTTAATATGTTGTGAAACTGTGGATTACCGAATTTTCTTGCAACATAAAGGCACATTTACACCTACAAATATTTACTATCATTTTGCAGGTTTTTCCAAACTTCAGATTCGATACTCATGCAATTTTAGGAGAAAAATTCTCCTCTAGGTCGTTATACTCAATAGAATTGTAATTTACATAGATTCATTACCATGAAATTCCGTTTTCCAAAAGCGCTACATGAATCACGGTTTAAAAAATAATAACTAGACTGTTAATAACATGTGGATTACCGGACTTTCATTCACCATTCAAGGCATATTGAGACTAAGAAGCATTTTCTCAGATTTCACAGGGTTCTCCTAATGGCAGTTTTGAAAATGAGGCACATTACGCAGAAAAATTCTCTTCAAGCGAGTTCTACCCAATAGACCTGTAACTTACATTGTTTCCTTCACTATGACATTCCATATTCCGAACATGTCACATGCATCACGAATTCGACAAACATTATTTAATGGGTGTGAGCATGTTGATTACCGAACTTTCATCCACCATACAAGGCATATTTACACCTAGAAGTAATTATTGTGATTTTGCAGGTTTTTCCTAACATCCAGTTTCGAAAATCATGAAATTGTCGCAGAAACATTCAATTCAAGCGAGTTCTATCCAGTAGAATTGTTATTTTCAGAGGTTCACACACCGAGACATTCCGTGTTTCGAAAACGTTACATTCATCACGGCTTCGACAAACATTATTTAATGACTGTGAGCATGAGGATTACCGATTTTTCAACCACAATACAAGGCATATTTACACCTAGAAACATTAACTCTGAGTTCGCAGCTTTTTCCTAATAGCTGTTTCGAAAATCAGGCAGTTTTCAAAGGAAAAAACGGAGCGTGTTCTACCCAATAGATATGTAAATTACATAGATTCTCCCAATGTGAAATTACGTGTTTCGAACACGCTACATGCAGAAAAGATTCGACAAATAACACTACAGTGTTTTTTGCATTTGGATTACAGGTCTTTCATCACAGTAGTAGGCATATTGATCCTTAGAAGCTTTTTCTCTGATTTCACAGAACTTTTGAAATGCCAGTTTCGAAAATGAGGCAGATTTCACGGCAGAAAACTCTTGGAGCGGGTTCTAACCAATAGAAATGTAATTTACATGGATTTGCTCACCGTGAAATTCCGTGTTCCGAACACGCTACATGCATCTCGGATGCGAGAAATATTCACTACACAGTTGTTAGCAAGTGGATTACAGCACTTTTATGCACCATACAAGGCTTACTGACACTTTGATGAATTTTCTCAGATTTCACCGGTTAGTTTTAATGCCAGTTTTGAAAATGAGGCAGATTTGGCAGAAAAATGCTCTTGGAGCCAGTTCTACCCAAAAGAGGTGTAACTTACCTAGTTTCAATCACCGTGACATTCCGTGTTCAGAACACGTTACATGCACCATGGATTCAACAAACATTCTTTAATGAGTTGTGAACATGTGTATTAACGAACTTTCATCCACCTTACAGTGCATATTTATACATAGAAATTTTATTCTGATTTAGTAGTTTTCTCCTTATGTCAGTCTATAAAATCATGCAGTTTCCATAGAAAAATCCTCTTGGAGCGAGTTTTACCCAATAGACATGCAATTTACATAGAACCCGTCATCGTGAAATTCCGTGTTCTGAAAAAGCGACATGCAACACGGATTCGACAAATATTCACTACAGAGTTGTTAGCATAAGGATTACCGAACTTTTATCCACCATAAAATCCATGTTGACACTTTGAAGCATTTTCTCATATTTCGAAAGTTTTTCCTAATGCCAGTTTTGAAAAGGAGGCTGATTCGCAGAAAAATTCTCGTGGAGCGGGTACTTCCCAATAGAAGTGTAATTTACACAGTTTCCCTCAGAGTGACATTCCACATTCCGAACACGCTACATGCATCAAGGTTTCAACAAACTTTCTCGAATGAGTTGTGGACATGTAGATTACAGAACTTTCATCCACCATAAATGGCATATATACACCTAGAAACATTAACTCCGAAATTGCAGCTTTTTCCTAATGCCAGTTTCGAAAATCAGGTCTTTTTCCAGGAAAAAATTTTTGGAGCGAATTCTAACCAATAGGCGTGTAATTTATATAGATTACATCGCCGGCATTTTCCGTGAAACCATCAGGCTACATGCATAATGCTTTCTACAAATATTCACCACAGATTTGTTTGCATGTGTTTTTACGATCTTGCATCACAATTCAAGGCATATTGACACTTTGAAGCATTTTCACTGATTTTGCAGATATTTTCAAAAGCCACTTTCAAAAATGAGGCAGATTTCCCAGAAAAATCTCTTGGAGCGAGTTCTATCCAAGAGACATGTATTTTACATAGATTCGCTCACCGTGATATTCTTTCATCCGAACACAATTCACGTATCTCGGATTCGACAAATATTCACTACAGAGATGTTAGCATGCGGATTACCGAACTTTCATCCACCACACAGGGCAGATTTACACCGAGAATCTAGTAATCTGAATTCGCAGGCTTTTCCAAACGTCAGTTTCAAAAATCAGGCCTATTTCTCAGGAAAAATCTCTTGGAGTGATTTCTAACCAAGAGAAATGTAATTTACATAAATTCCCTGGCCGTGAAATTCCGTGTTCTGAACATGCTACGTGCATATAGGATTGGACAAATATTCACTACAAATTTGTTAGCATGTGGATTACCGAACTTTCATCACAATACATTGAATATTGTTTCTTAGAAGTATTTTCTCAGATTTTGCAGCGTATTCGAAATGCCAGTTTCAAAATGACGAAGTTTTCGCAGAAAAACTCTCTCGGAGCGAGGTCTACCCAATAGAGAAGTAATTTAAATTGTTTCAATCACCGTGAAATTCCACGTTCTGAACTCGGTACATGCACAACGGATTAGAAAAAGATTCTTTAATATGTTGTGAAACTGTGGATTACCGAATTTTCTTGCAACATAAAGGCACATTTACACCTACAAATATTTACTATCATTTTGCAGGTCTTTCCAAACTTCAGATTCGATACTCATGCAATTTTAGGAGAAAAATTCTCCTCTAGGTCGTTATACTCAATAGAATTGTAATTTACATAGATTCATTACCATGAAATTCCATTTTCCAAAAGCGCTACATGAATCACGGTTTAAAAAATAATAACTAGACTGTTAATAACATGTGGATTACCGGACTTTCATTCACCATTCAAGGCATATTGAGACTAAGAAGCATTTTCTCAGATTTCACAGGGTTCTCCTAATGGCAGTTTTGAAAATGAGGCACATTACGCAGAAAAATTCTCTTCAAGCGAGTTCTACCCAATAGACCTGTAACTTACATTGTTTCCTTCACTATGACATTCCATATTCCGAACATGTCACATGCATCACGAATTCGACAAACATTATTTAATGGGTGTGAGCATGTTGATTACCGAACTTTCATCCACCATACAAGGCATATTTACACCTAGAAGTAATTATTGTGATTTTGCAGGTTTTTCCTAACATCCAGTTTCGAAAATCATGAAATTGTCACAGAAACATTCAATTCAAGCGAGTTCTATCCAGTAGAATTGTTATTTTCAGAGGTTCACACACCGAGACATTCCGTGTTCCGAAAACGTTACATTCATCACGGCTTCGACAAACATTATTTAATGACTGTGAGCATGAGGATTACCGATTTTTCAACCACAATACAAGGCATATTTACACCTAGAAACATTAACTCTGAGTTCGCAGCTTTTTCCTAATAGCTGTTTCGAAAATCAGGCAGTTTTCAAAGGAAAAAACGGAGCGTGTTCTACCCAATAGATATGTAAATTACATACATTCTCCCAATGTGAAATTACGTGTTTCGAACACGCTACATGCAGAAAAGATTCGACAAATAACACTACAGTGTTTTTTGCATTTGGATTACAGGTCTTTCATCACAGTAGTAGGCATATTGATCCTTAGAAGCTTTTTCTCTGATTTCACAGAACTTTTGAAATGCCAGTTTCGAAAATGAGGCAGATTTCACGGCAGAAAACTCTTGGAGCGGGTTCTAACCAATAGAAATGTAATTTACATGGATTTGCTCACCGTGAAATTCCGTGTTCCGAACACGCTACATGCATCTCGGATGCGAGAAATATTCACTACACAGTTGTTAGCAAGTGGATTACAGCACTTTTATGCACCATACAAGGCTTACTGACACTTTGATGAATTTTCTCAGATTTCACCGGTTAGTTTTAATGCCAGTTTTGAAAATGAGGCAGATTTGGCAGAAAAATGCTCTTGGAGCCAGTTCTACCCAAAAGAGGTGTAACTTACCTAGTTTCAATCACCGTGACATTCCGTGTTCAGAACACGTTACATGAACCATGGATTCAACAAACATTCTTTAATGAGTTGTGAACATGTGTATTAACGAACTTTCATCCACCTTACAGTGCATATTTATACATAGAAATTTTATTCTGATTTAGTAGTTTTCTCCTTATGTCAGTCTATAAAATCATGCAGTTTCCATAGAAAAATCCTCTTGGAGCGAGTTTTACCCAATAGACATGCAATTTACATAGAACCCGTCATCGTGAAATTCCGTGTTCTGAAAAAGCGACATGCAACACGGATTCGACAAATATTCACTACAGAGTTGTTAGCATAAGGATTACCGAACTTTTATCCACCATAAAATCCATGTTGACACTTTGAAGCATTTTCTCATATTTCGAAAGTTTTTCCTAATGCCAGTTTTGAAAAGGAGGCTGATTCGCAGAAAAATTCTCGTGGAGCGGGTACTTCCCAATAGAAGTGTAATTTACACAGTTTCCCTCAGAGTGACATTCCACATTCCGAACACGCTACATGCATCAAGGTTTCAACAAACTTTCTCGAATGAGTTGTGGACATGTAGATTACAGAACTTTCATCCACCATAAATGGCATATATACACCTAGAAACATTAACTCCGAAATTGCAGCTTTTTCCTAATGCCAGTTTCGAAAATCAGGTCTTTTTCCAGGAAAAAATTTTTGGAGCGAATTCTAACCAATAGGCGTGTAATTTATATAGATTACATCGCCGGCATTTTCCGTGAAACCATCAGGCTACATGCATAATGCTTTCTACAAATATTCACCACAGATTTGTTTGCATGTGTTTTTACGATCTTGCATCACAATTCAAGGCATATTGACACTTTGAAGCATTTTCACTGATTTTGCAGATATTTTCAAAAGCCACTTTCAAAAATGAGGCAGATTTCCCAGAAAAATCTCTTGGAGCGAGTTCTATCCAAGAGACATGTATTTTACATAGATTCGCTCACCGTGATATTCTTTCATCCGAACACAATTCACGTATCTCGGATTCGACAAATATTCACTACAGAGATGTTAGCATGCGGATTACCGAACTTTCATCCACCACACAGGGCAGATTTACACCGAGAATCTAGTAATCTGAATTCGCAGGCTTTTCCAAACGTCAGTTTCAAAAATCAGGCCTATTTCTCAGGAAAAATCTCTTGGAGTGATTTCTAACCAAGAGAAATGTAATTTACATAAATTCCCTGGCCGTGAAATTCCGTGTTCTGAACATGCTACATGCATATAGGATTGGACAAATATTCACTACAAATTTGTTAGCATGTGGATTACCGAACTTTCATCACAATACATTGAATATTGTTTCTTAGAAGTATTTTCTCAGATTTTGCAGCGTATTCGAAATGCCAGTTTCAAAATGACGAAGTTTTCGCAGAAAAACTCTCTCGGAGCGAGGTCTACCCAATAGAGAAGTAATTTAAATTGTTTCAATCACCGTGAAATTCCACGTTCTGAACTCGGTACATGCACAACGGATTAGAAAAAGATTCTTTAATATGTTGTGAAACTGTGGATTACCGAATTTTCTTGCAACATAAAGGCACATTTACACCTACAAATATTTACTATCATTTTGCAGGTCTTTCCAAACTTCAGATTCGATACTCATGCAATTTTAGGAGAAAAATTCTCCTCTAGGTCGTTATACTCAATAGAATTGTAATTTACATAGATTCATTACCATGAAATTCCGTTTTCCAAAAGCGCTACATGAATCACGGTTTAAAAAATAATAACTAGACTGTTAATAACATGTGGATTACCGGACTTTCATTCACCATTCAAGGCATATTGAGACTAAGAAGCATTTTCTCAGATTTCACAGGGTTCTCCTAATGGCAGTTTTGAAAATGAGGCACATTACGCAGAAAAATTCTCTTCAAGCGAGTTCTACCCAATAGACCTGTAACTTACATTGTTTCCTTCACTATGACATTCCATATTCCGAACATGTCACATGCATCACGAATTCGACAAACATTATTTAATGGGTGTGAGCATGTTGATTACCGAACTTTCATCCACCATACAAGGCATATTTACACCTAGAAGTAATTATTGTGATTTTGCAGGTTTTTCCTAACATCCAGTTTCGAAAATCATGAAATTGTCGCAGAAACATTCAATTCAAGCGAGTTCTATCCAGTAGAATTGTTATTTTCAGAGGTTCACACACCGAGACATTCCGTGTTCCGAAAACGTTACATTCATCACGGCTTCGACAAACATTATTTAATGACTGTGAGCATGAGGATTACCGATTTTTCAACCACAATACAAGGCATATTTACACCTAGAAACATTAACTCTGAGTTCGCAGCTTTTTCCTAATAGCTGTTTCGAAAATCAGGCAGTTTTCAAAGGAAAAAACGGAGCGTGTTCTACCCAATAGATATGTAAATTACATAGATTCTCCCAATGTGAAATTACGTGTTTCGAACACGCTACATGCAGAAAAGATTCGACAAATAACACTACAGTTTTTTTTTGCATTTGGATTACAGGTCTTTCATCACAGTAGTAGGCATATTGATCCTTAGAAGCTTTTTCTCTGATTTCACAGAACTTTTGAAATGCCAGTTTCGAAAATGAGGCAGATTTCACGGCAGAAAACTCTTGGAGCGGGTTCTAACCAATAGAAATGTAATTTACATGGATTTGCTCACCGTGAAATTCCGTGTTCCGAACACGCTACATGCATCTCGGATGCGAGAAATATTCACTACACAGTTGTTAGCAAGTGGATTACAGCACTTTTATGCACCATACAAGGCTTACTGACACTTTGATGAATTTTCTCAGATTTCACCGGTTAGTTTTAATGCCAGTTTTGAAAATGAGGCAGATTTGGCAGAAAAATGCTCTTGGAGCCAGTTCTACCCAAAAGAGGTGTAACTTACCTAGTTTCAATCACCGTGACATTCCGTGTTCAGAACACGTTACATGCACCATGGATTCAACAAACATTCTTTAATGAGTTGTGAACATGTGTATTAACGAACTTTCATCCACCTTACAGTGCATATTTATACATAGAAATTTTATTCTGATTTAGTAGTTTTCTCCTTATGTCAGTCTATAAAATCATGCAGTTTCCATAGAAAAATCCTCTTGGAGCGAGTTTTACCCAATAGACATGCAATTTACATAGAACCCGTCATCGTGAAATTCCGTGTTCTGAAAAAGCGACATGCAACACGGATTCGACAAATATTCACTACAGAGTTGTTAGCATAAGGATTACCGAACTTTTATCCACCATAAAATCCATGTTGACACTTTGAAGCATTTTCTCATATTTCGAAAGTTTTTCCTAATGCCAGTTTTGAAAAGGAGGCTGATTCGCAGAAAAATTCTCGTGGAGCGGGTACTTCCCAATAGAAGTGTAATTTACACAGTTTCCCTCAGAGTGACATTCCACATTCCGAACACGCTACATGCATCAAGGTTTCAACAAACTTTCTCGAATGAGTTGTGGACATGTAGATTACAGAACTTTCATCCACCATAAATGGCATATATACACCTAGAAACATTAACTCCGAAATTGCAGCTTTTTCCTAATGCCAGTTTCGAAAATCAGGTCTTTTTCCAGGAAAAAATTTTTGGAGCGAATTCTAACCAATAGGCGTGTAATTTATATAGATTACATCGCCGGCATTTTCCGTGAAACCATCAGGCTACATGCATAATGCTTTCTACAAATATTCACCACAGATTTGTTTGCATGTGTTTTTACGATCTTGCATCACAATTCAAGGCATATTGACACTTTGAAGCATTTTCACTGATTTTGCAGATATTTTCAAAAGCCACTTTCAAAAATGAGGCAGATTTCCCAGAAAAATCTCTTGGAGCGAGTTCTATCCAAGAGACATGTATTTTACATAGATTCGCTCACCGTGATATTCTTTCATCCGAACACAATTCACGTATCTCGGATTCGACAAATATTCACTACAGAGATGTTAGCATGCGGATTACCGAACTTTCATCCACCACACAGGGCAGATTTACACCGAGAATCTAGTAATCTGAATTCGCAGGCTTTTCCAAACGTCTGTTTCAAAAATCAGGCCTATTTCTCAGGAAAAATCTCTTGGAGTGATTTCTAACCAAGAGAAATGTAATTTACATAAATTCCCTGGCCGTGAAATTCCGTGTTCTGAACATGCTACGTGCATATAGGATTGGACAAATATTCACTACAAATTTGTTAGCATGTGGATTACCGAACTTTCATCACAATACATTGAATATTGTTTCTTAGAAGTATTTTCTCAGATTTTGCAGCGTATTCGAAATGCCAGTTTCAAAATGACGAAGTTTTCGCAGAAAAACTCTCTCGGAGCGAGGTCTACCCAATAGAGAAGTAATTTAAATTGTTTCAATCACCGTGAAATTCCACGTTCTGAACTCGGTACATGCACAACGGATTAGAAAAAGATTCTTTAATATGTTGTGAAACTGTGGATTACCGAATTTTCTTGCAACATAAAGGCACATTTACACCTACAAATATTTACTATCATTTTGCAGGTCTTTCCAAACTTCAGATTCGATACTCATGCAATTTTAGGAGAAAAATTCTCCTCTAGGTCGTTATACTCAATAGAATTGTAATTTACATAGATTCATTACCATGAAATTCCGTTTTCCAAAAGCGCTACATGAATCACGGTTTAAAAAATAATAACTAGACTGTTAATAACATGTGGATTACCGGACTTTCATTCACCATTCAAGGCATATTGAGACTAAGAAGCATTTTCTCAGATTTCACAGGGTTCTCCTAATGGCAGTTTTGAAAATGAGGCACATTACGCAGAAAAATTCTCTTCAAGCGAGTTCTACCCAATAGACCTGTAACTTACATTGTTTCCTTCACTATGACATTCCATATTCCGAACATGTCACATGCATCACGAATTCGACAAACATTATTTAATGGGTGTGAGCATGTTGATTACCGAACTTTCATCCACCATACAAGGCATATTTACACCTAGAAGTAATTATTGTGATTTTGCAGGTTTTTCCTAACATCCAGTTTCGAAAATCATGAAATTGTCGCAGAAACATTCAATTCAAGCGAGTTCTATCCAGTAGAATTGTTATTTTCAGAGGTTCACACACCGAGACATTCCGTGTTCCGAAAACGTTACATTCATCACGGCTTCGACAAACATTATTTAATGACTGTGAGCATGAGGATTACCGATTTTTCAACCACAATACAAGGCATATTTACACCTAGAAACATTAACTCTGAGTTCGCAGCTTTTTCCTAATAGCTGTTTCGAAAATCAGGCAGTTTTCAAAGGAAAAAACGGAGCGTGTTCTACCCAATAGATATGTAAATTACATACATTCTCCCAATGTGAAATTACGTGTTTCGAACACGCTACATGCAGAAAAGATTCGACAAATAACACTACAGTGTTTTTTGCATTTGGATTACAGGTCTTTCATCACAGTAGTAGGCATATTGATCCTTAGAAGCTTTTTCTCTGATTTCACAGAACTTTTGAAATGCCAGTTTCGAAAATGAGGCAGATTTCACGGCAGAAAACTCTTGGAGCGGGTTCTAACCAATAGAAATGTAATTTACATGGATTTGCTCACCGTGAAATTCCGTGTTCCGAACACGCTACATGCATCTCGGATGCGAGAAATATTCACTACACAGTTGTTAGCAAGTGGATTACAGCACTTTTATGCACCATACAAGGCTTACTGACACTTTGATGAATTTTCTCAGATTTCACCGGTTAGTTTTAATGCCAGTTTTGAAAATGAGGCAGATTTGGCAGAAAAATGCTCTTGGAGCCAGTTCTACCCAAAAGAGGTGTAACTTACCTAGTTTCAATCACCGTGACATTCCGTGTTCAGAACACGTTACATGCACCATGGATTCAACAAACATTCTTTAATGAGTTGTGAACATGTGTATTAACGAACTTTCATCCACCTTACAGTGCATATTTATACATAGAAATTTTATTCTGATTTAGTAGTTTTCTCCTTATGTCAGTCTATAAAATCATGCAGTTTCCATAGAAAAATCCTCTTGGAGCGAGTTTTACCCAATAGACATGCAATTTACATAGAACCCGTCATCGTGAAATTCCGTGTTCTGAAAAAGCGACATGCAACACGGATTCGACAAATATTCACTACAGAGTTGTTAGCATAAGGATTACCGAACTTTTATCCACCATAAAATCCATGTTGACACTTTGAAGCATTTTCTCATATTTCGAAAGTTTTTCCTAATGCCAGTTTTGAAAAGGAGGCTGATTCGCAGAAAAATTCTCGTGGAGCGGGTACTTCCCAATAGAAGTGTAATTTACACAGTTTCCCTCAGAGTGACATTCCACATTCCGAACACGCTACATGCATCAAGGTTTCAACAAACTTTCTCGAATGAGTTGTGGACATGTAGATTACAGAACTTTCATCCACCATAAATGGCATATATACACCTAGAAACATTAACTCCGAAATTGCAGCTTTTTCCTAATGCCAGTTTCGAAAATCAGGTCTTTTTCCAGGAAAAAATTTTTGGAGCGAATTCTAACCAATAGGCGTGTAATTTATATAGATTACATCGCCGGCATTTTCCGTGAAACCATCAGGCTACATGCATAATGCTTTCTACAAATATTCACCACAGATTTGTTTGCATGTGTTTTTACGATCTTGCATCACAATTCAAGGCATATTGACACTTTGAAGCATTTTCACTGATTTTGCAGATATTTTCAAAAGCCACTTTCAAAATGAGGCAGATTTCCCAGAAAAAACTCTTGGAGCGAGTTCTATCCAAGAGACATGTATTTTACATAGATTCGCTCACCGTGATATTCTTTCATCCGAACACAATTCACGTATCTCGGATTCGACAAATATTCACTACAGAGATGTTAGCATGCGGATTACCGAACTTTCATCCACCACACAGGGCAGATTTACACCGAGAATCTAGTAATCTGAATTCGCAGGCTTTTCCAAACGTCAGTTTCAAAAATCAGGCCTATTTCTCAGGAAAAATCTCTTGGAGTGATTTCTAACCAAGAGAAATGTAATTTACATAAATTCCCTGGCCGTGAAATTCCGTGTTCTGAACATGCTACATGCATATAGGATTGGACAAATATTCACTACAAATTTGTTAGCATGTGGATTACCGAACTTTCATCACAATACATTGAATATTGTTTCTTAGAAGTATTTTCTCAGATTTTGCAGCGTATTCGAAATGCCAGTTTCAAAATGACGAAGTTTTCGCAGAAAAACTCTCTCGGAGCGAGGTCTACCCAATAGAGAAGTAATTTAAATTGTTTCAATCACCGTGAAATTCCACGTTCTGAACTCGGTACATGCACAACGGATTAGAAAAAGATTCTTTAATATGTTGTGAAACTGTGGATTACCGAATTTTCTTGCAACATAAAGGCACATTTACACCTACAAATATTTACTATCATTTTGCAGGTCTTTCCAAACTTCAGATTCGATACTCATGCAATTTTAGGAGAAAAATTCTCCTCTAGGTCGTTATACTCAATAGAATTTTAATTTACATAGATTCATTACCATGAAATTCCGTTTTCCAAAAGCGCTACATGAATCACGGTTTAAAAAATAATAACTAGACTGTTAATAACATGTGGATTACCGGACTTTCATTCACCATTCAAGGCATATTGAGACTAAGAAGCATTTTCTCAGATTTCACAGGGTTCTCCTAATGGCAGTTTTGAAAATGAGGCACATTACGCAGAAAAATTCTCTTCAAGCGAGTTCTACCCAATAGACCTGTAACTTACATTGTTTCCTTCACTATGACATTCCATATTCCGAACATGTCACATGCATCACGAATTCGACAAACATTATTTAATGGGTGTGAGCATGTTGATTACCGAACTTTCATCCACCATACAAGGCATATTTACACCTAGAAGTAATTATTGTGATTTTGCAGGTTTTTCCTAACATCCAGTTTCGAAAATCATGAAATTGTCGCAGAAACATTCAATTCAAGCGAGTTCTATCCAGTAGAATTGTTATTTTCAGAGGTTCACACACCGAGACATTCCGTGTTCCGAAAACGTTACATTCATCACGGCTTCGACAAACATTATTTAATGACTGTGAGCATGAGGATTACCGATTTTTCAACCACAATACAAGGCATATTTACACCTAGAAACATTAACTCTGAGTTCGCAGCTTTTTCCTAATAGCTGTTTCGAAAATCAGGCAGTTTTCAAAGGAAAAAACGGAGCGTGTTCTACCCAATAGATATGTAAATTACATAGATTCTCCCAATGTGAAATTACGTGTTTCGAACACGCTACATGCAGAAAAGATTCGACAAATAACACTACAGTTTTTTTTTGCATTTGGATTACAGGTCTTTCATCACAGTAGTAGGCATATTGATCCTTAGAAGCTTTTTCTCTGATTTCACAGAACTTTTGAAATGCCAGTTTCGAAAATGAGGCAGATTTCACGGCAGAAAACTCTTGGAGCGGGTTCTAACCAATAGAAATGTAATTTACATGGATTTGCTCACCGTGAAATTCCGTGTTCCGAACACGCTACATGCATCTCGGATGCGAGAAATATTCACTACACAGTTGTTAGCAAGTGGATTACAGCACTTTTATGCACCATACAAGGCTTACTGACACTTTGATGAATTTTCTCAGATTTCACCGGTTAGTTTTAATGCCAGTTTTGAAAATGAGGCAGATTTGGCAGAAAAATGCTCTTGGAGCCAGTTCTACCCAAAAGAGGTGTAACTTACCTAGTTTCAATCACCGTGACATTCCGTGTTCAGAACACGTTACATGCACCATGGATTCAACAAACATTCTTTAATGAGTTGTGAACATGTGTATTAACGAACTTTCATCCACCTTACAGTGCATATTTATACATAGAAATTTTATTCTGATTTAGTAGTTTTCTCCTTATGTCAGTCTATAAAATCATGCAGTTTCCATAGAAAAATCCTCTTGGAGCGAGTTTTACCCAATAGACATGCAATTTACATAGAACCCGTCATCGTGAAATTCCGTGTTCTGAAAAAGCGACATGCAACACGGATTCGACAAATATTCACTACAGAGTTGTTAGCATAAGGATTACCGAACTTTTATCCACCATAAAATCCATGTTGACACTTTGAAGCATTTTCTCATATTTCGAAAGTTTTTCCTAATGCCAGTTTTGAAAAGGAGGCTGATTCGCAGAAAAATTCTCGTGGAGCGGGTACTTCCCAATAGAAGTGTAATTTACACAGTTTCCCTCAGAGTGACATTCCACATTCCGAACACGCTACATGCATCAAGGTTTCAACAAACTTTCTCGAATGAGTTGTGGACATGTAGATTACAGAACTTTCATCCACCATAAATGGCATATATACACCTAGAAACATTAACTCCGAAATTGCAGCTTTTTCCTAATGCCAGTTTCGAAAATCAGGTCTTTTTCCAGGAAAAAATTTTTGGAGCGAATTCTAACCAATAGGCGTGTAATTTATATAGATTACATCGCCGGCATTTTCCGTGAAACCATCAGGCTACATGCATAATGCTTTCTACAAATATTCACCACAGATTTGTTTGCATGTGTTTTTACGATCTTGCATCACAATTCAAGGCATATTGACACTTTGAAGCATTTTCACTGATTTTGCAGATATTTTCAAAAGCCACTTTCAAAAATGAGGCAGATTTCCCAGAAAAATCTCTTGGAGCGAATTCTATCCAAGAGACATGTATTTTACATAGATTCGCTCACCGTGATATTCTTTCATCCGAACACAATTCACGTATCTCGGATTCGACAAATATTCACTACAGAGATGTTAGCATGCGGATTACCGAACTTTCATCCACCACACAGGGCAGATTTACACCGAGAATCTAGTAATCTGAATTCGCAGGCTTTTCCAAACGTCAGTTTCAAAAATCAGGCCTATTTCTCAGGAAAAATCTCTTGGAGTGATTTCTAACCAAGAGAAATGTAATTTACATAAATTCCCTGGCCGTGAAATTCCGTGTTCTGAACATGCTACGTGCATATAGGATTGGACAAATATTCACTACAAATTTGTTAGCATGTGGATTACCGAACTTTCATCACAATACATTGAATATTGTTTCTTAGAAGTATTTTCTCAGATTTTGCAGCGTATTCGAAATGCCAGTTTCAAAATGACGAAGTTTTCGCAGAAAAACTCTCTCGGAGCGAGGTCTACCCAATAGAGAAGTAATTTAAATTGTTTCAATCACCGTGAAATTCCACGTTCTGAACTCGGTACATGCACAACGGATTAGAAAAAGATTCTTTAATATGTTGTGAAACTGTGGATTACCGAATTTTCTTGCAACATAAAGGCACATTTACACCTACAAATATTTACTATCATTTTGCAGGTCTTTCCAAACTTCAGATTCGATACTCATGCAATTTTAGGAGAAAAATTCTCCTCTAGGTCGTTATACTCAATAGAATTGTAATTTACATAGATTCATTACCATGAAATTCCGTTTTCCAAAAGCGCTACATGAATCACGGTTTAAAAAATAATAACTAGACTGTTAATAACATGTGGATTACCGGACTTTCATTCACCATTCAAGGCATATTGAGACTAAGAAGCATTTTCTCAGATTTCACAGGGTTCTCCTAATGGCAGTTTTGAAAATGAGGCACATTACGCAGAAAAATTCTCTTCAAGCGAGTTCTACCCAATAGACCTGTAACTTACATTGTTTCCTTCACTATGACATTCCATATTCCGAACATGTCACATGCATCACGAATTCGACAAACATTATTTAATGGGTGTGAGCATGTTGATTACCGAACTTTCATCCACCATACAAGGCATATTTACACCTAGAAGTAATTATTGTGATTTTGCAGGTTTTTCCTAACATCCAGTTTCGAAAATCATGAAATTGTCGCAGAAACATTCAATTCAAGCGAGTTCTATCCAGTAGAATTGTTATTTTCAGAGGTTCACACACCGAGACATTCCGTGTTCCGAAAACGTTACATTCATCACGGCTTCGACAAACATTATTTAATGACTGTGAGCATGAGGATTACCGATTTTTCAACCACAATACAAGGCATATTTACACCTAGAAACATTAACTCTGAGTTCGCAGCTTTTTCCTAATAGCTGTTTCGAAAATCAGGCAGTTTTCAAAGGAAAAAACGGAGCGTGTTCTACCCAATAGATATGTAAATTACATAGATTCTCCCAATGTGAAATTACGTGTTTCGAACACGCTACATGCAGAAAAGATTCGACAAATAACACTACAGTGTTTTTTGCATTTGGATTACAGGTCTTTCATCACAGTAGTAGGCATATTGATCCTTAGAAGCTTTTTCTCTGATTTCACAGAACTTTTGAAATGCCAGTTTCGAAAATGAGGCAGATTTCACGGCAGAAAACTCTTGGAGCGGGTTCTAACCAATAGAAATGTAATTTACATGGATTTGCTCACCGTGAAATTCCGTGTTCCGAACACGCTACATGCATCTCGGATGCGAGAAATATTCACTACACAGTTGTTAGCAAGTGGATTACAGCACTTTTATGCACCATACAAGGCTTACTGACACTTTGATGAATTTTCTCAGATTTCACCGGTTAGTTTTAATGCCAGTTTTGAAAATGAGGCAGATTTGGCAGAAAAATGCTCTTGGAGCCAGTTCTACCCAAAAGAGGTGTAACTTACCTAGTTTCAATCACCGTGACATTCCGTGTTCAGAACACGTTACATGCACCATGGATTCAACAAACATTCTTTAATGAGTTGTGAACATGTGTATTAACGAACTTTCATCCACCTTACAGTGCATATTTATACATAGAAATTTTATTCTGATTTAGTAGTTTTCTCCTTATGTCAGTCTATAAAATCATGCAGTTTCCATAGAAAAATCCTCTTGGAGCGAGTTTTACCCAATAGACATGCAATTTACATAGAACCCGTCATCGTGAAATTCCGTGTTCTGAAAAAGCGACATGCAACACGGATTCGACAAATATTCACTACAGAGTTGTTAGCATAAGGATTACCGAACTTTTATCCACCATAAAATCCATGTTGACACTTTGAAGCATTTTCTCATATTTCGAAAGTTTTTCCTAATGCCAGTTTTGAAAAGGAGGCTGATTCGCAGAAAAATTCTCGTGGAGCGGGTACTTCCCAATAGAAGTGTAATTTACACAGTTTCCCTCAGAGTGACATTCCACATTCCGAACACGCTAC
This sequence comes from Camelus dromedarius, assembly GCF_036321535.1. Taxonomy (NCBI): domain Eukaryota; kingdom Metazoa; phylum Chordata; class Mammalia; order Artiodactyla; family Camelidae; genus Camelus; species Camelus dromedarius. Next base: position 150,283 of record NW_026989821.1, on the reverse strand, counting down.
ATGCATCAAGGTTTCAACAAACTTTCTCGAATGAGTTGTGGACATGTAGATTACAGAACTTTCATCCACCATAAATGGCATATATACACCTAGAAACATTAACTCCGAAATTGCAGCTTTTTCCTAATGCCAGTTTCGAAAATCAGGTCTTTTTCCAGGAAAAAATTTTTGGAGCGAATTCTAACCAATAGGCGTGTAATTTATATAGATTACATCGCCGGCATTTTCCGTGAAACCATCAGGCTACATGCATAATGCTTTCTACAAATATTCACCACAGATTTGTTTGCATGTGTTTTTACGATCTTGCATCACAATTCAAGGCATATTGACACTTTGAAGCATTTTCACTGATTTTGCAGATATTTTCAAAAGCCACTTTCAAAAATGAGGCAGATTTCCCAGAAAAATCTCTTGGAGCGAATTCTATCCAAGAGACATGTATTTTACATAGATTCGCTCACCGTGATATTCTTTCATCCGAACACAATTCACGTATCTCGGATTCGACAAATATTCACTACAGAGATGTTAGCATGCGGATTACCGAACTTTCATCCACCACACAGGGCAGATTTACACCGAGAATCTAGTAATCTGAATTCGCAGGCTTTTCCAAACGTCAGTTTCAAAAATCAGGCCTATTTCTCAGGAAAAATCTCTTGGAGTGATTTCTAACCAAGAGAAATGTAATTTACATAAATTCCCTGGCCGTGAAATTCCGTGTTCTGAACATGCTACGTGCATATAGGATTGGACAAATATTCACTACAAATTTGTTAGCATGTGGATTACCGAACTTTCATCACAATACATTGAATATTGTTTCTTAGAAGTATTTTCTCAGATTTTGCAGCGTATTCGAAATGCCAGTTTCAAAATGACGAAGTTTTCGCAGAAAAACTCTCTCGGAGCGAGGTCTACCCAATAGAGAAGTAATTTAAATTGTTTCAATCACCGTGAAATTCCACGTTCTGAACTCGGTACATGCACAACGGATTAGAAAAAGATTCTTTAATATGTTGTGAAACTGTGGATTACCGAATTTTCTTGCAACATAAAGGCACATTTACACCTACAAATATTTACTATCATTTTGCAGGTCTTTCCAAACTTCAGATTCGATACTCATGCAATTTTAGGAGAAAAATTCTCCTCTAGGTCGTTATACTCAATAGAATTGTAATTTACATAGATTCATTACCATGAAATTCCGTTTTCCAAAAGCGCTACATGAATCACGGTTTAAAAAATAATAACTAGACTGTTAATAACATGTGGATTACCGGACTTTCATTCACCATTCAAGGCATATTGAGACTAAGAAGCATTTTCTCAGATTTCACAGGGTTCTCCTAATGGCAGTTTTGAAAATGAGGCACATTACGCAGAAAAATTCTCTTCAAGCGAGTTCTACCCAATAGACCTGTAACTTACATTGTTTCCTTCACTATGACATTCCATATTCCGAACATGTCACATGCATCACGAATTCGACAAACATTATTTAATGGGTGTGAGCATGTTGATTACCGAACTTTCATCCACCATACAAGGCATATTTACACCTAGAAGTAATTATTGTGATTTTGCAGGTTTTTCCTAACATCCAGTTTCGAAAATCATGAAATTGTCGCAGAAACATTCAATTCAAGCGAGTTCTATCCAGTAGAATTGTTATTTTCAGAGGTTCACACACCGAGACATTCCGTGTTCCGAAAACGTTACATTCATCACGGCTTCGACAAACATTATTTAATGACTGTGAGCATGAGGATTACCGATTTTTCAACCACAATACAAGGCATATTTACACCTAGAAACATTAACTCTGAGTTCGCAGCTTTTTCCTAATAGCTGTTTCGAAAATCAGGCAGTTTTCAAAGGAAAAAACGGAGCGTGTTCTACCCAATAGATATGTAAATTACATACATTCTCCCAATGTGAAATTACGTGTTTCGAACACGCTACATGCAGAAAAGATTCGACAAATAACACTACAGTGTTTTTTGCATTTGGATTACAGGTCTTTCATCACAGTAGTAGGCATATTGATCCTTAGAAGCTTTTTCTCTGATTTCACAGAACTTTTGAAATGCCAGTTTCGAAAATGAGGCAGATTTCACGGCAGAAAACTCTTGGAGCGGGTTCTAACCAATAGAAATGTAATTTACATGGATTTGCTCACCGTGAAATTCCGTGTTCCGAACACGCTACATGCATCTCGGATGCGAGAAATATTCACTACACAGTTGTTAGCAAGTGGATTACAGCACTTTTATGCACCATACAAGGCTTACTGACACTTTGATGAATTTTCTCAGATTTCACCGGTTAGTTTTAATGCCAGTTTTGAAAATGAGGCAGATTTGGCAGAAAAATGCTCTTGGAGCCAGTTCTACCCAAAAGAGGTGTAACTTACCTAGTTTCAATCACCGTGACATTCCGTGTTCAGAACACGTTACATGCACCATGGATTCAACAAACATTCTTTAATGAGTTGTGAACATGTGTATTAACGAACTTTCATCCACCTTACAGTGCATATTTATACATAGAAATTTTATTCTGATTTAGTAGTTTTCTCCTTATGTCAGTCTATAAAATCATGCAGTTTCCATAGAAAAATCCTCTTGGAGCGAGTTTTACCCAATAGACATGCAATTTACATAGAACCCGTCATCGTGAAATTCCGTGTTCTGAAAAAGCGACATGCAACACGGATTCGACAAATATTCACTACAGAGTTGTTAGCATAAGGATTACCGAACTTTTATCCACCATAAAATCCATGTTGACACTTTGAAGCATTTTCTCATATTTCGAAAGTTTTTCCTAATGCCAGTTTTGAAAAGGAGGCTGATTCGCAGAAAAATTCTCGTGGAGCGGGTACTTCCCAATAGAAGTGTAATTTACACAGTTTCCCTCAGAGTGACATTCCACATTCCGAACACGCTACATGCATCAAGGTTTCAACAAACTTTCTCGAATGAGTTGTGGACATGTAGATTACAGAACTTTCATCCACCATAAATGGCATATATACACCTAGAAACATTAACTCCGAAATTGCAGCTTTTTCCTAATGCCAGTTTCGAAAATCAGGTCTTTTTCCAGGAAAAAATTTTTGGAGCGAATTCTAACCAATAGGCGTGTAATTTATATAGATTACATCGCCGGCATTTTCCGTGAAACCATCAGGCTACATGCATAATGCTTTCTACAAATATTCACCACAGATTTGTTTGCATGTGTTTTTACGATCTTGCATCACAATTCAAGGCATATTGACACTTTGAAGCATTTTCACTGATTTTGCAGATATTTTCAAAAGCCACTTTCAAAAATGAGGCAGATTTCCCAGAAAAATCTCTTGGAGCGAATTCTATCCAAGAGACATGTATTTTACATAGATTCGCTCACCGTGATATTCTTTCATCCGAACACAATTCACGTATCTCGGATTCGACAAATATTCACTACAGAGATGTTAGCATGCGGATTACCGAACTTTCATCCACCACACAGGGCAGATTTACACCGAGAATCTAGTAATCTGAATTCGCAGGCTTTTCCAAACGTCAGTTTCAAAAATCAGGCCTATTTCTCAGGAAAAATCTCTTGGAGTGATTTCTAACCAAGAGAAATGTAATTTACATAAATTCCCTGGCCGTGAAATTCCGTGTTCTGAACATGCTACGTGCATATAGGATTGGACAAATATTCACTACAAATTTGTTAGCATGTGGATTACCGAACTTTCATCACAATACATTGAATATTGTTTCTTAGAAGTATTTTCTCAGATTTTGCAGCGTATTCGAAATGCCAGTTTCAAAATGACGAAGTTTTCGCAGAAAAACTCTCTCGGAGCGAGGTCTACCCAATAGAGAAGTAATTTAAATTGTTTCAATCACCGTGAAATTCCACGTTCTGAACTCGGTACATGCACAACGGATTAGAAAAAGATTCTTTAATATGTTGTGAAACTGTGGATTACCGAATTTTCTTGCAACATAAAGGCACATTTACACCTACAAATATTTACTATCATTTTGCAGGTCTTTCCAAACTTCAGATTCGATACTCATGCAATTTTAGGAGAAAAATTCTCCTCTAGGTCGTTATACTCAATAGAATTGTAATTTACATAGATTCATTACCATGAAATTCCGTTTTCCAAAAGCGCTACATGAATCACGGTTTAAAAAATAATAACTAGACTGTTAATAACATGTGGATTACCGGACTTTCATTCACCATTCAAGGCATATTGAGACTAAGAAGCATTTTCTCAGATTTCACAGGGTTCTCCTAATGGCAGTTTTGAAAATGAGGCACATTACGCAGAAAAATTCTCTTCAAGCGAGTTCTACCCAATAGACCTGTAACTTACATTGTTTCCTTCACTATGACATTCCATATTCCGAACATGTCACATGCATCACGAATTCGACAAACATTATTTAATGGGTGTGAGCATGTTGATTACCGAACTTTCATCCACCATACAAGGCATATTTACACCTAGAAGTAATTATTGTGATTTTGCAGGTTTTTCCTAACATCCAGTTTCGAAAATCATGAAATTGTCGCAGAAACATTCAATTCAAGCGAGTTCTATCCAGTAGAATTGTTATTTTCAGAGGTTCACACACCGAGACATTCCGTGTTCCGAAAACGTTACATTCATCACGGCTTCGACAAACATTATTTAATGACTGTGAGCATGAGGATTACCGATTTTTCAACCACAATACAAGGCATATTTACACCTAGAAACATTAACTCTGAGTTCGCAGCTTTTTCCTAATAGCTGTTTCGAAAATCAGGCAGTTTTCAAAGGAAAAAACGGAGCGTGTTCTACCCAATAGATATGTAAATTACATACATTCTCCCAATGTGAAATTACGTGTTTCGAACACGCTACATGCAGAAAAGATTCGACAAATAACACTACAGTGTTTTTTGCATTTGGATTACAGGTCTTTCATCACAGTAGTAGGCATATTGATCCTTAGAAGCTTTTTCTCTGATTTCACAGAACTTTTGAAATGCCAGTTTCGAAAATGAGGCAGATTTCACGGCAGAAAACTCTTGGAGCGGGTTCTAACCAATAGAAATGTAATTTACATGGATTTGCTCACCGTGAAATTCCGTGTTCCGAACACGCTACATGCATCTCGGATGCGAGAAATATTCACTACACAGTTGTTAGCAAGTGGATTACAGCACTTTTATGCACCATACAAGGCTTACTGACACTTTGATGAATTTTCTCAGATTTCACCGGTTAGTTTTAATGCCAGTTTTGAAAATGAGGCAGATTTGGCAGAAAAATGCTCTTGGAGCCAGTTCTACCCAAAAGAGGTGTAACTTACCTAGTTTCAATCACCGTGACATTCCGTGTTCAGAACACGTTACATGCACCATGGATTCAACAAACATTCTTTAATGAGTTGTGAACATGTGTATTAACGAACTTTCATCCACCTTACAGTGCATATTTATACATAGAAATTTTATTCTGATTTAGTAGTTTTCTCCTTATGTCAGTCTATAAAATCATGCAGTTTCCATAGAAAAATCCTCTTGGAGCGAGTTTTACCCAATAGACATGCAATTTACATAGAACCCGTCATCGTGAAATTCCGTGTTCTGAAAAAGCGACATGCAACACGGATTCGACAAATATTCACTACAGAGTTGTTAGCATAAGGATTACCGAACTTTTATCCACCATAAAATCCATGTTGACACTTTGAAGCATTTTCTCATATTTCGAAAGTTTTTCCTAATGCCAGTTTTGAAAAGGAGGCTGATTCGCAGAAAAATTCTCGTGGAGCGGGTACTTCCCAATAGAAGTGTAATTTACACAGTTTCCCTCAGAGTGACATTCCACATTCCGAACACGCTACATGCATCAAGGTTTCAACAAACTTTCTCGAATGAGTTGTGGACATGTAGATTACAGAACTTTCATCCACCATAAATGGCATATATACACCTAGAAACATTAACTCCGAAATTGCAGCTTTTTCCTAATGCCAGTTTCGAAAATCAGGTCTTTTTCCAGGAAAAAATTTTTGGAGCGAATTCTAACCAATAGGCGTGTAATTTATATAGATTACATCGCCGGCATTTTCCGTGAAACCATCAGGCTACATGCATAATGCTTTCTACAAATATTCACCACAGATTTGTTTGCATGTGTTTTTACGATCTTGCATCACAATTCAAGGCATATTGACACTTTGAAGCATTTTCACTGATTTTGCAGATATTTTCAAAAGCCACTTTCAAAAATGAGGCAGATTTCCCAGAAAAATCTCTTGGAGCGAATTCTATCCAAGAGACATGTATTTTACATAGATTCGCTCACCGTGATATTCTTTCATCCGAACACAATTCACGTATCTCGGATTCGACAAATATTCACTACAGAGATGTTAGCATGCGGATTACCGAACTTTCATCCACCACACAGGGCAGATTTACACCGAGAATCTAGTAATCTGAATTCGCAGGCTTTTCCAAACGTCAGTTTCAAAAATCAGGCCTATTTCTCAGGAAAAATCTCTTGGAGTGATTTCTAACCAAGAGAAATGTAATTTACATAAATTCCCTGGCCGTGAAATTCCGTGTTCTGAACATGCTACGTGCATATAGGATTGGACAAATATTCACTACAAATTTGTTAGCATGTGGATTACCGAACTTTCATCACAATACATTGAATATTGTTTCTTAGAAGTATTTTCTCAGATTTTGCAGCGTATTCGAAATGCCAGTTTCAAAATGACGAAGTTTTCGCAGAAAAACTCTCTCGGAGCGAGGTCTACCCAATAGAGAAGTAATTTAAATTGTTTCAATCACCGTGAAATTCCACGTTCTGAACTCGGTACATGCACAACGGATTAGAAAAAGATTCTTTAATATGTTGTGAAACTGTGGATTACCGAATTTTCTTGCAACATAAAGGCACATTTACACCTACAAATATTTACTATCATTTTGCAGGTCTTTCCAAACTTCAGATTCGATACTCATGCAATTTTAGGAGAAAAATTCTCCTCTAGGTCGTTATACTCAATAGAATTGTAATTTACATAGATTCATTACCATGAAATTCCGTTTTCCAAAAGCGCTACATGAATCACGGTTTAAAAAATAATAACTAGACTGTTAATAACATGTGGATTACCGGACTTTCATTCACCATTCAAGGCATATTGAGACTAAGAAGCATTTTCTCAGATTTCACAGGGTTCTCCTAATGGCAGTTTTGAAAATGAGGCACATTACGCAGAAAAATTCTCTTCAAGCGAGTTCTACCCAATAGACCTGTAACTTACATTGTTTCCTTCACTATGACATTCCATATTCCGAACATGTCACATGCATCACGAATTCGACAAACATTATTTAATGGGTGTGAGCATGTTGATTACCGAACTTTCATCCACCATACAAGGCATATTTACACCTAGAAGTAATTATTGTGATTTTGCAGGTTTTTCCTAACATCCAGTTTCGAAAATCATGAAATTGTCGCAGAAACATTCAATTCAAGCGAGTTCTATCCAGTAGAATTGTTATTTTCAGAGGTTCACACACCGAGACATTCCATGTTCCGAAAACGTTACATTCATCACGGCTTCGACAAACATTATTTAATGACTGTGAGCATGAGGATTACCGATTTTTCAACCACAATACAAGGCATATTTACACCTAGAAACATTAACTCTGAGTTCGCAGCTTTTTCCTAATAGCTGTTTCGAAAATCAGGCAGTTTTCAAAGGAAAAAACGGAGCATGTTCTACCCAATAGATATGTAAATTACATAGATTCTCCCAATGTGAAATTACGTGTTTCGAACACGCTACATGCAGAAAAGATTCGACAAATAACACTACAGTGTTTTTTGCATTTGGATTACAGGTCTTTCATCACAGTAGTAGGCATATTGATCCTTAGAAGCTTTTTCTCTGATTTCACAGAACTTTTGAAATGCCAGTTTCGAAAATGAGGCAGATTTCACGGCAGAAAACTCTTGGAGCGGGTTCTAACCAATAGAAATGTAATTTACATGGATTTGCTCACCGTGAAATTCCGTGTTCCGAACACGCTACATGCATCTCGGATGCGAGAAATATTCACTACACAGTTGTTAGCAAGTGGATTACAGCACTTTTATGCACCATACAAGGCTTACTGACACTTTGATGAATTTTCTCAGATTTCACCGGTTAGTTTTAATGCCAGTTTTGAAAATGAGGCAGATTTGGCAGAAAAATGCTCTTGGAGCCAGTTCTACCCAAAAGAGGTGTAACTTACCTAGTTTCAATCACCGTGACATTCCGTGTTCAGAACACGTTACATGCACCATGGATTCAACAAACATTCTTTAATGAGTTGTGAACATGTGTATTAACGAACTTTCATCCACCTTACAGTGCATATTTATACATAGAAATTTTATTCTGATTTAGTAGTTTTCTCCTTATGTCAGTCTATAAAATCATGCAGTTTCCATAGAAAAATCCTCTTGGAGCGAGTTTTACCCAATAGACATGCAATTTACATAGAACCCGTCATCGTGAAATTCCGTGTTCTGAAAAAGCGACATGCAACACGGATTCGACAAATATTCACTACAGAGTTGTTAGCATAAGGATTACCGAACTTTTATCCACCATAAAATCCATGTTGACACTTTGAAGCATTTTCTCATATTTCGAAAGTTTTTCCTAATGCCAGTTTTGAAAAGGAGGCTGATTCGCAGAAAAATTCTCGTGGAGCGGGTACTTCCCAATAGAAGTGTAATTTACACAGTTTCCCTCAGAGTGACATTCCACATTCCGAACACGCTACATGCATCAAGGTTTCAACAAACTTTCTCGAATGAGTTGTGGACATGTAGATTACAGAACTTTCATCCACCATAAATGGCATATATACACCTAGAAACATTAACTCCGAAATTGCAGCTTTTTCCTAATGCCAGTTTCGAAAATCAGGTCTTTTTCCAGGAAAAAATTTTTGGAGCGAATTCTAACCAATAGGCGTGTAATTTATATAGATTACATCGCCGGCATTTTCCGTGAAACCATCAGGCTACATGCATAATGCTTTCTACAAATATTCACCACAGATTTGTTTGCATGTGTTTTTACGATCTTGCATCACAATTCAAAGCATATTGACACTTTGAAGCATTTTCACTGATTTTGCAGATATTTTCAAAAGCCACTTTCAAAAATGAGGCAGATTTCCCAGAAAAATCTCTTGGAGCGAATTCTATCCAAGAGACATGTATTTTACATAGATTCGCTCACCGTGATATTCTTTCATCCGAACACAATTCACGTATCTCGGATTCGACAAATATTCACTACAGAGATGTTAGCATGCGGATTACCGAACTTTCATCCACCACACAGGGCAGATTTACACCGAGAATCTAGTAATCTGAATTCGCAGGCTTTTCCAAACGTCAGTTTCAAAAATCAGGCCTATTTCTCAGGAAAAATCTCTTGGAGTGATTTCTAACCAAGAGAAATGTAATTTACATAAATTCCCTGGCCGTGAAATTCCGTGTTCTGAACATGCTACGTGCATATAGGATTGGACAAATATTCACTACAAATTTGTTAGCATGTGGATTACCGAACTTTCATCACAATACATTGAATATTGTTTCTTAGAAGTATTTTCTCAGATTTTGCAGCGTATTCGAAATGCCAGTTTCAAAATGACGAAGTTTTCGCAGAAAAACTCTCTCGGAGCGAGGTCTACCCAATAGAGAAGTAATTTAAATTGTTTCAATCACCGTGAAATTCCACGTTCTGAACTCGGTACATGCACAACGGATTAGAAAAAGATTCTTTAATATGTTGTGAAACTGTGGATTACCGAATTTTCTTGCAACATAAAGGCACATTTACACCTACAAATATTTACTATCATTTTGCAGGTCTTTCCAAACTTCAGATTCGATACTCATGCAATTTTAGGAGAAAAATTCTCCTCTAGGTCGTTATACTCAATAGAATTGTAATTTACATAGATTCATTACCATGAAATTCCGTTTTCCAAAAGCGCTACATGAATCACGGTTTAAAAAATAATAACTAGACTGTTAATAACATGTGGATTACCGGACTTTCATTCACCATTCAAGGCATATTGAGACTAAGAAGCATTTTCTCAGATTTCACAGGGTTCTCCTAATGGCAGTTTTGAAAATGAGGCACATTACGCAGAAAAATTCTCTTCAAGCGAGTTCTACCCAATAGACCTGTAACTTACATTGTTTCCTTCACTATGACATTCCATATTCCGAACATGTCACATGCATCACGAATTCGACAAACATTATTTAATGGGTGTGAGCATGTTGATTACCGAACTTTCATCCACCATACAAGGCATATTTACACCTAGAAGTAATTATTGTGATTTTGCAGGTTTTTCCTAACATCCAGTTTCGAAAATCATGAAATTGTCGCAGAAACATTCAATTCAAGCGAGTTCTATCCAGTAGAATTGTTATTTTCAGAGGTTCACACACCGAGACATTCCGTGTTCCGAAAACGTTACATTCATCACGGCTTCGACAAACATTATTTAATGACTGTGAGCATGAGGATTACCGATTTTTCAACCACAATACAAGGCATATTTACACCTAGAAACATTAACTCTGAGTTCGCAGCTTTTTCCTAATAGCTGTTTCGAAAATCAGGCAGTTTTCAAAGGAAAAAACGGAGCGTGTTCTACCCAATAGATATGTAAATTACATAGATTCTCCCAATGTGAAATTACGTGTTTCGAACACGCTACATGCAGAAAAGATTCGACAAATAACACTACAGTGTTTTTTGCATTTGGATTACAGGTCTTTCATCACAGTAGTAGGCATATTGATCCTTAGAAGCTTTTTCTCTGATTTCACAGAACTTTTGAAATGCCAGTTTCGAAAATGAGGCAGATTTCACGGCAGAAAACTCTTGGAGCGGGTTCTAACCAATAGAAATGTAATTTACATGGATTTGCTCACCGTGAAATTCCGTGTTCCGAACACGCTACATGCATCTCGGATGCGAGAAATATTCACTACACAGTTGTTAGCAAGTGGATTACAGCACTTTTATGCACCATACAAGGCTTACTGACACTTTGATGAATTTTCTCAGATTTCACCGGTTAGTTTTAATGCCAGTTTTGAAAATGAGGCAGATTTGGCAGAAAAATGCTCTTGGAGCCAGTTCTACCCAAAAGAGGTGTAACTTACCTAGTTTCAATCACCGTGACATTCCGTGTTCAGAACACGTTACATGCACCATGGATTCAACAAACATTCTTTAATGAGTTGTGAACATGTGTATTAACGAACTTTCATCCACCTTACAGTGCATATTTATACATAGAAATTTTATTCTGATTTAGTAGTTTTCTCCTTATGTCAGTCTATAAAATCATGCAGTTTCCATAGAAAAATCCTCTTGGAGCGAGTTTTACCCAATAGACATGCAATTTACATAGAACCCGTCATCGTGAAATTCCGTGTTCTGAAAAAGCGACATGCAACACGGATTCGACAAATATTCACTACAGAGTTGTTAGCATAAGGATTACCGAACTTTTATCCACCATAAAATCCATGTTGACACTTTGAAGCATTTTCTCATATTTCGAAAGTTTTTCCTAATGCCAGTTTTGAAAAGGAGGCTGATTCGCAGAAAAATTCTCGTGGAGCGGGTACTTCCCAATAGAAGTGTAATTTACACAGTTTCCCTCAGAGTGACATTCCACATTCCGAACACGCTACATGCATCAAGGTTTCAACAAACTTTCTCGAATGAGTTGTGGACATGTAGATTACAGAACTTTCATCCACCATAAATGGCATATATACACCTAGAAACATTAACTCTGAAATTGCAGCTTTTTCCTAATGCCAGTTTCGAAAATCAGGTCTTTTTCCAGGAAAAAATTTTTGGAGCGAATTCTAACCAATAGGCGTGTAATTTATATAGATTACATCGCCGGCATTTTCCGTGAAACCATCAGGCTACATGCATAATGCTTTCTACAAATATTCACCACAGATTTGTTTGCATGTGTTTTTACGATCTTGCATCACAATTCAAGGCATATTGACACTTTGAAGCATTTTCACTGATTTTGCAGATATTTTCAAAAGCCACTTTCAAAAATGAGGCAGATTTCCCAGAAAAATCTCTTGGAGCGAATTCTATCCAAGAGACATGTATTTTACATAGATTCGCTCACCGTGATATTCTTTCATCCGAACACAATTCACGTATCTCGGATTCGACAAATATTCACTACAGAGATGTTAGCATGTGGATTACCGAACTTTCATCCACCATCCAAGGCAGATTTACACCGAGAATCTATTAATCTGAGTTCGCAGGGTTTTCCTAACATCAGTTTCAAAAATCAGACATATTTCTCAGGAAAAAACTCTTGGAGTGATTTCTAACCAAGAGAAATGTAATTTACATAAATTCCCTGGCCGTGAAATTCCGTGTTCCGAACATGCTACGTGCATAAAGGATTCGACAAATATTCACTACAAATTTGCTAGCATGTGGATTACCGAACTTTCATCACAATACGTTGAATATTGATTCTTAGAAGTATTTTCTCAGATTTTGCAACGTTTTCTAACGCCACATTGAAAAATGACGAAGTTTTCACAGAAAAACTCTCTCGGAGAGAGTTCTACCCAATAGAGAAGTAATTTACATTGTTTCAATCACCGTGAAATTCCAAGGTCTGAACACGGTACATGCAAAACGGATTAGAAAAAGATTCTTTAATATGTTGTGAAAATGTGGATTACCGAACTTTCTTGTAACATAAAGGCACATTTACACTTACAAATATTTACCCTCCTTTTGCAGGTTTTTCCAAACTTCAGATTCGATACTCATGCAATTTTAGGAGAAAAATTCTCCTCTAGGTCGTTATACTCAATAGAATTGTAATTTACATAGTGTCATTACCATGAAATTCCGTTTTCCAAAAGTGCTACATGAATCACGGTTTAAAAAATAATAACTAAACTGTTAATAACATGTGGATTACCGGACTTTCATTCACCATTCAAGGCATATTGAGACTTAGAAGCATTTTCTCAGATTTCACAGGGTTCTCCTAATGGCAGTTTTGAAAATGAGGCATATTACGCAGAAAAATTCTCTTCAAGCCAGTTCTACCCAATAGACATGTAACTTACATTGTTTCCTTCAGTATGAAATTCCATATTCCGAACATGTTACATGCATCATGAATTCCACAAACATTCTTTAATGAGTGTGAGCATGTGGATTACTGAACTTTCATCCACCATACAAGGCATATTTACACCTAGAATTAATTATTCTGATTTCACAGGTTTTTCATAATATCCAGTTTCAAAAATCATGAAATTGTCGCAGAAACATTGAATTCAAGCGAGTTCTATCTAGTAGAAATGTTATTTTCAGAGTTTCACTCACCGAGACATTCCGTGTTCCGAAAACGTTACATTCATCACGGCTTCGACAAACATTATTTAGTGACCGTGAGCATGTGGATTACCGATTTTTCAACCACAATACAAGGCATATTTACACCTAGAAACATTTACTTAGATTTCGCAGGTTTTCCTATCGTCAGTTATGGAAATCAGGCAGTTATTCATGAAAAATTCTCTTGGTGCAGGTTCTATCCAATAGACATCTCATTTTCATATATACCGTCACCGTAACATTCCGTGTTCCGAAAACAGTACATGCACCACGGATTCAACAAATATTCACTGCTGAATTCTTAGCATGTGAATTACACATCTTTAATAACCCATTGAAGACATATTGTCACCTTAAAGCATTTACTCAGATTTTGCAGCATTTTCAAAACACCAGTTTCCAAACTGAGGCAGATTTTTCAGTAAAATGCTCCTGGAGTGTATTCTAACCAATAGATATGTAATTTACATAGTTTCCCTCACCGTGACAGTCCGTGTTCCGAACACGCTACATACATCACGGATTTGACAAACATTTTTAATGAGTTGTGTACATGTGTATTACAGAACTTTCATCCACCAAACAAGGCATATTTACACCTAGAAATATTAACTCTGAGTTAGCAGCATGTTCCTAATAGCAGTTTCGAAAATCAGGCAGTTTTCAAAGGAAAAAACTGTTGGAGCGTGTTCTACCCAATAGATATGTAAATTACATAGATTCTCCCGCTGTGAAATTACGTGTTTCGAACACGCTACATGCAGAAAAGTTTCGACAAAAATACACTACAGTGTTGTTTGCATGTGGATTACAGGACTTTCATCACAGTAGTAGGCATATTGATGCTTAGAAGTTTTTGTCTGATTTCACAGAGCTTTCAAAACGCCAGTTTAGAAAATGAGGCAGATTTCATGGCAAAATCCTCTTGGAGCGGGTTCTAACCAATAGACATGTAATTTACATGGATTCGCTCACCGTGAAATTCCGTGTTCTGAACACGTTAATGCATCTCGGATGCGAGAAATATTCACTACAGAGTTGTTAGCAAGTGGATTACATCACTTTCATTTACCATAAAAAGCTTACAGACACTTTGAAGAATTTTCTCAGATTTCACAGTTTAGTTTTAATTCCAGTTTTGAAAATGAGGCAGATTTGGCAGAAAAATGCTCTTGGAGCCAGTTCTACCCAAAAGAGGTGTAACTTACCTAGTTTCAATCACCGTGACATTCCGTGTTCAGAACACGTTACATGCACCATGGATTCAACAAACATTCTTTAATGAGTTGTGAACATGTGTATTAACGAACTTTCATCCACCTTACAGTGCATATGTATACATAGAAATTTTATTCTGATTTAGTAGTTTTCTCCGAAAGTCAGTCTCTAAAATCATGCAGTTTCCACAGAAAAATCCTCTTGGAGCGAGTTCTACCCAATAGACATGCAATTTACATAGAACCCGTCATCGTGAAATTCTGTGTTCCGAAAAACATACATGCATCAGGGATTCGACATATATTCACTACAGAGTTGTTAGCATAAGGATAACCGAACTTTCATCCACCATAAAAGCCATGTTGACACTTTGAAGCATTTTCTCATATTTCGAAAGTTTTTCCGAATGCAAGCTTTGTAAAGGAGGCAGATTCGCAGAAAAATTCTCGTGGAGCGAGTACTTCCCAATAGAAATGTAATTTACATAGTTTCCCTCAGAGTGACATTCCATTTTCCATACACGCTACATGCATCAAGATTTCAACAAACTTTCTCGAATGAGTTGTGAACATGTAGATTACAGAACTTTCATCCACCATAAATGGAATATATACACCTAGAAACATTAACTCTGAATTTGCAGCTTTTTCTTAATGCCAGTTTCGAAAATCAGGGCGTTTTCTCAGGAAAAAATTTTTGGAGCAAATTCTAACCAATAGGCGTGTAATTTACATAGATTCCATCGACAGCATTTTCCGTGAAACCATCAGGCTACATGCATAATGTTTTCTACAAATATTCAACACAGATATGTTTGCATGTGTTTTTATGATCTTGCATCACAATACAAGGCATATAGACACTTTGAAGCAATTTCACTGATTTTGCAGATATTTTCAAAAGCCACTTTCAAAAATGAGGCAGATTTCCCAGAAAAATCTCTTGGAGCGAATTCTACCCGAGACATGTATTTTCCATAGATTCACTCACCGTGATATCCTGTGTTCCGAACACGATTCACGTATCTCGGATTCGACAAATATTCACTACAGAGATGTTAGCATGCGGATTACCGAACTTTCATCCACCACACAGGGCAGATTTACACCGAGAATCTAGTAATCTGAATTCGCAGGCTTTTCCAAACTTCAGTTTCAAAAATCAGGCCTATTTCTCAGGAAAAATCTCTTGGAGTGATTTCTAACCAAGAGAAATGTAATTTACATAAATTCCCTGGCCGTGAAATTCCGTGTTCTGAACATGCTACGTGCATATAGGATTGGACAAATATTCACTACAAATTTGTTAGCATGTGGATTACCGAACTTTCATCACAATACATTGAATATTGTTTCTTAGAAGTATTTTCTCAGATTTTGCAGCGTATTCAAAATGCCAGTTTCAAAATGACGAAGTTTTCGCAGAAAAACTCTCTCGGAGCGAGGTCTAACCAATAGAGAAGTAATTTAAATTGTTTCAATCACCGTGAAATTCCACGTTCTGAACACGGTACATGCACAACGGATTAGAAAAAGATTCTTTAGTATGTTTTGAAAATGTGGATTACCGAACTTTCTTGTAACATAAAGGCACATTTACACCTTCAAATATTTAGTCTCGTTTTGCAGGTTTTTCCAAACTTTAGATTCGATAATCATGCAATTTTCACAGAAAAATTCTCTTCTAGCTCGTTCTACTCAATAGAATTGTAATTTACATAGTTTCATTACCATGAAATTCCCTTTTATAAAAGCGCTACATGAAACACGGTTTACAAAATAAAAACTACACTGTTATTAACATGTGGGTTACCGGACTTTCATTCACCATTCAAGACATATTGTCACTTAGAAGCATTTTCTCAGATTTCACAGGGTTCTCCTAATGGCAGTTTTGAAAATGAGGCACATTTTACAGAAAAATTCACTTCAAGCGAGTTCTACCCAATAGACATGTAAATTAAATTGTTTCCTTCACTAAGAAATTCCATATTCTGAACACGTCACATGCATCATGAATTCCACAAACATTCTTTAATGAGTGTGAGCATGTGAATTACCGAACTTTCATCCACCATACAAGGCATATTTACACCTAGAAGTTGTTATTCTGATTTCGCAGGTTTTTCCTAACATCCAGTTTCGAAAATCATGAAATTGTCGCAGAAACATTCAATTCAAGCGAGTTCTATCCAGTAGAATTGTTATTTTCAGAGTTTCACTCACCGAGACATTCCGTGTTCCGAAAACATTACATTAATCACGGCTTCGACAAACAGTTTTCAATGACCGTGAGCATGTGGATTACCGATTTTTCAACCACAATACAAGGCATATTTACACCTAGAAACATTTACTTAGATTACGGAGGTTTTCCTAAATTCAGATATGAAAATCAGGCAGTTTTCGCAGAAAAATTCTCGTGTGCATGTTCTTTCCAATAGACATCTCATTTTTATAGATACCGTCGCCGTAAAATTCCATGTTCCGAAAACGGTACATGAACCACGGATTCAACAAATATTCACTGCTGAGTTCTTAGCATGTGAATTACACATCTTTAATAACCCATTGAAGACATATTGTCACCTTAAAGCATTTACTAAGATTTTGCGACATTTTCAAAACAACAGTTTCCAAACTGAGACAGATTTCTCAGTAAAATGCTCCTGGAGCATGTTCTAACCAAGAGATATGTAGTTTACATAGTTTCACTCACCATGACAGTCCGTGTTCCGAACACGCTACATATATCACGGATTTGACAAACATTTTTAATGAGTTGTGTACATGTGTATTACAGAACTTTCATCCACCAAACAAGGCATATTTACACCTAAAAACATTAACTCTGAGTTCGCAGCATGTTCCTAATAGCAGTTTCGAATATCAGGCAGTTTTCAAAGGAAAAAACTGTTGGAGCGTGTTCTACCCAATAGATATGTAAATTACATAGATTCACCCACTGTGAAATTACGTGTTTCGAACATGCTAAATGCTGAAAAGTTTCGACAAAAACACACTACAGTGCTGTTTGCATGTGGATTACAGGACTTTCATCACTGTAGTAGGCATATTGATGCTTAGAAGCTTTTTCTCTGATTTCACATAGATTTTGAAATGCCAGTTTCGAAAATGAGGCAGATTTGGCAGAAAAATGCTCTTGGAGCCAGTTCTACCCAAAAGATATGTAATTTCTCTACTTTCAATCACCGTGACATTCCATGTTCTGAATACGTTAGATGCACCATGGATTCAAAAATCCTTCTTTCATGAGTTGTGAACATGTGTATTAACGAACTTTCATCCACCTTACAGTGCATATTTATACATAGAAATTTTATTATGATTTAGAAGGTTTCTCCTAATGTCAGTCTCTAAAATCATGCAGTTTCCACAGAAAAATCCTCTTGGAGCGAGTTCTACCCAATAGACATGCAATTAAAATAGAACCCGTCATCGTGAAATACCGTGTTCCAAAAAAGCGACATGCAACACGGATTCGACAAATATTCACTACAGAGTTGTTAGCATAAGGATTACCGAACTTTTATCCACCATAAAATCCATGTTGACACTTTGAAGCATTTTCTCATATTTCGAAAGTTTTTCCTAATGCCAGTTTTGAAAAGGAGGCTGATTCGCAGAAAAATTCTCGTGGAGCGGGTACTTCCCAATAGAAGTGTAATTTACACAGTTTCCCTCAGAGTGACATTCCACATTCCGAACACGCTACATGCATCAAGGTTTCAACAAACTTTCTCGAATGAGTTGTGGACATGTAGATTACAGAACTTTCATCCACCATAAATGGCATATATACACCTAGAAACATTAACTCCGAAATTGCAGCTTTTTCCTAATGCCAGTTTCGAAAATCAGGTCTTTTTCCAGGAAAAAATTTTTGGAGCGAATTCTAACCAATAGGCGTGTAATTTATATAGATTACATCGCCGGCATTTTCCGTGAAACCATCAGGCTACATGCATAATGCTTTCTACAAATATTCACCACAGATTTGTTTGCATGTGTTTTTACGATCTTGCATCACAATTCAAAGCATATTGACACTTTGAAGCATTTTCACTGATTTTGCAGATATTTTCAAAAGCCACTTTCAAAAATGAGGCAGATTTCCCAGAAAAATCTCTTGGAGCGAATTCTATCCAAGAGACATGTATTTTACATAGATTCGCTCACTGTGATATTCTTTCATCTGAACACAATTCACGTATCTCGGATTCGACAAATATTCACTACAGAGATGTTAGCATGCGGATTACCGAACTTTCATCCACCACACAGGGCAGATTTACACCGAGAATCTAGTAATCTGAATTCGCAGGCTTTTCCAAACGTCAGTTTCAAAAATCAGGCCTATTTCTCAGGAAAAATCTCTTGGAGTGATTTCTAACCAAGAGAAATGTAATTTACATAAATTCCCTGGCCGTGAAATTCCGTGTTCTGAACATGCTACGTGCATATAGGATTGGACAAATATTCACTACAAATTTGTTAGCATGTGGATTACCGAACTTTCATCACAATACATTGAATATTGTTTCTTAGAAGTATTTTCTCAGATTTTGCAGCGTATTCGAAATGCCAGTTTCAAAATGACGAAGTTTTCGCAGAAAAACTCTCTCGGAGCGAGGTCTACCCAATAGAGAAGTAATTTAAATTGTTTCAATCACCGTGAAATTCCACGTTCTGAACTCGGTACATGCACAACGGATTAGAAAAAGATTCTTTAATATGTTGTGAAACTGTGGATTACCGAATTTTCTTGCAACATAAAGGCACATTTACACCTACAAATATTTACTATCATTTTGCAGGTCTTTCCAAACTTCAGATTCGATACTCATGCAATTTTAGGAGAAAAATTCTCCTCTAGGTCGTTATACTCAATAGAATTGTAATTTACATAGATTCATTACCATGAAATTCCGTTTTCCAAAAGCGCTACATGAATCACGGTTTAAAAAATAATAACTAGACTGTTAATAACATGTGGATTACCGGACTTTCATTCACCATTCAAGGCATATTGAGACTAAGAAGCATTTTCTCAGATTTCACAGGGTTCTCCTAATGGCAGTTTTGAAAATGAGGCACATTACGCAGAAAAATTCTCTTCAAGCGAGTTCTACCCAATAGACCTGTAACTTACATTGTTTCCTTCACTATGACATTCCATATTCCGAACATGTCACATGCATCACGAATTCGACAAACATTATTTAATGGGTGTGAGCATGTTGATTACCGAACTTTCATCCACCATACAAGGCATATTTACACCTAGAAGTAATTATTGTGATTTTGCAGGTTTTTCCTAACATCCAGTTTCGAAAATCATGAAATTGTCGCAGAAACATTCAATTCAAGCGAGTTCTATCCAGTAGAATTGTTATTTTCAGAGGTTCACACACCGAGACATTCCGTGTTCCGAAAACGTTACATTCATCACGGCTTCGACAAACATTATTTAATGACTGTGAGCATGAGGATTACCGATTTTTCAACCACAATACAAGGCATATTTACACCTAGAAACATTAACTCTGAGTTCGCAGCTTTTTCCTAATAGCTGTTTCGAAAATCAGGCAGTTTTCAAAGGAAAAAACGGAGCGTGTTCTACCCAATAGATATGTAAATTACATAGATTCTCCCAATGTGAAATTACGTGTTTCGAACACGCTACATGCAGAAAAGATTCGACAAATAACACTACAGTGTTTTTTGCATTTGGATTACAGGTCTTTCATCACAGTAGTAGGCATATTGATCCTTAGAAGCTTTTTCTCTGATTTCACAGAACTTTTGAAATGCCAGTTTCGAAAATGAGGCAGATTTCACGGCAGAAAACTCTTGGAGCGGGTTCTAACCAATAGAAATGTAATTTACATGGATTTGCTCACCGTGAAATTCCGTGTTCCGAACACGCTACATGCATCTCGGATGCGAGAAATATTCACTACACAGTTGTTAGCAAGTGGATTACAGCACTTTTATGCACCATACAAGGCTTACTGACACTTTGATGAATTTTCTCAGATTTCACCGGTTAGTTTTAATGCCAGTTTTGAAAATGAGGCAGATTTGGCAGAAAAATGCTCTTGGAGCCAGTTCTACCCAAAAGAGGTGTAACTTACCTAGTTTCAATCACCGTGACATTCCGTGTTCAGAACACGTTACATGCACCATGGATTCAACAAACATTCTTTAATGAGTTGTGAACATGTGTATTAACGAACTTTCATCCACCTTACAGTGCATATTTATACATAGAAATTTTATTCTGATTTAGTAGTTTTCTCCTTATGTCAGTCTATAAAATCATGCAGTTTCCATAGAAAAATCCTCTTGGAGCGAGTTTTACCCAATAGACATGCAATTTACATAGAACCCGTCATCGTGAAATTCCGTGTTCTGAAAAAGCGACATGCAACACGGATTCGACAAATATTCACTACAGAGTTGTTAGCATAAGGATTACCGAACTTTTATCCACCATAAAATCCATGTTGACACTTTGAAGCATTTTCTCATATTTCGAAAGTTTTTCCTAATGCCAGTTTTGAAAAGGAGGCTGATTCGCAGAAAAATTCTCGTGGAGCGGGTACTTCCCAATAGAAGTGTAATTTACACAGTTTCCCTCAGAGTGACATTCCACATTCCGAACACGCTACATGCATCAAGGTTTCAACAAACTTTCTCGAATGAGTTGTGGACATGTAGATTACAGAACTTTCATCCACCATAAATGGCATATATACACCTAGAAACATTAACTCCGAAATTGCAGCTTTTTCCTAATGCCAGTTTCGAAAATCAGGTCTTTTTCCAGGAAAAAATTTTTGGAGCGAATTCTAACCAATAGGCGTGTAATTTATATAGATTACATCGCCGGCATTTTCCGTGAAACCATCAGGCTACATGCATAATGCTTTCTACAAATATTCACCACAGATTTGTTTGCATGTGTTTTTACGATCTTGCATCACAATTCAAGGCATATTGACACTTTGAAGCATTTTCACTGATTTTGCAGATATTTTCAAAAGCCACTTTCAAAAATGAGGCAGATTTCCCAGAAAAATCTCTTGGAGCGAATTCTATCCAAGAGACATGTATTTTACATAGATTCGCTCACCGTGATATTCTTTCATCCGAACACAATTCACGTATCTCGGATTCGACAAATATTCACTACAGAGATGTTAGCATGCGGATTACCGAACTTTCATCCACCACACAGGGCAGATTTACACCGAGAATCTAGTAATCTGAATTCGCAGGCTTTTCCAAACGTCAGTTTCAAAAATCAGGCCTATTTCTCAGGAAAAATCTCTTGGAGTGATTTCTAACCAAGAGAAATGTAATTTACATAAATTCCCTGGCCGTGAAATTCCGTGTTCTGAACATGCTACGTGCATATAGGATTGGACAAATATTCACTACAAATTTGTTAGCATGTGGATTACCGAACTTTCATCACAATACATTGAATATTGTTTCTTAGAAGTATTTTCTCAGATTTTGCAGCGTATTCGAAATGCCAGTTTCAAAATGACGAAGTTTTCGCAGAAAAACTCTCTCGGAGCGAGGTCTACCCAATAGAGAAGTAATTTAAATTGTTTCAATCACCGTGAAATTCCACGTTCTGAACTCGGTACATGCACAACGGATTAGAAAAAGATTCTTTAATATGTTGTGAAACTGTGGATTACCGAATTTTCTTGCAACATAAAGGCACATTTACACCTACAAATATTTACTATCATTTTGCAGGTCTTTCCAAACTTCAGATTCGATACTCATGCAATTTTAGGAGAAAAATTCTCCTCTAGGTCGTTATACTCAATAGAATTGTAATTTACATAGATTCATTACCATGAAATTCCGTTTTCCAAAAGCGCTACATGAATCACGGTTTAAAAAATAATAACTAGACTGTTAATAACATGTGGATTACCGGACTTTCATTCACCATTCAAGGCATATTGAGACTAAGAAGCATTTTCTCAGATTTCACAGGGTTCTCCTAATGGCAGTTTTGAAAATGAGGCACATTACGCAGAAAAATTCTCTTCAAGCGAGTTCTACCCAATAGACCTGTAACTTACATTGTTTCCTTCACTATGACATTCCATATTCCGAACATGTCACATGCATCACGAATTCGACAAACATTATTTAATGGGTGTGAGCATGTTGATTACCGAACTTTCATCCACCATACAAGGCATATTTACACCTAGAAGTAATTATTGTGATTTTGCAGGTTTTTCCTAACATCCAGTTTCGAAAATCATGAAATTGTCGCAGAAACATTCAATTCAAGCGAGTTCTATCCAGTAGAATTGTTATTTTCAGAGGTTCACACACCGAGACATTCCGTGTTCCGAAAACGTTACATTCATCACGGCTTCGACAAACATTATTTAATGACTGTGAGCATGAGGATTACCGATTTTTCAACCACAATACAAGGCATATTTACACCTAGAAACATTAACTCTGAGTTCGCAGCTTTTTCCTAATAGCTGTTTCGAAAATCAGGCAGTTTTCAAAGGAAAAAACGGAGCGTGTTCTACCCAATAGATATGTAAATTACATAGATTCTCCCAATGTGAAATTACGTGTTTCGAACACGCTACATGCAGAAAAGATTCGACAAATAACACTACAGTGTTTTTTGCATTTGGATTACAGGTCTTTCATCACAGTAGTAGGCATATTGATCCTTAGAAGCTTTTTCTCTGATTTCACAGAACTTTTGAAATGCCAGTTTCGAAAATGAGGCAGATTTCACGGCAGAAAACTCTTGGAGCGGGTTCTAACCAATAGAAATGTAATTTACATGGATTTGCTCACCGTGAAATTCCGTGTTCCGAACACGCTACATGCATCTCGGATGCGAGAAATATTCACTACACAGTTGTTAGCAAGTGGATTACAGCACTTTTATGCACCATACAAGGCTTACTGACACTTTGATGAATTTTCTCAGATTTCACCGGTTAGTTTTAATGCCAGTTTTGAAAATGAGGCAGATTTGGCAGAAAAATGCTCTTGGAGCCAGTTCTACCCAAAAGAGGTGTAACTTACCTAGTTTCAATCACCGTGACATTCCGTGTTCAGAACACGTTACATGCACCATGGATTCAACAAACATTCTTTAATGAGTTGTGAACATGTGTATTAACGAACTTTCATCCACCTTACAGTGCATATTTATACATAGAAATTTTATTCTGATTTAGTAGTTTTCTCCTTATGTCAGTCTATAAAATCATGCAGTTTCCATAGAAAAATCCTCTTGGAGCGAGTTTTACCCAATAGACATGCAATTTACATAGAACCCGTCATCGTGAAATTCCGTGTTCTGAAAAAGCGACATGCAACACGGATTCGACAAATATTCACTACAGAGTTGTTAGCATAAGGATTACCGAACTTTTATCCACCATAAAATCCATGTTGACACTTTGAAGCATTTTCTCATATTTCGAAAGTTTTTCCTAATGCCAGTTTTGAAAAGGAGGCTGATTCGCAGAAAAATTCTCGTGGAGCGGGTACTTCCCAATAGAAGTGTAATTTACACAGTTTCCCTCAGAGTGACATTCCACATTCCGAACACGCTACATGCATCAAGGTTTCAACAAACTTTCTCGAATGAGTTGTGGACATGTAGATTACAGAACTTTCATCCACCATAAATGGCATATATACACCTAGAAACATTAACTCTGAAATTGCAGCTTTTTCCTAATGCCAGTTTCGAAAATCAGGTCTTTTTCCAGGAAAAAATTTTTGGAGCGAATTCTAACCAATAGGCGTGTAATTTATATAGATTACATCGCCGGCATTTTCCGTGAAACCATCAGGCTACATGCATAATGCTTTCTACAAATATTCACCACAGATTTGTTTGCATGTGTTTTTACGATCTTGCATCACAATTCAAGGCATATTGACACTTTGAAGCATTTTCACTGATTTTGCAGATATTTTCAAAAGCCACTTTCAAAAATGAGGCAGATTTCCCAGAAAAATCTCTTGGAGCGAATTCTATCCAAGAGACATGTATTTTACATAGATTCGCTCACCGTGATATTCTTTCATCCGAACACAATTCACGTATCTCGGATTCGACAAATATTCACTACAGAGATGTTAGCATGTGGATTACCGAACTTTCATCCACCATCCAAGGCAGATTTACACCGAGAATCTATTAATCTGAGTTCGCAGGGTTTTCCTAACATCAGTTTCAAAAATCAGACATATTTCTCAGGAAAAAACTCTTGGAGTGATTTCTAACCAAGAGAAATGTAATTTACATAAATTCCCTGGCCGTGAAATTCCGTGTTCCGAACATGCTACGTGCATAAAGGATTCGACAAATATTCACTACAAATTTGCTAGCATGTGGATTACCGAACTTTCATCACAATACGTTGAATATTGATTCTTAGAAGTATTTTCTCAGATTTTGCAACGTTTTCTAACGCCACATTGAAAAATGACGAAGTTTTCACAGAAAAACTCTCTCGGAGAGAGTTCTACCCAATAGAGAAGTAATTTACATTGTTTCAATCACCGTGAAATTCCAAGGTCTGAACACGGTACATGCAAAACGGATTAGAAAAAGATTCTTTAATATGTTGTGAAAATGTGGATTACCGAACTTTCTTGTAACATAAAGGCACATTTACACTTACAAATATTTACCCTCCTTTTGCAGGTTTTTCCAAACTTCAGATTCGATACTCATGCAATTTTAGGAGAAAAATTCTCCTCTAGGTCGTTATACTCAATAGAATTGTAATTTACATAGTGTCATTACCATGAAATTCCGTTTTCCAAAAGTGCTACATGAATCACGGTTTAAAAAATAATAACTAAACTGTTAATAACATGTGGATTACCGGACTTTCATTCACCATTCAAGGCATATTGAGACTTAGAAGCATTTTCTCAGATTTCACAGGGTTCTCCTAATGGCAGTTTTGAAAATGAGGCATATTACGCAGAAAAATTCTCTTCAAGCCAGTTCTACCCAATAGACATGTAACTTACATTGTTTCCTTCAGTATGAAATTCCATATTCCGAACATGTTACATGCATCATGAATTCCACAAACATTCTTTAATGAGTGTGAGCATGTGGATTACTGAACTTTCATCCACCATACAAGGCATATTTACACCTAGAATTAATTATTCTGATTTCACAGGTTTTTCATAATATCCAGTTTCAAAAATCATGAAATTGTCGCAGAAACATTGAATTCAAGCGAGTTCTATCTAGTAGAAATGTTATTTTCAGAGTTTCACTCACCGAGACATTCCGTGTTCCGAAAACGTTACATTCATCACGGCTTCGACAAACATTATTTAGTGACCGTGAGCATGTGGATTACCGATTTTTCAACCACAATACAAGGCATATTTACACCTAGAAACATTTACTTAGATTTCGCAGGTTTTCCTATCGTCAGTTATGGAAATCAGGCAGTTATTCATGAAAAATTCTCTTGGTGCAGGTTCTATCCAATAGACATCTCATTTTCATATATACCGTCACCGTAACATTCCGTGTTCCGAAAACAGTACATGCACCACGGATTCAACAAATATTCACTGCTGAATTCTTAGCATGTGAATTACACATCTTTAATAACCCATTGAAGACATATTGTCACCTTAAAGCATTTACTCAGATTTTGCAGCATTTTCAAAACACCAGTTTCCAAACTGAGGCAGATTTTTCAGTAAAATGCTCCTGGAGTGTATTCTAACCAATAGATATGTAATTTACATAGTTTCCCTCACCGTGACAGTCCGTGTTCCGAACACGCTACATACATCACGGATTTGACAAACATTTTTAATGAGTTGTGTACATGTGTATTACAGAACTTTCATCCACCAAACAAGGCATATTTACACCTAGAAATATTAACTCTGAGTTAGCAGCATGTTCCTAATAGCAGTTTCGAAAATCAGGCAGTTTTCAAAGGAAAAAACTGTTGGAGCGTGTTCTACCCAATAGATATGTAAATTACATAGATTCTCCCGCTGTGAAATTACGTGTTTCGAACACGCTACATGCAGAAAAGTTTCGACAAAAATACACTACAGTGTTGTTTGCATGTGGATTACAGGACTTTCATCACAGTAGTAGGCATATTGATGCTTAGAAGTTTTTGTCTGATTTCACAGAGCTTTCAAAACGCCAGTTTAGAAAATGAGGCAGATTTCATGGCAAAATCCTCTTGGAGCGGGTTCTAACCAATAGACATGTAATTTACATGGATTCGCTCACCGTGAAATTCCGTGTTCTGAACACGTTAATGCATCTCGGATGCGAGAAATATTCACTACAGAGTTGTTAGCAAGTGGATTACATCACTTTCATTTACCATAAAAAGCTTACAGACACTTTGAAGAATTTTCTCAGATTTCACAGTTTAGTTTTAATTCCAGTTTTGAAAATGAGGCAGATTTGGCAGAAAAATGCTCTTGGAGCCAGTTCTACCCAAAAGAGGTGTAACTTACCTAGTTTCAATCACCGTGACATTCCGTGTTCAGAACACGTTACATGCACCATGGATTCAACAAACATTCTTTAATGAGTTGTGAACATGTGTATTAACGAACTTTCATCCACCTTACAGTGCATATGTATACATAGAAATTTTATTCTGATTTAGTAGTTTTCTCCGAAAGTCAGTCTCTAAAATCATGCAGTTTCCACAGAAAAATCCTCTTGGAGCGAGTTCTACCCAATAGACATGCAATTTACATAGAACCCGTCATCGTGAAATTCTGTGTTCCGAAAAACATACATGCATCAGGGATTCGACATATATTCACTACAGAGTTGTTAGCATAAGGATAACCGAACTTTCATCCACCATAAAAGCCATGTTGACACTTTGAAGCATTTTCTCATATTTCGAAAGTTTTTCCGAATGCAAGCTTTGTAAAGGAGGCAGATTCGCAGAAAAATTCTCGTGGAGCGAGTACTTCCCAATAGAAATGTAATTTACATAGTTTCCCTCAGAGTGACATTCCATTTTCCATACACGCTACATGCATCAAGATTTCAACAAACTTTCTCGAATGAGTTGTGAACATGTAGATTACAGAACTTTCATCCACCATAAATGGAATATATACACCTAGAAACATTAACTCTGAATTTGCAGCTTTTTCTTAATGCCAGTTTCGAAAATCAGGGCGTTTTCTCAGGAAAAAATTTTTGGAGCAAATTCTAACCAATAGGCGTGTAATTTACATAGATTCCATCGACAGCATTTTCCGTGAAACCATCAGGCTACATGCATAATGTTTTCTACAAATATTCAACACAGATATGTTTGCATGTGTTTTTATGATCTTGCATCACAATACAAGGCATATAGACACTTTGAAGCAATTTCACTGATTTTGCAGATATTTTCAAAAGCCACTTTCAAAAATGAGGCAGATTTCCCAGAAAAATCTCTTGGAGCGAATTCTACCCGAGACATGTATTTTCCATAGATTCACTCACCGTGATATCCTGTGTTCCGAACACGATTCACGTATCTCGGATTCGACAAATATTCACTACAGAGATGTTAGCATGCGGATTACCGAACTTTCATCCACCACACAGGGCAGATTTACACCGAGAATCTAGTAATCTGAATTCGCAGGCTTTTCCAAACTTCAGTTTCAAAAATCAGGCCTATTTCTCAGGAAAAATCTCTTGGAGTGATTTCTAACCAAGAGAAATGTAATTTACATAAATTCCCTGGCCGTGAAATTCCGTGTTCTGAACATGCTACGTGCATATAGGATTGGACAAATATTCACTACAAATTTGTTAGCATGTGGATTACCGAACTTTCATCACAATACATTGAATATTGTTTCTTAGAAGTATTTTCTCAGATTTTGCAGCGTATTCGAAATGCCAGTTTCAAAATGACGAAGTTTTCGCAGAAAAACTCTCTCGGAGCGAGGTCTACCCAATAGAGAAGTAATTTAAATTGTTTCAATCACCGTGAAATTCCACGTTCTGAACACGGTACATGCACAACGGATTAGAAAAAGATTCTTTAGTATGTTTTGAAAATGTGGATTACCGAACTTTCTTGTAACATAAAGGCACATTTACACCTTCAAATATTTAGTCTCGTTTTGCAGGTTTTTCCAAACTTTAGATTCGATAATCATGCAATTTTCACAGAAAAATTCTCTTCTAGCTCGTTCTACTCAATAGAATTGTAATTTACATAGTTTCATTACCATGAAATTCCCTTTTATAAAAGCGCTACATGAAACACGGTTTACAAAATAAAAACTACACTGTTATTAACATGTGGATTACCGGACTTTCATTCACCATTCAAGACATATTGTCACTTAGAAGCATTTTCTCAGATTTCACAGGGTTCTCCTAATGGCAGTTTTGAAAATGAGGCACATTTTACAGAAAAATTCACTTCAAGCGAGTTCTACCCAATAGACATGTAAATTAAATTGTTTCCTTCACTAAGAAATTCCATATTCTGAACACGTCACATGCATCATGAATTCCACAAACATTCTTTAATGAGTGTGAGCATGTGAATTACCGAACTTTCATCCACCATACAAGGCATATTTACACCTAGAAGTTGTTATTCTGATTTCGCAGGTTTTTCCTAACATCCAGTTTCGAAAATCATGAAATTGTCGCAGAAACATTCAATTCAAGCGAGTTCTATCCAGTAGAATTGTTATTTTCAGAGTTTCACTCACCGAGACATTCCGTGTTCCGAAAACATTACATTAATCACGGCTTCGACAAACATTTTTCAATGACCGTGAGCATGTGGATTACCGATTTTTCAACCACAATACAAGGCATATTTACACCTAGAAACATTTACTTAGATTACGGAGGTTTTCCTAAATTCAGATATGAAAATCAGGCAGTTTTCGCAGAAAAATTCTCGTGTGCATGTTCTTTCCAATAGACATCTCATTTTTATAGATACCGTCGCCGTAAAATTCCATGTTCCGAAAACGGTACATGAACCACGGATTCAACAAATATTCACTGCTGAGTTCTTAGCATGTGAATTACACATCTTTAATAACCCATTGAAGACATATTGTCACCTTAAAGCATTTACTAAGATTTTGCGACATTTTCAAAACAACAGTTTCCAAACTGAGACAGATTTCTCAGTAAAATGCTCCTGGAGCATGTTCTAACCAAGAGATATGTAGTTTACATAGTTTCACTCACCATGACAGTCCGTGTTCCGAACACGCTACATATATCACGGATTTGACAAACATTTTTAATGAGTTGTGTACATGTGTATTACAGAACTTTCATCCACCAAACAAGGCATATTTACACCTAAAAACATTAACTCTGAGTTCGCAGCATGTTCCTAATAGCAGTTTCGAATATCAGGCAGTTTTCAAAGGAAAAAACTGTTGGAGCGTGTTCTACCCAATAGATATGTAAATTACATAGATTCACCCACTGTGAAATTACGTGTTTCGAACATGCTAAATGCTGAAAAGTTTCGACAAAAACACACTACAGTGCTGTTTGCATGTGGATTACAGGACTTTCATCACTGTAGTAGGCATATTGATGCTTAGAAGCTTTTTCTCTGATTTCACATAGATTTTGAAATGCCA
This sequence comes from Camelus dromedarius, assembly GCF_036321535.1. Lineage (NCBI taxonomy): Eukaryota > Metazoa > Chordata > Mammalia > Artiodactyla > Camelidae > Camelus > Camelus dromedarius. The sequence continues at coordinate 119,811 of NW_026989821.1, read as the reverse complement.
GTTTCGAAAATGAGGCAGATTTGGCAGAAAAATGCTCTTGGAGCCAGTTCTACCCAAAAGATATGTAATTTCTCTACTTTCAATCACCGTGACATTCCATGTTCTGAATACGTTAGATGCACCATGGATTCAAAAATCCTTCTTTCATGAGTTGTGAACATGTGTATTAACGAACTTTCATCCACCTTACAGTGCATATTTATACATAGAAATTTTATTATGATTTAGAAGGTTTCTCCTAATGTCAGTCTCTAAAATCATGCAGTTTCCACAGAAAAATCCTCTTGGAGCGAGTTCTACCCAATAGACATGCAATTAAAATAGAACCCGTCATCGTGAAATACCGTGTTCCAAAAAAGCTACATGCATCACGGATTCGACAAATATTCACTACAGAGTTGTTAGCAAAAGGATTACCGTAATTTCATCCACCATAAAAGCAATGTTTACACTTTGATGCATTTTCTCATATTTCGAAAGTTTTTCGAATGCCAGTTTTTAAAAGGAGGCAGATTCGCAGAAATAATTCTCGTGGAGCGAGTACTTCCCAATAGAAATGTAATTTACATAGTTTCCCTCACATTGACATTCCATTCTCCGAACACGCTACATGCAACAAGGTTTCAACAAACTTTCTCGAATGAGTTGTTAACATGTAGATTACAGAAATTTCATCAACCATAAATGGCATATATACACCTAGAAACATTAACTCTGAATTTGCAGCTTTTTCCTAATACCAGTTTCGAAAATCAGGCCGTTTTCTCAGGAAAAAATTTTTGGAGTGAATTCTAACCAATAGGCGTGTAATTTACATAGATTCCATCGCCGGAATTTTCCGTGAAATGATCAGGCTACATGCATAATGCTTTCTACAAATATTCACCACAGATTTGTTTGCATGTGGTTTTATGATCTTGCATCACAATACAAGGCATATTGACACTGTGAAGCATTTTCAATAATTTTGCAGAGATTTTCAAAAGCCAGTTTCAAAAATGAGGCAGATTTCCCAGAAAAATCTCTTCGAGTTAATTCTACCCAAGAGAAATGTATTTAACATAGATTCGCTCACTGTTATATTCTGTGTTCCGAACACAATTCACGTATCTCGGATTCGACAAATATTCACTACAGAGTTGTTAGCATGCGGATTACCAAAATTTCATCCACCATAAAAGGCAGATTTACACCGAAAATCTAGTAATCTAATTTTGCAGGGTTTTCCTAACGTCAGTTTCAAAAATCAGGCCTATTTCTCAGGAAAAATATTTGGAGTGATTTCTAACCAAGAGAAATGTAATTTACATAAATTCCTTGGCCGTGAAATTCTATGTTCCGAACATGCTACATGCATAAAGGATTCGACAAATATTCACTACAGAGTTGTTAGCATGTGGATTACCGAACTTTCATCACAATACATTGAATATTGATCCTTAGAAGTATTTTCTCAAATTTTGCAGCGTTTTCTAAATGCCAGTTTCAAAAATGACGAAGTTTTCGCCAAAAAACACTCTCGGAGCGAGTTCTAGCCAATAGAGAAGTAATTTACATTGTTTCAATCACCGTGAAATTCCACGTTCTGAACACGGTACATGCACCACGGATTAGATAAAGATTCTTTAATATGTTGTGAAAATGTGGATTACCGAACTTTCATCCACCATACAAGGCATATTTACACCTAGAAGTAGTTATTCTGATTTCGCAGGTTTTTCCTAACATCCAGGTTCGAAAATCATGAAATTTTCGCAGAAACATTCAATTCAAGCGAATTCTATCCACTAGAATTGTTATTTTCAGAGTTTCACTCACCGAGACCTTCTGTGTTCCCAAAACGTTACATTCATCACGACTTCGACAAACATTATTTAGTGACCGTGAGCATGTAGATTACCGATTTTTCAACCACAATAAAGGCATATTAACACCTAGAAACATTTACTTAGATTTCGGAGGGTTTCCTAAATTCAGTTACGAAAATAGGCAATTTTCGCAGAAAAATTCTCGTGGTGCATGTTCTTTCAAATAGATATCTCATTTTCATAGATACCGTCACCGTAATATTCCGTGTCCCGAAAATGTTACATACAACACGGATTCAACAAATATTCACTGCTGAGTTCTTAGCATGTGAATTACACATCTTTAATAACCCATTGAAGACATATTGTCACCTTAAAGCATTTACTCAGATGTTGCACCGTTTTCAAAACACCAGGTTCCAAACTGAGTCAGATTTTTCAGTAAAATGCTCCTGGAGCGTGTTCTAACCAAGAGATATGTCATTTACATAGTTTCCCTCACCGTGACAGTCCGTGTTCCAAACACGCTACATACATCACGGATTTGACAATCATTTTTAATGAGTGCGGTATTGTGGATGACAGAACTTTCATCCACCATACAAGGCATATTTACACCTAGAAACATTAACTCTGAGTTCGCAGCTTTTTCCTAATAGCAGTTTCGAAAATCAGGCAGTTTTCAAAGGAAAAAACTGTTGGAGCGTGTTCTAAACAATAGACATGTAAATTACATAGATTCTCCCGCTGTGAAATTAGAAGTTTCGAACATGCTACATGCAGAAATGTTTCAAAAAAAACTGCACAGTTGTTTGCACGTGGATTACAGGACTTTCATCACAATAGAAGGCATATTGATGCTTAGAATTATTTTCTCTGATTTCACAGAGTTTTCCAAACACCAGTTTCTAAATTGTGGCAGAGTTCACGGCAAAAACCTCTTGTAGCGTTTTCTAACCAATAGAAATGTAATTTACATGGATTCACTCACTGTGAAATTCTGTGTTCCGAACACTTTACGTGCATCTCGGATGTGAAAAATATTCATTACAGATTTATTAGCAAGTGGATTACAGCACTTTCATTCACTATACATGGCTTACTGACATTTTGAAGAATTTTCTCAGATTTCACAGTTTATTTTTAATGCCAGTTTTGATAATGAGGCAGATTTGGCAGAAATATGCTCTTACAGCGAGTTCTACCCAAAAGATATGTAATTTACCTAGTGTCACTCACCGTGACATTTTGTGTTCTACAAACATTATATGCATCACGGATTCAACAAATATTGTTTTATGAGTTATGAACATCTGTATTACTTAAATTTAATCCACCTTACAATGCATAATTATACATAGAAATTCTATTCTGATTTATTAGATATCTCCTAATGTCAGTCTCTAAAATTTTGCATTTTTCGCAGAAAAATCCTCTTGGAGCGAGTTTTACCCAATAGACATGCAATTTACATATAACACTTCATCGTGAAATTCCGTGTTCCGAAAAAGGTACATGCATCAAAGATTTGACAAATATTCACTACAGAGTTGTTAGCATAAGGATTGCCGAACTTTCATCCACCATAAAATCTATATTGGCACTTTGAAGCATTTTCTCATATTTTGAAAGTTTTTCCTAATGCCAGTTTTGAAAATGAGGCAGATTCACAGAAAAATTCTCATGGAGCGAGTACTTCCCAATAGAAATGTAATTTACATAGTTTCCCTCACAGTGACATTCTAATTTCCGAAGACGCTACATGCATCAAGGCTTCAACAAACTTTCTCGAAAGAGTTGTGAACATGAAGATTACAAAAGTTTCATCCACCATACATGGCATATTTACCCCTAGAAACATTGAGTCTGAATTTGCAGCTTTTCTTAATGCCAGTTTGGAAACTCAGGCCGTTATATCAGGAAAATAATTTTGGAGCGAATTCTAACCAATAGGCGTGTAATTCACATAGATTCAACTGCTGGGATTTTCCGTGAAACCATCAGGCTACATGCATAATGCTTTCTACAAATATTCACCACAGATTTGTTTGCATGTGTTTTTACGATCTTCCATCTCAGTAAAAGGCATATTGACACTTTGAAGCATTTTTTCTGATTTTGCAGAGATTTTCAAACGCCAGTTTAAAAAATGAGGCAGGTTTCGGAGAATAATCTCTTGGAGCGAATTCTAACCAAGAGATTTGTATTTTACATAGATTCGCTAACCGTGATATTCTATGTTCCGAACACGTTTCACGTATCCTGGATTCGACAAATATTCACTACAGAGTTGTTAGCATGCGGATTACCGAACTTTCATCCACCATACAAGGCATACTTACACTGAGAATTTATTAATCTGAGTTCGCAGTATTTTCCTAACGCCAGGTTCCAAAATCAGGCCGATTTCTCAGGAAAAATCTCTTGGAGTGATTTCTAACCAAGAGAAATGTAATTTACATAAATTGCCTGGCGTGAAATTCCGTGTTCCGAACATGCTACATGCATAAAGGATTAGACAAATATACACTATAAATTTGTTAGCATGTGGATTACCGAACTTTCATCACAATATATTGAATATTGATCCTTAGTAGTATTTTGTCAGATTTTGCAACGTTTTCCAAATGCCAGTTTCAAAAATGACGAAGTTTTCACATAAAAACTCTCTCGGAGCGAGTTCTACCCAATAGAGAAGTAATTTACATTGTTTCAATCACCGTGAAATTCCACGTTCTGAACACGGTACATGCATCACGGATTAGAAAAAGATTGTTTAATATGTTGTGAAAATGTGGATTACCGAACTTTCTTGCAACATAAACGCACATTTACACCTACAAATATTTAATCTCATTTTGCAGCTTTTTAAATACTTCAGAATAGATAATCATTCAATTTTCGCAGAAAAATTCTCATCTAGCTCGTTCTACTCAATAGAATTGTAATTTACATAGATTCATTACCGTGAAATTCCCTTTTACCAAAAGCGCTACATGAAACACGGTTTAAAAAATAATTACTACACTGTTATTAACATGTGGATTATCGGAATTTCATTCACCATTCAAGGCATATTGACACTTAGAAGCATTTTCTCAGATTACTCAGGGTTCTCCTAATGGCAGTTTTGAAAATGAGGCACATTTTGCAGAAAAATTCTCTTCAATCGAGTTCTATCCAATAGACATGTAAATTATATTGTTTCCTTCACTATGACATTCCGTATTCTGAACACATTACATGCATCATGAATTCGACAAACATTCTTTAATGGGTGTGAGCATGTTGATTACCGAACTTTCATCCACCATACAAGGCATATTTACAGCTAGAAGTAGTTATTCTGATTTCGCAGGTTTTTCCTAACATCCAGTTTCGAAAATCATGAAATTTTCGCAGAAACTTACAATTCAAGGGAGTTCTATCCAGTAGAATTGTTATCTTCAGAATTTCACTCACCGAGACATTCCACATTCCGAAAACGTTAAATTCATCACGGCTTCGACAAACATTATTTAATGACCGTGAGCATGTGGATTACCGATTTTTCAAACATAATACAAGGCATATTTACACCTAGAAACATTTACTTAGATTTCGCAGGTTTTCCTAACGTCAGTTACGAAAATCAGGCCGTTTTCACAGAAAAATTCTCTTGGTGCATGTTCTATCCATTAGACATCTCATTTTCATAGATACCGTCACCGTAAAATTCCGTGTTCCAAAAACGGTACATGCACCACGGATTCAACAAATATTCACTGCTGAGTTCTTAGCATGTGAATTACACATCTTTAATAACCCATTGAAGACATATTGTCACCTTAAAGCATTTACTCAGATTTTGCAGCGTTTTCAAAACACCAGTTTCCAAACAGAGGCAGATTTTCTACTAGAAACTCCTGGAGCGTGTTTTAACCAATAGATATGTAATTTACATAGTTTCCCTCACCGTGACAGTCCGTGTTCCGAACACGCTACATACATTACAGATTTGATAAGGATTATTAATGAGTTATATACATGTGGGTGACAGAATTTTCATGCACCATACAAGGCATATTTACACCTAGAAACATTAATTCTGAGTTCGCAGCTTTTTTCTAATAGCTGTTTCGAAAATCAGGGCATTTTCAAAAGGAAATGACTTTTGGAGCGTGTTCTACCCAATAGATATGTAAATTACACAGATTCTCCCTCTGTGAATTTCCGTGTTCTGATCACACTACATGCATCTTGGATGCGACAAATATTCACAACAGAGTTGTTAGCAATTGGATTACAGCACTTTCATTCACCGCACAAAGCTTACTGAAACTTTGAAGAATTTTCTCAGATTTCACAGGTTACTTTTAATGCCAGTTTTGAAAATGAGGCAGATTTGGCAGAAAAATGCTGTTGGATCGAGTTGTACACAAAAGATATGTAATTTACCTAGTTTCACTCACTGTGACTTTCCGTGTTCTGAACACGTTACATGCACCACGGATTCAACAAACTTTCTTTAATGAGTTGTGAACATGTGTATTACCGAACTTTCATCCACCTTACAATGCAGATTTAACCATAGAAAGTTATATTCTGATTTAGTAGATTTCTCCTAATGTCAGTGTCTAAAATTATGCAGTTTTCGCAGAAAAATCCTCTTGGAGCGAGTTCTACCCAATAGATATGCAATTTACATAGGACCCATCATCGTGAAATTCCGTGTTCCGAAAAAGCTACATGCATCACGGAATCGACAAATATTCACTACAGAGTTGTTAGCATAAGGATTACCGAACTATCATCAACCATAAAAGCTATGTTGAAACATGGAAGCATTTTCTCATATTTCAAAAGATTTTCCTAATGCCAGTTTTGAAAATGAGGTAGATTCGCAGAAATATACTCTTGGAATGAATACGTCCGAATAGATATATAATTTACATAGTTTCCCTCACAGTGACATTCAAAATTCTGAACACACTATATGCATCATGGTTTCAACAAACTTTCTCGAATGAGTTGTGAACATGTAGATTACAGAACTTTCATCCACCATACATGGCATAATTACACCTAGAAACATTAACTCTGAGTTTGCACCTTTTTCCTAATGTCAGTTTCTAAAATCAGGCCGGTTTCTCAGGAAAAGTTATTTGGTGCGAATTCTAACGAATTGGAATGTAATTTTCATAGATTCAATCTCCGGCATTTTCCGTGATACGATCAGGCTACATGCATAATGCTTTCTACAAATATTCACCACAGATTTGATTGCATGTGTTTTTAAGATCTTGCATCACAATACAAGGCATATTGACACTTTGAAGCATTTTCTCTGATTTTCCAGAGATTTTCAAACGCCAGTTTCCAAAATGAGGCCTATTTGGGAAAATAACCTCTTGGAGCAAATTCTACCCAAGAGACATGTATTTTACATACATTCGCTCACCGTGATATTCTCTGTTCCAAACACAATTCACGTATCTCGGATTCGACAAATATTCACTACAGAGTTGTTAGCATGCGGATTACCGAAGTTTCATCCACATTACAAGGCAGATTTACACCGAGAATCTAGTAATATGAGTTTGCAGGATTTTCCTAAATCCAGTTTCGAAAATCAGGCCGATTTCTCAGGTAAAATCTCTTGGAGTGATTTCTAACCAAGAGAAATGTAATTTACATAAATTCCCTGGCCGTGAAATTCCGTGTTCCGAACATGCTACATGCATTAAAGATTCGATAAATATTCACTACAAATTTGTTAACATGTGGATTACTGAACTTTCATCACAATACATTAAATATTGATCCTAAGAAGTATTTTCTCAGATTTTGCAGCGTTTTCCAAAGGCCAGTTTCAAAATTGACGACGTTTTCGCATAAAAACACTATCGAAACGAAGTCTACCCAATAGAGTAGTAATTTACACTGTTTCAATCACCGAGAATTTCCACGTTCTGAACACGGTACATGCACCACGGATTAGAAAAAGATTCTTTAATATGCTGTGAAAATGTGGATTACCGAACATTCTTGCAAAATAAAGGCACATTTACACCTACAAATATTTCCTCTCATTTTGCAGCTTTTTCCAAAGTTCAGATTCGATAATCATGCAATTTTCGCAGAAAAATTCTCCTCTAGCTCGTTCTACTCAATAGAATTGTAATTTACATAGCTTCATTACCGTGAAATTTGGTTTTCCAAAAGCGCTACTTGAATCTCGGTTTAAAAAATAATTACAACAGTGTTATTAACATGTGGATTCCCTGACTTTCATTCAGCATTCAAGGCATATTGACACTTAGAGGCATTTTCTCAGATTTCATAAGGTTCTCCTAATGGCAGTTTTGAAAATGAGGCACATTTCGCAGAAAAATTCTCTTCAAGCCAGTTCTACCCAATACAAAATATAAATTACATTGTTTCCTTCACTATGACATTCCGTATTCCGAACACGTTACATGCATCACGAATTCGACAAACATTCTTTAATGGGTGTGAGCATGTGGATTACGGAACTTTCATCCACCATACAAGGCATATTTACACCTAGAAGTAGTTATTCTGATTTCGCAGGTTTTTCCTAACATCCAGTTTCGAAAATCATGAAATTTTCGCAGAAACATACAATTCAAGGGAGTTCTATCCAGTAGAATTGTGATTTACAGAGTTTCACTCACCGAGACATTCCGTGTTCTGAAAACGTTACATTCATCACGACTTCGACAAACACTATTTAATGACCGTTAGCATGTGGATTACCGATTTTTCAACCACAATACAAGGCATATTTACACCTAGAAACATTTACTTATGTTTCGCAGGTTTTCCTAAAGTCAGTTATGAAAATCAGGCAGTTTTCGCAGAAAAATTTTCTTGGTGCATGTTCTATCCATTAGACATCTCATTTTCATACATAACGTCACCGTAACATTCCGTGTTCCGAAAACTGTTCATGCAACACGGATTCAACAAATATTCACTGCTGAGTTCTTAGCATGTGAATTACACATCTTTAATAACCCATTGAAGACATACTGTCACCTTAACGCATTTAATCAGATTTTGCAGCGTTTTCAAAACACCAGTTTCCAAACAGAGGCAGATTTTCTAGTAAAAACTCCTGGAGCGTGTTCTAACCAATAGATATGTAATTTACATAGTTTCCCTCACAGTGACAGTCCGTGTTCCGAACACGCTACATACATTACAGATTTGACAAAGATTATTAATGAGTTATATACATGTGGGTGACAGAATTTTCATGCACCATACAAGGCATATTTACACCTAAAAACATTTATTCTGAGTTCGCAGCTTTTTTCTAATAGCAGTTTTGAAAATCAGGCCATTTTCCAAAGGAAATGACTTTTGAAGCGTGTTCTACCCAATAGATATGTAAATTACACAGATTCTCCCTCTGTGAATTTTCGTGTTCTGATCAAGCTACATGCATCTTGGATGAGACAAATATTCACTGCAGAGTTGTTAGCAAGTGGATTACAGCACTTTCATCCACCATAAAAGGCTTACTGACACTTTGAAGAATTTTCTCAAATTTCACAGGTTAGTTTTAATGCCAGTTTTGAAAATGAGGCAGATTTGGCAGAAAAATGCTCTTGGAGCCTGTTCTACCCAAAAGATATATAATTTTCCTAGTTTCAATCACCGTGACATTCCGTGTTTGAACATGTTACATGCACCACGGATTCAACAAACATTCTTTAATGAGTTGTGAACATGTGTAATAACGAACTTTAATCCACCTTACAGTGCATAATTATACATAGAAATTTTTTTCTGATTTAGTATATTTCTCCTAATGTCAGTCTATAAAATCATGCAGTTTCTGCAGAAAAATCCTCATGGAGTGAGTTCTACCCAATAGACATGCAATTTACATAGAACCCGTCATCGTGAAATTCCATGTTCCAAAAAAGCTACATGCATCACGGATTCGACAATTCTTCACTACAGAGTTGTTAGCATAAGGATTACCGAACTTTCATCCACCATAAAAGCCATGCTGACACTTTGAAACATTTTCTCATATTTCAAAAGGTTTTCCTAATGCCAGTTTTGAAAAGGAGGCAGATTCGCAGAAAAATTCTCGTAGAGCGAGTACTTCCCAATAGAAATGTAATTTACATTGTTTCCCTCATACTGACATTCCATTTTGCAAACACGCTACATGCATCAATGTTTCAACAAACTTTCTCGAATGAGTTGTGAACATGTAGATTACAGAACTTTCATCCACCATAAATGGCATATATACACCTAGAAACATTATCTCTGAATTTGCAGCTTTTTCCTAATGCCAGTTTAGAAAATCAGTCCGTTTTCTCAGGAAAAATTTTTTGGAGCGAATTCTAACCAATAGGCGTGTAATTTACATAAATTCCATCGCCGACATTTTCCGTGAAACCATCAGGTTACATGCAAAATGCTTTCTACAACTATTCACCACAGATTAGTTTGCATGTGTTTTTACGATCTTGCATCACAATGCAAGGCATATTGACACTTTGAAGCATTTTCACTGATTTTGCAGACATTTTCAAAAGCCAGTTTCAAAAATGTGGCAGATATCCCAGAAAAATCTCTTGGAGCGAATTCTACCCTAGAGACATTTATTTTACATAGATTCGCTCACCGTGATATCCTGTGTTCCGAACACGATTCACGTATCTAGGATTCGACAAATATTCACTACAGAGTTGTTAGCATGTGGATTACCGAACTTTAATCACAATACATTGAATACTGATCCTTAGAAGTATTTTCTCAGATTTGGCAGCGTTTTCCAAATGCCAGTTTCAAAAATGACGAAGTTTTCACAGGAAAACTCTCGGAGGGAGTTCTACCCAATTGAGAAGTAATTTACATTGTTTCAATCACCGTGAAATTCCACGTTCTGAACACGGTACATGAATCACGGTTTAGAAAAAGATTGTTTAATATGTTGTGAAAATATGGATTACCGAACTTTCTTGCAACATATAGGCACATTTACACCTACAAATATTTAGTCTCGTTTTGCAGCTTTTTCCAAACTTCAGATTCGATAATCATGCAATTTTCACAGAAAAATTCTCTTCTAGATCGTTCTACTCAATAGAATTGTAATTTACATAGTTTCATTACCGTGAAATTCCATTTTCCAAAAGCGCTACATGAATCTCAGTTTACAAAATATTTACTACACTGTTATTAACATGTGGATTACCGGAATTTCATTCACCATTTAAGGCTTATTGACACTTATAAGAATTTTCTCAGATTTCTCAGCGTTCTCCTCATGGCAAATTTGAAAATGAGGCACATTTTGCAGAAATATTCTCTTCAATCGAGTTCTATCCAATAGACATGTAAGTTACATTGTTTTCTTCACTATGACATTCCGTATTCTGAACACGTTACATGCATCGTGAATTCGACAAACATTCTTTAATCAGTGTGAGCATGAGGATTACCGAACTTTCATCCACCATACAAGGCATATTTACACCTAGAAGTAGTTATTCTGATTTCACAGGTTTTTCCTAACATCCAGTTTTGAAAATCATGAAATTTTCACAGAAACATACAATTCAAGGGAGTTCTATCCAGTAGAATTGTTATCTTCAGAATTTCACTCACCGAGACATTCCATGTTCCGAAAACGTTACATTCATCACGGCTTTGACAAACATTTTTCAATGACCGTGAGCATGTGGATTACCGATTTTTCAACCACAATACAGGGCATATATACACCTAGAAACATTTACTTAGATTTCTCAGGTTTTCCTAACGTCAGTTAGGAATATCAGGCAGTTTTCACAGAAAAATTCTCTTGGTGCATGTTCTATCCAATAGACATCTCATTTTCATAGATATCGTCACCGTAAAATTCCGTGTTCCGAAAATGGTACATGCACCACGGATTCAACAAATATTCACTGCTGAGTTCTTAGCATGTGAATTACACATCTTTAATAACCCATTGAAGACATATTGTCACCTTAAAGCATTTACTCAGATTTTGCAGCGTTTTCAAAACTCCAGTTTCCAAACAGAGGCAAATTTTTCAGTAAAAACTCCTGGAGCGTCTTCTAACCAAGAGATATGTAATTTACATAGTTTCCCTCACCGTGACAGTCCGTGTTCCGAACACGCTTCATACATTACGGATTTGACAAAGATTATTAATGAGTTATATACATGTGGGTGACAGAATTTTCATGCACCATAGAAGGCATATTTACACCTAGAATCATTAATTCTGAGTTCGCAGATTTTTCCTAATAGCAGTTTGGAAATTCAGGCCATTTTCAAAAGGAAATGACTTTTGAAGCGTGTTCTACCCAATAGATATGTAAATTACACAGATTCTCCCTCTGTGAATTTCCGTGTTCTGATCACGCTACATGCATCTTGGATGCGACAAATATTCACAACAGAGTTGTTAGCAATTGCATTACAGCACTTTTATCCACCATACAAAGCTTAATGACACTTTGAAGAATTTCCTCAGATTTCAGAGTTTACTTTTAATGCCAGTTTTGAAAATGAGGCAGATTTGGCAGAAAAATGCTGTTGGAGCGAGTTGTACACAAAAGATATGTAATTTACCTAGTTTCACTCACCGTGACTTTCCGTGTTCTGAACACGTTACATGCACCACGGATTCAACAAACTTTCTTTAATGAGTTGTGAACATGTGTATTACCGAACTTTCATCCACCTTACAATGCAGATTGTACCATAGAAAGTTTTATTCTGATTTAGTAGATTTCTCCTAATGTCAGTGTCTAAAATTATGCAGTTTTCGCAGAAAAATCCTCTTGGAGCGAGTTCTACCCAATAGATATGCAATTTACATAGAACCCGTTATCGTGAATTTCCGTGTTCTGAAAAAGCTACATGCATCAAGGAATCGACAAATATTCACTACAGAGTTGTTAGCATAAGGATTACCGAACTTTCATCAACGATATAAGCTATGTTGAAACATTGAATCATTTTTTCATATTTCAAAAAATTTTCCTAATGCCAGTTTTGAAAATGAGGTAGATTCGCAGAAATATACTCTAGGATCGAATACGTCCGAATAGATATATAATTTACATAGTTTCCCTCACAGTGACATTCCAAATTCTGAACATGCTACATGCATTATGGTTTCAACAAACTTTCTCGAATGAGTTGTGAACATGTAGATTACAGAAATTTCATCCACCATATATGGCATAATTACACCTAGAAACATTAACTCTGAGTTTGCACTTTTTCCTATTGCCAGTTTTGAAAATCAGGCCGGTTTCTCAGGAAAAACTATTTGGAGCAAATTCTAATGAATTGGCGTGTAATTTACATAGATTCCATCTCCGGCATTTTCCGTGATACGATCAGGATACATGCATTATGCTTTCTACATATATCCACCAAAGATATGATTGCATGTGTTTTCACGATCTTGCATCACAATACAAGGCATATTGACACTTTGAAGCATTTTCTCTGATTTTCCAGAGATTTTCAAACGCCAGTTTCCAAAATGAGGCATATTTGGGAAAATAATCTCTTGGAGCAAATTCTACCCAAGAGACATGTATTTTACATACATTCGCTCACCGTGATATTCTGTGTTCCGGACACGATTCACGTATCTCGGATTCAACAAATGTTCACTACAGAGTTGTTAGCATGCGGATAACCGGACTTTCATCCACATTAAATGGCAGATTTACACCGAGAATCTAGTAATCTGAGTTCGCAGGATTTTCCTAATTCCAGTTTCAAAAATCAGGCCGATTTCTCAGGAAAAATCTCTTGGAGTGTTTTCTAACGAAGGGAAATGTAATTTACATAAATTCCCTGGCCGTGAAATTCCATGTTCCGAACATGCTACATGCATAAAGAAATCGACAAATATTCACTACAAATTTGTTAACATGTGGATTACCGAACTTTCATCACAATACATTGAATATTGATTCTTAGAAGTATTTTCTAAGATTTTGCAGCGTTTTCCAAAGGCTAGTTTCAAAAATGACGAAGTTTTCGCATAAAAACTCTATCGGAGCGAGGTCTCCCCAATAGAGTAGTAATTTACATTGTTTCAATCACCGTGAAATTCCACTTTCTGTACACGGTACATGAATCACGGTTTAGAAAAAGATTCTTTAATATGTTGTGAAAATGTGGATTACCGAACTTTCTTGCAAAATAAAGTCACATTTACACCTAGAAATATTTACTCTCATTTTGCAGCTTTTTCCAAAGTTCAGATTCGATAATCATGCAATTTTCGCAGAAAAATTCTCTTCTATCTCGTTCTACTCAATAGAATTGTAATTTACATAGCTTCATTACCGTGAAATTTGGTTTTCCAAAAGTGCTACGTGAATCACGGTTTAAAAAATAATTACAACACTGTTATTAACATGTGGATTCCCTGACTTTCATTCAGCATTCAAGGCATATTGACACTTAGAAGCATTTTCTCAGATTTCACAGGGTTCTCCTAATGGCAGTTGTGAAAATGAGGCACATTTCGCAGAAAAATTCTCTTCAAGCCAGTTCTACCCAATACAAAATGTAACTTACATTTTTTCCGTCACTATGACATTCCGTATTCCGAACACGTTACATGCATCACGAATTCGACAAACATTCTTTAATGGGTGTGAGCATGTGGATTACCGAACTTTCATCCACCATACAAGGCATATTTACACCTAGAAGTAGTTATTCTGATTTCGCAGGTTTTTCCTTACATCCAGTTTCGAAAATCATGAAATTTTCGCAGAAACATACAATTCAAGGGAGTTCTATCCAGTAGAGTTGTGATTTTCAGAGTTTCACTCACCGAGACATTCCGTGTTCCGAAAATGTTACATTCATCACGACTTCGACAAACATTATTTAATGAACCTGAGCATGTGGATTAACGATTTTTCAACCACAATACAAGGTATATTTACACCTAGAAACATTTACTTAGATTTCGCAGGTTTTCCTAAAGTCAGTTATGAAAATCAGGCAGTTTTCGCAGAAAAATTCTCTTGGTGCATGTACTATCCATTAGACATCTCATTTTCATACATACCATCACCGTAACATTCCGTGTTCCGAAAACTATACATGCACCACGGATTCAACAAATATTCACTGCTGAGTTCTTTGCATGTGAATTACACATCTTTAATAACCCATTGAAGACATATTGTCACCTTAATGCGTTTACTCAGATTTTGCAGCATTTTCAAATCACCAGTTCCCAAACTGAGGCAGATTTTTCAGTAAAATGCTCCTGAGCGTGTTCTAAACAATAGATTTGTAATTTACATAGTTTCCCTCACCGTGACAGTCCGTGTTCCGAACACGCTATATTCATTATGGATTTGACAAACATTTTAATGAGTTGTTTACATGTGTATTACAGAAATTTCATCCACCATACAAGGCATATTTACACCTAGAAACATTAACTCTTAGTTCAAAGCATTTTCCTAATAGCAGTTTCGAAAATAAGGCAGTTTTCAAAGGAAAAAACTGTTGGAGTGTGTTCTACCCAATAGATAAGTAAATTACATAGATTCTCCCGCTGTGAAATTACGTGTTTTGAACACGCTACGTCCTGAAAAGTTTCGAAAAAATACACTACAATGTTGTTTGCATGTGGATTACAGGACTTTCAACACAATAGTATGCATATTGATGCTTAGAAGCTTTTTCTCTGATTTCACAGAGCTTTCAAAACGCCAGTTTCAAAAATGAGGCAGATTTCATGGCAAAAAACTCTTGGAGCTGATTCTAACCAATAGAAATGTAATTTACATGGATTCGTTCACCGTGAAATTCCGCGTTGTGAACACGCTACATGCATCTCGGATGCGACAAATATTCACTACAGAGTTGTAAGCAAGTGGATTACAGCACTTTCATCCCCTATACAAGGCTTTCTGACACTTTGAAGAATTTTCTCAGATTTCACAGTTTAGTTTTAATGTCAGTTTTGAAAATGAGGCAGATTTGGCAGAAAAATGCTCTTGGAGCCAGTTCTACCCAAAAGATATGTAACTTACCTAGTTTCAATCATCATGATATTCCGTGTACTGAACACGTTACATGCACCACGGATTCAACAATCCTTCTTGAATGAGTTGTGAACATGTGTATTAACGAACTTTAATCCACCTTACAGTGCATATTTATACATAGAAATTTTATTGTGATTTACTAGATTTCTCCTAATGTCAGTCTCTAAAATCATGCAGTTTCCACAGAAAAATCCTCTTGCATCGAGTTTTACCCAATAGACATGCAATTTACATAGCACAAGTCATCGTGAAATTCCATGTTCCAAAAAAGCTACATGCATCACGGATTCGACAATTATTCACTACAGAGTGGTTAGCATAAGGATTACCGAACTTTCATCCACCATACAAGACAGATGTACACATAAAATCTAGTAATCTGAGTTCGCAGGTTTTTCCTAACTTCAGTTTCAAAAATCAGGCCTATTTCTCAGGAAAAATCTCTTGGAGTGATTTCTAACCAAGAGAAATGTAATTTACATACATTCCCTGGCCGTGAAATTCCGTGTTCCGAACAAGCTACATGCATAAAGTTTTCGACAAATATTCACTACAAATTTGTTAACATGTGGATTACCGAACTTTCATCACAATACATTGAATACTGATCCTTAGAATTATTTTCTCAGATTTTGCAGCGTTTTCCAATGCCAGTTTCAAAAATGACGAAGTTTTCACAGAAAAACACTCTTGGAGTGAGTTCTACCCAATAGGGAAGTAATTTACATAATTTCAATCACCGTGAAATTCCACGTTCTGAACACGGTACATGCACCACGGATTAGGAAAAGATTCTTTAATATGTTGTGGAAATGTGGATTACCGAACTTTCTTGCAACATAAAGGCACATTTACACCTACAAATATTTACTCTCATTTTGCAGCTTTTTCCAAATTTCAGATTCGATAATCATGCAATTTTCGCAGAAAAAATCTCTTCTATCTCGTTCTAAATAGAATTGTAATTAACATACTTTTATTACCGTGAAATTCCATTTTCCAAAAGCGCTACATGAATCACGGTTTACAAAATAATTACTAAACTGTTATTAACATGTGGATTACCGGACTTTCATTCACCATTTAAGGCTTATTGACACTTATAAGTATTTTCTCAGATTTCTCAGGGTTCTCCTAATGGCAGTTTTGAAAATGAGGCACATTCGGCAGAAAAATCCTCTTCAAGCGAGTTTTACCCAATAGACATGTAACTTCCATTGTTACTTCAGTATGACATTCCGTATTCCGAACACGTTACATGCATCACGAATTTATAAACATTCTTTTATTGGCATGAGCATGTGGATTACCGAACTTTCATCCACCATACAAGGCATATTTACACCTAGAAGTAGTTATTCTGATTTCGCAGGTTTTTCCTAACATCCAGCTTCGAAAATCATGAAATTTTCGCAGAAACATTCAATTCAAGCGAGTTCTATCCAGTATAATTGTTATTTTCTGAGTTTCAATCACCGAGACATTCCGTGTTCCAAAAACGCTACATTCATCACAGCTTCGACAAACATTATTTAATGACCATGGGCATAAGGATTACCGATTTTTCAACCACAATACAAGGCATATTTACACCTAGAAACATTTACTTAGGTTTCGCAGGTTTTCATAACGTCAGTTACGAAAATCAGGCAGTTTACACAGAAAAATTCCCTTGGTGCATGTTCTATCCAATAGACATCTCATTTTCATAGATAGCGTCACCGTAACATTCCGCGTTCCGAAAATGGTACATGCACCACCGATTCAACAAATATTCACTGCTGAGTTCTTAGCATGTGAATTACACATCTTTAATAACCCATTGAAGACATATTGTCACCTTAAACTTTTACTCAGATTTTGCAGCATTTTCAAAACACCAGTTTCCAAACTGAGGCAGATTTTTCAGTAAAATGCTCCTGGAGCGTGTTCTAACCAATAGATATGTAATTTACATAGTTTCCCTCATCGTGACAGTCCGTGTCCCGAACACGCTACATACATCACGGATTTGACAAACATTTTTAATGAGTTGTGTACATGTGTATTACAGAACTTTCATCCACCTTATCAGGCATATTTACACCTAGAAACATTAACTCTGAGTTCGCAGATTTTTCCTAATAGCAGTTTCGAAAATCAGGCAGTTTTCAAGGAAAAAAAATGTTGGAGCGTGTTCTACCCAATAGATATGTAAATTACATAGATTTTCCCGCTGTGAAATTACGTATATCGAACACACTACATGCAGAAATGTTTCAACAAAAAAACACTACAGTATTGTTTCCGTGTGGATTAAAGGACTTTCATCACAATAGTAGGCATATTGATGCTTAGAAGCTTTTTCTCTGATTTCACAGAGTTTTCGAAATGCCAGTTTCGAAAATGAGGCAGATTTCACGGCAAAAAACTCTTGGAGCGGGTTCTAACCAATAGAAATGTAATTTACATGGATTCGCTCACCATCAAATTCCATGTTCTGAACACGCTACATGCATCTCGGATGCGACATATATTCACTACACAGTTGTTAGCAAGTGGATTACAGCACTTTCAACCACCATACAAGGCTTACTGACACTTTGAAGAATTTTCTCGATTTCACAGGTTAGTTTTAATGCCAGCTTTGAAAATGAGGCAGATTTGGCAGAAAAATGCTCTTGGAGCCAGTTCTACCCAAAAGATATGTAATTTACCTAGTTTCAATCACCATGACATTCCATGTTCTGAACACGTTACATGCACCACGGATTCAACAAACATTCTTTAATGAGTTGTGAACATGCGTATTAATGAACTTTAATCCACCTTACAGTGCATATTTATACATAGAAATTTTGTTCTGATTTTGTAGTTTTCTCCTAATGTCAGTCTTTAAATCATGCAGTTTCCACAGAAAAATCCTCTTGGAGTGAGTTTTACCCAATAGACATGCAATTTACATAGAACCCGTCATCGTGAAATTCCGTGTTCCAAAAAAGCTACATGCATCACGGAATCGACAAATATTCACTACAGAGTTGTTAGCATAAGGATTACCGAACTTTCATCCACCATAAAAGCCATGTTGACACTTTGAAGCATTTTCTCATATTTCAAAAGTTTTTCCTAATGCCAGATTTGAAAAGGAGGCAGATTCGCAGAAAAATTCTAGTAGAGCGAGTAGTTCCCAATAGAAATGTAATTTACATACTTCCCCTCACAGAGACATTCCATTTTCCGAACACACTACATGCATCATGGTTTCAACAAACTTTCTCGAATGAGTTGTGAACACGTAGATTACAGAACTTTCATCCACCATAAATGGCATATATACACCTAGAAATATTAACTCTGAATTTGCAGCTTTTCCCTATGCCAGTTTCGAAAATCAGGCTTTTTCTCAGGAAAAAGTTTTTGGAGCGAATTCTAAGCAATAGGCGTGTAATTTACATAGATTCCATCGCCGGCATTTTCCGTGAAATTATCAGGCTACATGCATAACGCTTTCTAAAAATATTTACCACAGATTTGTCTGCATGTGTTTTTACGATCTTGCATCGCAATAAAAGCATATTGACACTCTTAAGCATTTTCACTGATTTTGCAGATATTTTCAAAAGCCAGGTTCAAAAATGAGGCAGATTTCCCAGAAAAATCTCTTGGAGCGAATTCTACCCAAGAGACATGTATTTTACATAGATTCGCTCACCGTGATATCCTGTGTTCTGAAAATGGTTCACGTATCTCGGATTTGACAAATATACACTACAGAGTAGTTAGCATGCGGATTACCGAACTTTCATCCACTATAAAAGCAGATGTACACCAAGAATCTAGTAATCTTAGTTCGCAGTGTTTTCCTAACATCAGTTTCAAAAATCAGGCCTATTTCTCAGGAAAAATCTCTTGGAGTGATTTCTAACCAAGAGAAATGTAATTTACATACATTCCCTGGCCGTGAAATTCCGTGTTCCGAACATGCTACATGCATAAAATTTTCGACAAATATTCAATACAAATTTGTTAGCATGTGGATTACCGAACTTTCATCAAAATACATTGAATATTGATTCTTAGAAGTATTTTCTCAGATTTTGCAGCATTTTCCAATGCCAGTTTCAAAAATGACGTAGTTTACACCGAATAAGTCTCTCGGAGTGAGTTCTACCCAATAGGGAAGTAATTTAAATTATTTCAATCACCGTGAAATTCCACGTTCTGAACACAGTACATGCACCATGGATTAGGAAAAGATTCTTTAATATGTTGTGGAAATGTGGATTACCGAACTTTCTTGCAACATAAAGGCACATTTACACCTACAAATATTTACTCTCATTTTGCAGCTGTTTCCAAACGTCAGATTCGATAATCATGCAATTTTCGCAGAAAAATTCTCTTCTAGCACGTTCTACTCAAAAGAATTGTAATTTACATACTTTCATTACCGTGAAATTCCATTTTCCAAAAGCGCTACATGAATCACGGTTTACAAAATAATTACTAAACTGTTATTATCATGTGGATTACCATACTTTCATTCACCATTTAAGGCTTATTGACACTTATAAGCATTTTCTCAGATTTCTCAGGGTTCTCCTAATGGCAGTTTTGAAAATGAGGCACATTCCGCAGAAAAAACCTCTTCAAGCGAGTTTTACCCAATAGACATGTAACTTCCATTGTTACTTCAGTATGACATTCCGTATTCCGAACACGTTACATGCATCACGAATTTATAAACATTCTTTTATTGGCATGAGCATGTGGATTACCGAACTTTCATCCACCATACAAGGCATATTTACACCTAGAAGTAGTTATTCTGATTTCGCAGGTTTTTCCTAACATCCAGCTTCGAAAATCATGAAATTTTCGCAGAAACATTCAATTCAAGCGAGTTCTATCCAGTATAATTGTTATTTTCTGAGTTTCAATCACCGAGACATTCCGTGTTCCAAAAACGCTACATTCATCACAGCTTCGACAAACATTATTTAATGACCATGGGCATAAGGATTACCGATTTTCAACCACAATACAAGGCATATTTACACCTAGAAACATTTACTTAGGTTTCGCAGGTTTTCATAACGTCAGTTACGAAAATCAGGCAGTTTACGCAGAAAAATTCCCTTGGTGCATGTTCTATCCAATAGACATCTCATTTTCATAGATAGCGTCACCGTAACATTCCGCGTTCCGAAAATGGTACATGCACCACCGATTCAACAAATATTCACTGCTGAGTTCTTAGCATGTGAATTACACATCTTTAATAACCCATTGAAGACATATTGTCACCTTAAACTTTTACTCAGATTTTGCAGCATTTTCAAAACACCAGTTTCCAAACTGAGGCAGATTTTTCAGTAAAATGCTCCTGGAGCGTGTTCTAACCAATAGATATGTAATTTACATAGTTTCCCTCATCGTGACAGTCCGTGTCCCGAACACGCTACATACATCACGGATTTGACAAACATTTTTAATGAGTTGTGTACATGTGTATTAGAGAACTTTCATCCACCTTACAAGGCATATTTACACCTAGAAACATTAACTCTGTGTTTGCAGATTTTTCCTAATAACAGTTTCGAAAATCAGGCAGTTTTCAAGGAAAAAAAATGTTGGAGCGTGTTCTACCCAATAGATATGTAAATTACATAGATTTTCCCGCTGTGAAATTACGTATATCGAACACACTACATGCAGAAAAGTTTCAACAAAAAAACACTACAGTATTGTTTCCGTGTGGATTAAAGGACTTTCATCACAATAGTAGGCATATTGATGCTTAGAAGCTTTTTCTCTGATTTCACAGAGTTTTCGAAATGCCAGTTTCGAAAATGAGGCAGATTTCACGGCAAAAACCTCTTGGAGCGTGTTCTAACCAATAGAAATGTAATTTACATGGATTCGCTCACCATCAAATTCCATGTTCCGAACACGCTACATGCATCTCGGATGCGACAAATATTCACTACAGAGTTGTTAGCAAGTGGATTACAGCAGTTTCAACCACCATACAAGGCTTACTGACACTTTGAAGAATTTTCTCAGATTTCACAGGTTAGTTTTAATGCCAGCTTTGAAAATGAGGCAGATTTGGCAGAAAAATGCTCTTGGAGCCAGTTCTACCCAAAAGATATGTAATTTACCTAGTTTCAATCACCGTGACATTCCGTGTTCTGAACACGTTACATGCACCACGGATTCAACAAACATTCTTTAATGATTTGTGAACATGCGTATTAATGAATTTTAATCCACCTTACAGTGCATATTTATACATAGAAATTTTGTTCTGATTTTGTAGTTTTCTCCTAATGTCAGTCTTTAAATCATGCAGTTTCCACAGAAAAATCCTCTTGGAGTGAGTTTTACCCAATAGACATGCAATTTACATAGAACCCGTCATCGTGAAATTCCGTGTTCCAAAAAAGCTACATGCATCACGGCATCGACAAATATTCACTACAGAGTTGTTAGCATAAGGATTACCGAACTTTCATCCACCATAAAAGCCATGTTGACACTTTGAAGCATTTTCTCATATTTCAAAAGTTTTTCCTAATGCCAGATTTGAAAAGGAGGCAGATTCGCAGAAAAATTCTAGTAGAGCGAGTAGTTCCCAATAGAAATGTAATTTACATAGTTTCCCTCACAGAGACATTCCATTTTCTGAACACGCTACATGCATCAAGGTTTCAACAAACTTTCTCGAATGAGTTGTGAACATGTAGATTACAGAACTTTCATCCACCATAAATGGCATATATACACCTAGAAATATTAACTCTGAATTTGCAGCTTTTCCCTATGCCAGTTTCGAAAATCAGGCTTTTTCTCAGGAAAAAGTTTTTGGAGCGAATTCTAAGCAATAGGCGTGTAATTTACATAGATTCCATCGCCGGCATTTTCCGTGAAACTATCAGGGTACATGCATAACGCTTTCTAAAAATATTCACCACAGATTTGTCTGCATGTGTTTTTACGATCTTGCATCACAATACAAGGCATATTGACACTCTTAAGCATTTTCACTGATTTTGCAGATATTTTCAAAAGCCAGGTTCAAAAATGAGGCAGATTTCCCAGAAAAATCTCTTGGAGCGAATTCTAACCAAGAGACATGTATTTTACATAGATTCGCTCACCGTGATATTCTGTGTTCCGAACACACTTCACGTATCTCGGATTCGACAAATATTCACTACAGAGTAGTTAGCATGCGGATTACCGTACTTTCATCCACTATAAAAGGCAGATGTACACCGAGAATCTATTAATCTGAGTTCGCAGTGTTTTCCTAACATCAGTTTCAAAAATCAGGCCTATTTCTCAGGAAAAATTTCTTGGAGTGATTACTAACCAAGAGAAATGTAATTTACATAAAAATCCTATACTTGATATTCCGTGTTCCGAACATGCTACATGCATAAATGATTCGAGAAATATTTACTACAAATTAGTTAGCATGTGGATTACCGAACTTTCATCAAAATATATTGAATAATGATCCTTAAATGTATTTTCTCAGATTTTGCAGCGTTTTCCAATGTCAGTTTTAAAAATGACCTAGTTTTCACCGAATAAGTCTCTCGGAGTGAGTTCTACCCAATAGGGAAGTAATTTACATTATTTCAATCACCGTGAAATTCCACGCTCTGAACACGGTACATGCACCACGGATTAGGAAAAGATTCTTTAATATGTTGTGGAAATGTGGATTACCGAACTTTCTGGCAACATAAATGCACATTTACACCTACAAATATTTACTCTCGTTTTGCAGCTTTTTCCAAACTTCAGATTCGATAATCATGCAATTTTCGCAGAAAAATTTTTTTCTAGCTTGTTCTACTCAAAAGAATTGTAATTTACATTGTTTCATTACCGTCAAATTGCATTTTCCAAAAGCAGCTACATGAATCACGGTTTACAAAATAATTACTACACTGTTATTAACATGTGGATTACCAGACTTTCATTCACCATTCAAGGCATATTGTCACTTAGAAGCATTTTCTCAGATTTCACAGGGTTCTCCTAATGGCAGTTTTGAAAATGGGACACATTTCGCAGAAAAATTCTCTTCAATCGTGTTCTATCCAATAGACATGTAAGTTACATTGTTTCCTTCACTATGACATTCCGTATTCTGAACACGTTACATGCATCACGAATTTGACAAACAATCTTTAATGAGTGTGAGCATGTGGAATACCGAACTTTCATCCACCATACAAGGCATATTTACACCTAGAAGTAGTTATTCTGATTTCGCAGGTTTTTCCTAAAATCCAGTTTCGAAAATCATGTAATTTTCGCAGAAACATTCAATTCAAGCGAGTTCTATCCAGTAGAATTTTTATTTTTAGAGTTTCACTCACCGAGACATTCCGTGTTCCGGAAACCTTACATTCATCACGGCTTTGACAAACATTATTTAATGACCGTGAGCATGTGGATTACCGATTTTTCAACCACAATAAAAGGCATATTTACACCTAGAAACATTTACTTAAATTTCGCCGTTTTACATAACGTCAGTTATGAAAATCAGGCAGTTTTCGCAGAAAAATTCTCTTGGTGCATGTTCTATCCTATAGACATCTCATTTTCATAGATACCGTCACCATAACATTCCGTGATTTGAAAACGGTACATGCACCACGGATTCAACAACTATTCACTGCTGAGTTGTTAGCATGTTAATTACACATCTTTAATAACCCATTGAAGACATATTGTCACCTTAAAGCATTTACTCAGATTTTGCAACATTTTCACAACACCAGTACACAAACTGAAGCAGATTTTTCAGTAAAATGCTCCTGGAGCGTGTTCTAACCAAGAGATTTGTCATTTACATAGGTTCCCTCACCGTGACAGTCCGTGTTCGGAATACGCTACATACATCACGGAATTGACAAACATTTTTAATGAGTTGTGTACATGTGTATTACAGAACTTTCATCCACCATACAACGCATATTTACACCTAGAAACATTAACTCTGAGTTCGCAGCTTTTTCCTAATAGCAGTTTCGAAAATCAGGCAGTTTTCAAAGGAAAAAACCTTTGGAGCGTGTTCTACCCAATAGATATGTAAATTACATAGATTTTCCCGCTGTGAAATTACGTGTTTTGAACAAGCTACATGCAGAAAAGTTTCGACAAAATACACTACAGTGTTGTTTGCATGTGGATTAAAGGACTTTCATCACAATAGTAGGCATATTAATGCTTAGAAGCTTTTTCTCTGATTTCACAGAGCTTTCGAAATGCCAGTTTCGAAAATGAGGCAGATTTCACGGCAAAAATCTCTTGGAGCGGGTTCTAAACAATACACATGTAATTAACATGGATTCGCTCACCGTGAAATCCCGTGTTCCGAACACACTACATGCATCTAGGTTGCGAGAAATATTCACTACAGAGTTGTTAGCAAGTGGATTACAGCACTTTCATCCACCATAAAAGGCTTACTGACACTTTGAAGAATTTTCTCAAATTTCACAGATTAGTTTTAATGCCAGTTTTGAAAATGAGGCAGATTTGGCAGAAAAATGCTCTTGGAGCCTGTTCTATCCAAAAGATATGTAATTTACCTATTTTCAATCACCATGACATTCCGTGTTCTGAACACGTTACATGCACCACGGATTCAAAAAACCTTCTTTAATGAGTTGTGAACATGTGTATTACCGAACTTTATTCCACCTTACAGTGTATAATTATACATAGAAATTTTATTCTGATTTAGTAGTTTTCTGCTAATATCAGTCTCTAAAATCATGCAGTTTCCACAGAAAAATCCTCTTGGAGCGATTTCTACCCAATAGACATGCAATTTACAAGAACCCGTCATCGTGAAATTCCGTGTTCCGAAAAAGCTACATGCATCATGGAATCGACAAATATTCACTGCAGAGTTGTTAGCATAAGGATTACCGAACTTTCATCCACCATAAAAGCTATGTTGAAACATTGAAGCATTTCCTCATATTTCAAAATATTTACCTAATGCCAGTTTTGAAAATGAGGTATAATTGCAGAAATATACACTTGGATCGAATACGTCTGAATAGATATATAATTTACATAGTTTCCATCACAGTGACATTCCAAATTCTGAACACGCTACATGCATTATTGTTTCAACAAACTTTCTCGAATGAGTTGTGAACATGTAGATTACAGAACTTTCATCCACCATACATGGCATAATTACACCTAGAAACATTAACTCTGAGTTTGCAGCATTTTTCTAATGCCAATTTCGAAAATCATGCCGGTTTCTCAGGAAAAAATATTTGGAGCGAATTCTTACGAATTGGCGTGTAATTTACATAGATTCCATCCCCGGCATTTTCCGTGAAACCATCAGGCTACATGCATAATGCTTTCTACAAATATTCACCACAGATTTGATTGCATGTGTTTTTACGATCTTGCATCACAATACAAGGCATATTGACACTTTGAAGCATTTTCTCTGATTTTCCAGAGATTTTCAAACGCCAGTTTCCACAATGAGGCATATTTCGCAAAATAATCTGTTGGAGCAAATTCTACCCAAGAGACATGTATTTTACATAGATTCACTCACCGTTATATTCTGTGTTCCAAACACGATTCACGTATCTCGGATTCGACAAATATTCACTACAGAGTTGTTAGCATGCGGATTACCGAACTTTCATCCACCATCCAAGGCAGATTTACACCGAGAATTTAGTAATTTGTGTTCGCAGGAATTTCCTAATACCAGTTTCGAAAATCATGCCGATTTCTCTGGAAAAATCTCTTGGAGTGATTTCTAACCAAGAGAAATGTAATTTACATAAATTCCCTGGTCGTGAAATTCCGTGTTCCGAACATGCTACATGCATAAAGGATTCGACAAATATTCACTACAAATTTGTTAGCATGTGGATTACCGAACTTTCATCACAATACATTGAATATTGTTTCTTAGAATTATTTTCTCCGATTTTGCAGCATTTTCCAAAGGCCAGTATCAAAAATGAAGAAGTTTTCACACAAAAACACACTCGGAGCGAGTTCTACCCAATAGAGAAGTAATTTACATTGTTTCAATCACCATGAAATTCCACGTTCTGAACACGGTACATGAATCACGGATTAGAAAAAGATTCTTTAATATGTTGTGAAAATGTGGATTACCGAACTTTCTTGCAAAATAAAGGCACATAAACACCTACATATATTTACTCTCGTTTTGCAGTTTTTCCAAAGTTCGGATTCGATAATCATGCAATTTTCACAGAAAAATTCTCTTCTACCTCGTTCTACTCAATAGAATTGTAATTTACATAGCTTCATTACCGTGAAATCTGGTATTCCAAAATCACTACGTGAATCACGCTTTAAAAAATAATTACAACACTGTTTTTAACATGTGGATTCCCTGACTTTCATTCAGCATTCAATGTATATTGAAACTTAGAAGCATTTTCTCAGATTTCACAGGGTTCTCCTAATGGCAGTTTTGAAAATGAGGCACATTTCGCAGAATAATGCTCTTCAAGCAAGTTCTACCCAATAGACATGTAACTTACATTGTTTCCTTCACTATGACATTCCGTATTCCGAACACGTTACATGCTTCACGAATTCGACAAACATTCTTTAATGAGTGTGAGCATGAGGATTACCGAACTTTCTTCCACCATACAAGGCATATTTACACCTAGAATTAGATATTCTGATTTCGCAGGTTTTTCCTAACATCCAGTTTCGAAAATCATGAAATTGTCGCAGAAACATTCAATTCAAGCGAGTTCTATCCAGTACAATTGTTATATTCAAAGGTTCACTCACCGAGACATTCCGTGTTCCGAAAACGTTACATTGATCACGGGTTTGACAAACATTATTTAATGACCATGAGCATGTGGATTACCAATTATTCAACCACAATAAAGGCATATTTACACCTAGAAACATTTATTTAGTTTTCAGAGCTTTTCCTAAATTTAGTTACGAAAATCAGGCGGTTTTTGAAGAAAAATTCTCTTGGTGCATGTTCTATCCAATAGACATCTCATTTTCATAGATACCGTCAACGTAACATTCCGTAACCCGAAAATGTTACATACACCACGGATTCAACAAATATTCACTGCTGAGTTTTTAGCATGTGAATTACACATCTTTAATAACCCATTGAATACATATTGTCACCTTAATGCATTTACTCAGATTTTGCAACATTTTCAAAACACCAGTTTCCAAACTGAAGCAGATTTTTCAGTAAAATGCTCCTGGAGCGTGTTCTAAGCAACACATATGTAATTTACATAGTTTCCCTCACCGTGACAGTCCGTGTTCCGAACACGCTACGTACATCACGGATTTGACAAACATTTTTAATGCGATATGTACATGTGTATTACAGAACTTTCATCCACCATACAAGGCATATTTACACCTAGAAACATTAACTCTGAGTTCGCAGCTTTTTCCTAATAGCAGTTTCGAAAATCAGGCAGTTTTCTAAGGAAAAAACTGTTGGAGCGTGTTCTACCCAATAGATATGTAAATTACATAGATTCTCCCGCTGTGAAATTACAAGTTTCGAACATGCTAAATACAGAAAAGTTTCAAAAAAAAACTGCACAGTTTTTTGCACGTGGATTACAGGACTTTCATCACAATAGAAGGCATGTTGATGCTTAGAATTGTTTTCTCTGATTTCACAGAGTTTTCCAAACGCCAGTTTCGAAAATGAGGCAGATTTCACGGCAAAAACCTCTTGGAGCGGGTTCTAACCAATAGACATGTAATTTACATGGATTCGCTCACTATGAAATTCTGTGTTCTGAACACTTTACATACATCTCGGATGCGATAAATATTCATTACAGAGTTGTTAGCAAGTGTATTACAGCACTTTTATTCACCATACATGGCTTCCTGACATTTTGAAGAATTTTCTCAGATTTCACAGTTTATTTTTAACGCCAGTTTTGATAATGAGGCAGATTTGGCAGAAAAATGCTCTTACAGCGAGTTCTACCCAAAAGATATGTAATTTGCCTAGTGTCACTCACCGTGACATTTTGTGTTCTAAAAACATTATATGCATCATGGATTCAACAAACATTGTTTTATGAGTTATGAACATCTGTATTACTGAATTTTCATCCACCTTACAATGCATAATTATACATAGAAATTCTATTCTGATTTATTAGATATCTCCTAATGTCAGTCTTTAAAATTTTGCATTTT
The DNA here is from genome assembly GCF_036321535.1 of Camelus dromedarius. Lineage (NCBI taxonomy): Eukaryota > Metazoa > Chordata > Mammalia > Artiodactyla > Camelidae > Camelus > Camelus dromedarius. Next base: position 90,665 of record NW_026989821.1, on the reverse strand, counting down.
TCGCAGAAAAATCCTCTTGGAGCGAGTTTTACCCAATAGACATGCAATTTACATAGAACACATCATCGTGAAATTCCGTGTTCCGAAAAAGGTACATGCATCAAGGATTTGAAAATATTCACTACAGAGTTGTTAGCATAAGGATTACCGAACTTTCATCCACCATAAAATCTATATTGGCACTTTGAAGCATTTTCTCATATTTCGAAAGTTTTTCCTAATGCCAGTTTTGAAAATGAGGAAGATTCACAGAAAAATTCTCATGGAGCCAGTACTTCCCAATAGAAATGTAATTTACATAGTTTCCCTCACAGTGACATTCTAATTTCCGAAGATGCTACATGCATCAAGGCTTCAACAAACTTTCTCGAAAGAGTTGTGAACATGTAGATTACAGAAGTTTCATCCACCATACATGGCATATTTACACCTAGAAACATTGAGTCTGAATTTGCAGTTTTTTTAATGCCAGTTTAGAAAATCAGGCCGTTTTCTCAGGAAAATATTTTTGGAGTGAATTCTAACCAATAGGCGTGTAATTCACATAGATTCAACCGCCGGGTTTTTCCGTGAAACCATCAGGCTACATGCATAATGCTTTCTACAAATATTCACCACAGATTTGTTTGCATGTGTTTTTGCGATCTTCCATCTCAGTACAAGGCATATTGACACTTTGAAGAATTTTTTTTGATTTTGCAGAGATTTTCAAATGCCAGATTCAAAAATGAGGCAGGTTACGGAGAATAATCTCTTGGAGCGAATTCTAACCAAGAGAATTGTATTTTACATAGATTCGCTCACCGTGATATTCTGTGTTCCGAACACGTTTCACGTATCCTGGATTCGACAAATATTCACTACAGAGTTGTTAGCATGTGGATTACCGAAATTTCATCCACCATACAAGGCATATTTACACTAAGAATTTATTAATCTGAGTTCGAAGGGTTTTCCTAAATCCAGGTTCCAAAATCAGGCCGATTTCTCAGGAAAAATCTCTTGGAGTGATTTCTAAAAAAGAGAAATGTAATTTACATAAATTCCCTGGCGTGAAATTACGTGTTCCAAACATGCTACATGCATAAAGGATTCGACAATTATTCACTACATATTTGTTAGCATGTGGATTACCGAAGTTTCATCATAATACATTGAATATTGGTTCTTAGTAGTATTTTCTCATATTTTGCAGCGTTTTCTAAATGCCAGTTTCAAAAATGACGAAGTTTTCACATAAAAACCCTCTCGGAGCGAGTTCTACACAATAGAGAAGTAATTTACATTGTTTCAATCACCGTGAAGTTCCACGTTCTGAACATGATACATGCATCACGGATTAGAAAATGATTCTTTAATATGTTGTGAAAATGTGGATTACCGAACTTTCTTGCAACATAAACGCACATTTACACCTACAAGTATTTATTCTCGTTTTGCAGCATTTTAAAATCTTCAGATTCGATAATCATGCAATTTTCGCAGAAAAATTCTCTTCTAGCTCGTTCTACTCAATAGAATTGTAATTTACATAGTTTCATTACCGTGAAATTCCCTTTTACCAAAAGCGCTACATGAATCACGGTTTAAAAAATAATTACTACACTGTTATTAACATGTGGATTACCGGACTTTCATTCACCATTCAAGGCATATTGACACTTAGAAGCATTTTCTCAGATTTCATAGGGTTCTCCTAATGGCAGTTTTGAAAATGAGGCACATTTTGCAGAAAAATCCTCTTCAATCAAATTCTATCCAATAGATATGTAAGTTACATTGTTTTCTTCACAATGACATTCCGTATTCTGAACACATTAAATGCATCATGAATTCGACAAACATTCTTCAAAGGGTGTGAGCATGTGGATTACCGAACTTTCATCCACCATACAAAGCATATTTAAACCTAGAAGTAGTTATTCTGATTTCGCAGGTTTTTCCTTACATCAAGTTTCGAAAATCATGAAATTTTCGCAGAAACATACAATTCAAGGGAGTTCTATCCAGTAGAATTGTTATCTTAAGAATTTCACTCACCGAGACATTCCATGTTCCGAAAACGTTAAATTCATCACGGCTTCGACAAACATTTTTCAATGACCGTGAGCATGTGGATTACCGATTTTTCAACCACAATACAGGGCATATTTACACCTAGAAACATTTACTTAGATTTCGCAGGATTTCCTAACGTCAGTTTCGAAAATCAGGCAGATTTCACAGAAAAATTCTCTTGGTGCATGTTCTATGCAATAGACATCTCATTTTCATAGATACCATCACCGTAAATTTCCGTGTACAGTAACGGTACATGCACCACGGATTCAACAAATATTCACTGCTTAGTTCTTAACATGTGAATTAAACATCTTTAATAACCCATTGAAGACATATTGTCACCTTAAAGCATTTACTGAGATTTTGCAGCGTTTTCAAAACACCAGTTTCCAAACAGAGGCAGATTTTCTAGTAAAAACTCCTGGAGCGTGTTCTAACCAATAGATATGTAATTTACATAGTTTCCCTCACCGTGACAGTCCGTGTTCCGAACACGCTACAAACATTACGGATTTGACAAAGATTATTAATGAGTTATATACATGTGGGTGACAGAATTTTCATGCACCATACAAGGCATATTTACACCTAGAAAAATTAATTCTGAGTTCGCAGCTTTTTTCTAATAGCAGCTTTGAAAATCAGGCTGTTTTCAAAGGAAAAAACTGTTGGAGCGTGTTCTACCCAATAGATATGTAAATTACATAGATTCTCCCTCTGTGAAATTACGTGTTTCGAACACGCTACATGCAGAAATGTTTGAAAAACAAACACTACAGTATTGTTTGCATGTGGATTAAAGGACTTTCATCACAATATAAGGTATATTGATGCTTAGAATCATTTTCTCTGATTTCACAGAACTTTCGAAACGGCAGTTTCGAAAATGAGGCAGATTTCATAGCATAAAACTCTTGGAGCGTATTCTAATCAATAGAAATGTAATTTATATGGATTCGCTGACCGTGAAATTCCGTGTTCCGAACACATTACATGCATCTCGGATGCGACAAATATTCACTACAGAGTTGTTAGCAAGTGGATTACAGCACTTTCATCCACCATACAAGGCTTACTGACACTTTGAAGAATTTTCTCAGAATTCACAGTTTAGTTTTAATGCCAGTTTTGAAAATGAGGCAGATTTGACAGAAAAATGCTCTTAAAGCCAGTTCTACCCAAAAGATATGTAATTTACCTAGTTTCAATCACCATGATATTCTGTGTTCTGAACACGTTACATGCACCGCAGATTCAACAAACCTTCTTGAATGAGTTGTGAACATGTGTATTAACGAACTTTAATCCACCTTACAGTGCATATTTATACATAGAAATTTTATTCTGATTTAGTAGATTTCTTCTAATGTCAGTCTCTAAAATCATGCAGTTTCCACAGAAAAATCCTCTTGGAGTGAGTTTTACCCAATAGACATGCAATTTACATAGAACCCGTCATCGTGAAATTCCGTGTTCCAAAAAAGCTACATGCATCAAGGATTCGAAAAGTATTCACTATAGAGTGGTTAGCATAAGGATTACCGAACTTTCATCCACCATACAAGGCAGATTTACACTGAGAATTTAGTAATCTAAGTTCTCAGGGTTTTCCTAACTTCAGTTTCAAAAGTCAGGCCTATTTCTCAGGAAAAATCTCTGGAGTGATTTCTAACCAAGAGAAATATAATTTACATAAAATCCCTGGCCGTGATATTCCGTGTTCCGAACATGCTACATGCATAAAGGATTTGACAAATATTCACTACAAATTTGTTAGCATGTGGATTACCGTACTTTCATCACAATACATGGAATACTGATCCTTAGAAGTATTTTCTCAGATTTTGCAGCGTTTTCAAATGCCAGTTTCAAAAATGACGAAGTTTTCACAAGAAAACCCTCGGAGGGAGTTCTACCCAATTGAGAAGTAATTTACATTGTTTCAATCACCGTAAAATTCCACGTTCTGAACACGGTACATGAATCACGGATTAGAAAAAGATTGTTTAATATGTTGTGAAAATGTGGATTACCGAACTTTCTTGCAACATAAAGGCACATTTACACCTACAAATATTTACTCTCATTTTTCAGCTTTTTCCAAACTTCAGTGTCGATAATCATGCAATTTTCGCAGAAAAATTCTCTTCTACCTCTTTCTACTCAATAAAATTGTAGTTTACATAGTTTCATTACCGTGAAATTCCATTTTCCAAAAGTGCTACATGAATCACAGTTTACAAAATAATTACTACACTGTTATTAACATGTGGATTACAGGAATTTCATTCACCATTTAAGGCTTATTGACACTTATAAGAATTTTCTCAGATTTCTCAGCGTTCTCCTCATGGCAGTTTTGAAAATGAGGCACATTCCGCAGAAAAATTCTCTTCAAGCTAGTTCTACCCAATAGATATGTAACTTACATTGTTTCCTTCACTATGACATACCGTATTCCGAACACGTTACATTCATCACGAATTTACAAACATTCTTTTATGGGTATGAGCATGTGGAATACCGAACTTTCATCCAGCATACAAGGCATATTTACACCTAGAAGTAGTTATCCTTATTTCGCAGGTTTTTCCTAACATCCAGTTTCGAAAATCATGAAATTTTCGCAGAAACATTCAATTTAAGCGCGTTCTATCCAGTAGAATTGTTATTATCAGAGCTTCACTCACCGAGACATTCCGTGTTCCGAAAACGCTACATACATCACGGCTTCGACAAACATTATTCAATGACTGTAAGCATGTGGATTACCGATTTTTCAACTACAATAAAAGGCATATTTACACCTAGATACATTTACTTAGATTTCGCAGGTTTTCCTAACGTCAGTTACGAAAATCAGGCAGTTTTCACAGAAAAATTCCCTTGATGCATGTTCTATGCAATAGACATCTCATTTTCATAACCACCGTCACCGTAACATTCCGTGTTCTGAAAATGGTACATGCACCATCGATTCAACAAATATTCACTGCTGAGTTCTTAGCATGTGAATTACACATCTTTAATAACCCATTGAAGACATATTGTCACCTTAAAGCATTTATTCAGATTTTGCAACATTTTCAAAACACCAGTTTCCAAACTGTGTCAGATTTTTCAGTAAAATGCTCTTGCAGCGTGTTCTAACCAATAGATATGTAATTTACATAGTTTCCCTCACCGTGACAGTCCGTGTCCCGAACACACTACATACATCACGGATTTGACAAACATTTTTAATGAGTTGTGTACATGTGTATTACAGAACTTTCATCCACCAAACAAGGCATATTTACACCTAGAAACATTAACTCTGAGTTCGCAGCTTTTTCCTTATAGCAGTTTCGAAAATCAGGCCGTTTTCTCAGGAAAAATGTTTTGGAGCGAATTCTAACCAATTGAAGTGTAATTTACATAAATTCCATCGCCGGCATTTTCCGTGAAACCATCAGGCTACATGCAAAATGCTTTCTGCAAATATTCACCACAGATTTGTTTGCATGTGTTTTTACGATCTTGCATCACAATGCAAGGAATATTAACACTTTGAAGCATTTTCACTGATTTTGCAGACATTTTCAAAAGCCAGTTTCAAAAATGTGGCAGATATCCCAGAAAAATCTCTTGGAGCGAATTCTACCCAAGAGATATTTATTTTACATAGATCGCTCAGCGTGATATCCTGTGTTCCGAACACGATTCACGTATCTCGGATTCGACAAATATTCACTACAGAGTTGTTAGCATGCGGATTACCGAACTTTCATCCACCATACAAGGCATATTTACACTGAAAATTTATTAATCTAAGTTCACAGGGATTTCCTTACGCCAGTTTCCATATTCAGGCCGATATCTCAGGAAAAATCTCTTGGAGTGATTTCTAATCAAGAGAAATGTAATTTACATAAATTCACTGGCGTAAAATTCCGTGTACCGAACATGCTACATGCATAAAGGATTCGACAAATATTCACTACAAATTTGTTAGCATGTGGATTACCGAACTTTCATCACAATACATTGAATATTGATCCTTAGAAGTATTTTCTCAGATTTTGCAGCGTTTTCCAAAGGCCAGTTTCAAAAATGATGAAGTTTACGCATAAAAACACTCTCGGAGCGAGTTCTACCCAACAGAGAAGTAATTTACATTGTTTCAATCACAGTGAAGTTCCACGTTCTGAACACAGTACATGTATCACGGATTAGAAAAAGATTGTTTAATATGTTGTGAAAATGTGGATTACCGAACTTTCTTGCAACATAAAGGCACATTTACACCTACAAATATTTACTCTCGTTTTTCAGCTTTTTCCAAACTTCAGATTCGATATTCATGCAATTTTCGCAGAAAAATTCTCTTCTAGCTCGTTCTACCCAATAGAATTGTAATTTACATAGTTTCATTACCGTGAAATTCCATTTTCCAAAAGCGCTACATGAATCACGGTTTAAAAAATAATTACTACACTGTTATTAACATGTCGATTACCGGACTTTCATTCACCATTCAAGGCATATTGACACTTAGAAGCATTTTCTCAGATTTCACAGGGTTCTCCTAATGGCAGTTTTGAAAATGAGGCACATTTTGCAGAAAAATTCTCTTCAATTGAGTTCTATCCAATAGACATGTAAGTTACATTGTTTTCTTCACTATGACATTCCGTATTCTGAACACGTTACATGCATCATGAATTCGACAAACATTATTTAATGGGTGTGAGCATGTGGATTACAGAACTTTCATCAACCATACAAGGCATATTTACACCTAGAAGTAGTTATTCTGATTTCACAGGTTTTTCCTAACATCGTGTTTCGAAAATCATGAAATTTTCGCAGAAACATACAATTCAAGGGAGTTTTATCCAGTAGAATTTTTATCTTCAGAATTTCACTCACCGAGACATTCCATGTTCCGAAAACGTTACATTCATTACGGCTTCGACAAACATTTTTCAATGACCGTGAGCATGTGGATTTCCGATTTTTCAACCACAATACAGGGCATATTTACACCTAGAAACATTTACTTAGATTTCGCTGGTTTTCCTAACATCAGTTAGGAATATCAGGCAGTTTTCACAGAAAAATTCTCTTGGTGCATATTCTATCCAATAGACATCTCATTTTCATAGATACCGTCACCGTAAAATTCCGTGTTCCGAAAATGGTACATGCACCACGGATTCAACAAATATTCACTGCTGAGTTCTTAGCATGTGAATTACACATCTTTAATAACCCATTGAAGACATATTGTCACCTTAAAGCATTTACTCAGATTTTGCAGCGTTTTCAAAACTCCAGTTTCCAAACAGAGGCAGATTTTTCAGTAAAAATTCCTGGAGCGTGTCCTAACCAAGAGATATGTAATTTACATAGTTTCCCTCAACGTGACAGTCCATGTTCCGAACATGCTTCATACATTACGGATTTGATAAAGATTATTAATGAGTTATATACATGTGGGTGACAGAATTTTCATGCACCATACAAGGCATATTTACACCTAGAATCATTAATTCTGATTTCGCAGATTTTTCCTAATAGCAGTTTGGAAAATCAGGCCATTTTCAAAAGGAAATGACTTTTGAAGCGTGTTCTACCCAATAGATATGTAAATTACACAGATTCTCCCTCTGTGAATTTCCGTGATCTGATCACGCTACATGCATTTTGGATGCCACAAATATTCACAACAGAGTTGTTAGCAATTGGATTAGAGCACTTTTATCCACCATGCAAAACTTACTGACACTTTGAAGAATTTTCTCAGATTTCAGAGATTACTTTTAATGCCAGTTTTGAAAATGAGGCAGATTTGGCAGAAAAATGCTGTTGGAGCGATTTGTACACAAAAGATATGTAATTTACCTAGTTTCACTCACCGTGACTTTCCGTGTTCTGAACACGTTACATGCACCACGGATTCAACAAACTTTCTTTAATGAGTTGTGAACATGTGTATTACCGAACTTTCATCCACCTTACAATGCAGATTTAACCATAGAATGTTTTATTCTGATTTAGTAGATTTCTCCTAATGTCAGTGTCTAAAATTATGCAGTTTTCGCAGAAAAATCCTCTTGGAGGGAGTTCTACCCAATAGATATGCAATTTACATAGAACTCGTCATCGTGAATTTCCGTGTTCAGAAAAAGCTACATGCATCACGGAATTGACAAATATTCACTACAGAGTTGTTAGCATAAGGATTACCGAACTTTCATCCACCATAAAATCTATGTTGAAACATTGAATCATTTTCTCATATTTCAAAAGATTTTCCGAATGCCAGTTTTGAAAATGAGGTAGATTCGCAGAAATAAACTCTTGGATCGAATACGTCCGAATAGATATATAATTTACATAGATTCCCTCACAGTGACATTCCAAATTCTTAACATGCTACATGCATCATGGTTTCAAAAAAATTCTCGAATGTGTTGTGAACATGTAGATTACAGAACTTTCATCCACCATATATGGAATAATTACACCTAGAAACATTAACTCTGAGTTTGCACATTTTTCCTAATGCCAGTTTTGAAAATCAGGCCGGTTTCTCAGGAAAAATTATTTGGAGCAAATTCTCACGAATTGGCGTGTAATTTACATAGATTCCATCTCCGGCATTTTCCGTGATACGATCAGGCTACATGCATAAAGCTTTCTACAAATATTCACCACAGATTTGATTGCATGTGTTTTTACGATCTTGCATCACAATATAAGGCATATTGACACTTTGAAGCATTTTCTCTGATTTTCCAGAGATTTTCAAACGCCAGTTTCAAAATGAGGCCTATTTGGGAAAATAATCTCTTGGAGTAAATTCTACCCAAGAGACATGTATTTTACATACATTCGCTCACCGTGATATTCTGTGTTCCGAACACGATTCACGTATCTCGGATTCGACAAATATTCACTACAGAGTTGTTAGCATGCGGATTACCGAAGTTTCATCCACATTACAAGGCAGATTTACACCGAGAATCTAGTAATCTGAGTTCGCAGGATTTTCCTAATTCCAGTTTCGAAAATCAGGCCGATTTCTCAGGAAAAATCTCTTGGAGTGATTTCTAACCAAGGGAAATGTAATTTACATAAATTCCCTGGCCGTGAAATTCCGTGTTCCGAACATGCTTCATGCATAAAGGATTCGACAAATATTCACTACAAATTTGTTAACATGTGGATTACCGAATGTTCATCACAATGCATTGAATGTTGATTCTTAGAAGTATTTTCTCAGATTTTGCATGGTTTTCCAAAGGCCAGTTTCAAAACTGACGAAGTTTTCGCATAAAAACCCTATCGGAGGGAGTTCTACCCAATAGAGTAGTAATTCACATTGTTTCAATCACCGTGAAATTCCACGTTCTGAACACGTTACATGAATCACGGATTAGAAAAAGATTCTTTAATATGTTGTGAAAATTTGGATTACCGAACTTTCTTGCAAAATAAAGTCACATTTACACCTACAAATATTTACTCTCATTTTGCACTTATTTCCAAAGTTCAGATTCGATAATCATGCAATTTTTGCAGAAAAATTTTCCTCTAGCTCGTTCTACTCAATAGAATTGTAATTTACATAGCTTCATTACCGTGAAATTTGGTTTTCAAAAAGCGCTACGTGAATCACGGTTTAAAAAATAATTACAACACTGTTATTAACATGTGGATTCCCTGACTTTCATTCAGCATTCAAGGCATATTGACACTTAGAAGCATTTTCTCAGATTTCACAGGGTTCTCCTAATGGCAGTTTTGAAAATGAGGCACATTTCACAGAAAAATTCTCTTCAAGCCAGTTCTACCCAATACAAATTATAACTTACATTGTTTCCTTCACTATGACATTCCGTATTCCGAATACATTACATGCATCACGAATTCGACAAACATTCTTTAATGTGTGTGAGCATGTGTATTACCGAACTTTCATCCACCATGCAAGGCATATTTACACCTACAAGTAGTTATTCTGATTTCGCAGGTATTTCCTTACATACAGTTTCGAAAATCATGAAATTGTCGCAGAAACATTCAATTCAAGCGAGTTCTATCCAGTAGAATTGTGATTTTCAGAGTTTCAATCACCAAGACATTCCGTGTTCCAAAATCGTTACATTCATCACGGCTTCAACAAACATTATTCAATGACTGTGAGCATGTGGATTACCAATTTTTCAACTACAATACAAGGCATATTTACACCTAGAAACATTTACTTAGATTTCGCAGGTTTTCCTAACGTCAGTTACGAAAATCAGGCAGTTTTCGCAGAAAAATTCTCTTGGTGCATGTTCTATGCAATAGACATCTCATTTTCATAGATACCGTCACCGTAACATTCCGCGTTCCGAAAATGGTACGTGCACCACCGATTCAACAAATATTCACTGCTGAGTTCTTAGCATGTGAATTACACATCTTTAATAACCCATTGAAGACATATTGTCACCTTAAAGCATTTAATCAGATTTTGCAGAATTTTCAAAACACCAGTTTCCAAACTGTGGCAGATCTTTCAATAAAATGCTCCTGGAGCGTGTTCTAAGCAATAGATATGTAATTTACATAGTTTCCCTCACCGTGACAGTCCGTGTTCCGAACACGCTACATACATCACGGATTTGACAAACATTTTTAATGAGTTGTGTACATGTGTATTACAGAACTTTCATCCACCATACAAGGCATATTTACACCTAGAAACATTAACTCTGAGTTCGCAGCTTTTTCCTAATAGCAGTTTCAAAAATCAGGCAGTTTTCAAAGGAAAAAACCTTTGGAGCGTGTTCTACCCATTAGATAAGTAAATTACATAGATTCTCCCTCTGTGAAATTACATCTTTTGAACACGCTACGTGCAGAAAAGTTTCGACAAAAATACACTAAAGTTTTGTTTGCATGTGGATTACAGGACTTTCAACACAATAGTAGGCATATTGATGCTTAGAAGCTTTTACTCTGATTTCACAGAGCTTTCAAAATGCCAGGTTCGAAAATGAGGCAGATTTCATGGCAAAAACCTCTTGGAGCGGGTTCTAACCAATAGACATGTAATTTACATGGCTTCGCTCACTGTGAAATTCTGTGTTCTGAACACGTTACATGAATCTCGGATGCGAAATATATTCACTGCAGAGTTGTTAGCAAGTGGATTACAGCACTTTCATCCACCAAACAAGGCTTACTGACACTTTGAAGAATTTTCTCAGATTTCACAGTTTAGTTTTAATGCCAGTTTTGAAAATGAGGCAGATTTGGCAGAAAAATTCTCTTGGAGCCAGTTCTACCCAAAAGATATTTAATTTTCCTAGTTTCAATCACCATGACATTCCATGTTTGAACACGTTACATGCACCACGGATTCAACAAACCTTCTTTAATGAGTTGTGAACATGTGTATTAACGAACTTTAATCCACCTTACAGTGCATATTTATACATAAAAATTTTATTCTCATTTAGTTGTATTCTCCTAATGTCAGTCTTTAAATCATGCAGTTTCCACAGAAAAATCCTCTTGGAGCGAGTTCTACCCAATAGATATGCAATTTACATAGAACCCGTCATCGTGAAATTCCATGTTCCAAAAAAGCTACATGCATCACGGATTAGACAATTCTTCACTACACTGTTGTTAGCATAAGGATTACCGAAATTTCATCCACCATAAAAGCCATGTTGACACTTTGAAACATTTTTCCATATTTCAAAAATTTTTCCTAATGCCAGTTTTGAAAAGGAGGCAGATTTGGCAGAAAAATTCTCGTGGAGCGAATACTTCCCAATAGAAATGTAATTTACATAGTTTCCCTCATAGTGACATTCCATTGTCCAAACACGCTACATGCATCAAGGTTTCAACAAACTTTCTCGAATGAGTTGTGGACATGTAGATTACAGAACTTTCATCCACCATAAATGGCATATATACACCTAGAAACATTAAATCTGAATTTGCAGCTTTTTCCTAATGCCTGTTTCGAAAATCAGGCCGTTTTCTCAGGAAAAATTTTTTGGTGCGAATTCTAACCAATAGGCGTGTAATTTACATAGATTCCATCGCCGACATTTTCCGTGATACGATCAGGCTACATGCATAATGCTTTCTACAAATATTCACCACAGATTTGTTTGCATGTGTTTTTACGATCTTGCATCACAATACAAGGCATATTGACACTTTGAAGCATTTTCACTGATTTTGCAGATATTTTCAAAAGCCACTTTCAAAAATGAGGCAGATTTCCCAGAAAAATCTCTGGGAGCGAATTCTACCCAAGAGACATGTATTTTACATAGATACGCTCACCATGATATCCTGTGTTCCGAACACGATTCACGTATCTCGGATTTGACAAATATTCACTACAGAGTTTTTAGCATGTGGATTACCGAACTTTCATCCACCATACACGGCATATTTACACTGAGAATTTATTAATCTGCGTTCGCAGTGTTTTCCTAAACCCAGTTTCCAAAATCAGGCCGATTTCTCAGGAAAAATTTCTTGGAGTGATTTCTAACCAAGAGAAATGTAATTTACATAAATTCCCTGGCCGTGAAATTCAGTGTTCTGAACATGCTACATGCATAAAGGATTCGACAAATATTCACTACAAATTTGTTAGCATGTGGATTAGCGAACTTTCATCACAATACATTGAATATTGATCCTTAGTAGTATTTTCTCAGATTTTGCAGCGTTTTCCAAATGCCAGTTTCAAAAATGACTAAGTTTTAGAATAAAAACTCTCTCGGAGAGAGTTGTACCAAATAGAGAAGTAATTTACATTGTTTCAATCACCGTGAAGTTCCAAGTTCTGAACACGGTACATGTATCACGGATTAGAAAAAGATTCTTTAATATGTTTTGAAAATGTGGATTACCGAACTTTCTTGGAAAATAAAGTCACATTTACACCTACAAATATTTACACTCATTTTGGAGCTTTTTCCAAAGTTCAGATTCGATAATCATGCAATTTTCGCAGAAAAATTTTCTTCTAGCTCGTTCTACTCAATAGAATTGTAATTTACATAGTTTCATTACCGTGAAATTCCCTTTTACCAAAAGCGCTACATGAATCAAGGTTTAAAAATAATTACTACACTGTTATTAACATGTGGATTACGGGACTTTCATTCACCATTCAAGGCATATTGACACTTAGAAGCATTTTCTCAGATTTCATAGGGTTCTCCTAACGGCAGTTTTGAAAATGAGGCACATTTTGCAGAAAAATTCTCTTAAATAGAGTTCTATCCAACAGACATGTAAGTTACATTGTTTTCTTCACTATGACATTCCGTATTCTGAACACGTTACATGCATCATGAATTCGACAAACATTCTTTAATTGGTGTGAGCATGTGGATTAGGGAACTTTCATCCACCATAAAAGGCATATTTACTCCTAGAAGTAGTTATTCTGATTTCGCAGGTTTTTCCTTACATCGAGTTTCGAAAATCATGAAATTTTCGCAGAAACATACAATTCAAGGGAGTTTTATCCAGTAGAATTTTTATCTTCAGAATTTCACTCACCGAGACATTCCATGTTCCGAAAACGTTACATTCATCACGGCTTCGACAAACATTATTCAATGACTGTGAGCATGTGGATTACCGATTTTTCAACCACAATACAGGGCATATTTACACCTAGAAACATTTACTTAGATTTCGCAGGTTTTCCTATAGTAAGTTACGAAAATCAGGCAGTTTTCACAGAAAAATTCTCTTGGTGCATGTTCTATCCAATAGACATCTCATTTTCATAGATACAGTCACCGTAAAATTCCGTGTTCCGAAAACGGTACATGCACCACTGATTCAACAAATATTCACTGCTGAGTTCTTAGCATGTGAATTACACATCTTTAATAACCCATTGAAGACATACTGTCACCTTAAAGCATTTACTCAGATTTTGCAGCGTTTTCAAAACTCCTGTTTCCAAACAGAGGCAGATTTTTCAGTAAAAACTCCTGGAGCGTGTTCTAACCAATAGATATGTAATATACATAGTTTCCCTCACCTTGACAGTCCGTGTTCCGAACACGCTACATACATTACAGATTTGACAAAGATTATTAATGAGTTATATACATGTGGGTGACAGAATTTTCATGCACCATACAAGGCATATTTACACCTAGAAACATTAATTCTGAGTTCGCAGCATTTTCCTAATAGCAGTTTCGAAAATCAGGCCATTTTCCAAAGGAAATGACTTTTGGAGCGTGTTCTACCCAATAGATATGTAAATTACACAGATTCTCCCTCTGTGAATTTCCGTGTTCTGATCACAATACATGCATTTTGGATGCGACAAATATTCACAACAGAGTGGTTTGCAATTGGATTAGAGCACTTTTATCCACCATACAAGGCTTACTGACACTTTGAAGAATTTTCTGATTTCACAGGTTACTTTTAATGCCAGTTTTGAAAATGAGGCAGATTTGGCAGAAAAATACTGTTGGAGCGAGTAGTACACAAAAGATATGTAATTTATCTAGTTTCACTCACCGTGACTTTCCGCGTTCTGAATACGTTACATGCACCACGGATTCAACAAACTATCTTTAATGAGTTGTGAACATGTGTATTACCGAACTTTCATCCACCTTACAATGCAGATTTAACCATAGAAAGTTTTATTCTGATTTAGTAGATTTCTCCTAATGTCAGTGTCTAAAATTATGCAGTTTTCACAGAAAAATCCTCTTGGAGCGAGTTCTACCCAATAGATATGCAATTTACATAGAACCCGTCATTGTGAATTTCCGTGTTCTGAAAAAACTACATGCATCACGGAATCGACAAATATTCACTACAGAGTTGTTAGCATAAGGATTACCGAACTTTCATCCACCATAAAAGCTATGTTGAAACATTGAAGCATTTTCTCATATTTCAAAAGATTTTCCTAATGCCAGTTTTGAAAATGAGGTAAATTCGCAGAAATATACCCTTGGATCGAATATGTCCGAATAGATATATAATTTACATAGTTTCCCTCACAGTGACATTCCAAATTCTGAACACGCTACATGCATCATGGTTTCAACAAACTTTCTCGAATGAGTTGTGAACATGTAGATTACAGAAATTTCATCCACCATAAATGGCATAATTACACCTAGAAACATTAACTCTGAGTTTGCACATTTTTCCTAATGCCAGTTTTGAAAATCAGGCCGGTTTCTCAGGAAAAAATATTTGGAGCGAATTCTAATGAATTGGCGTGTAATTTACATAGATTCCATCTCCGGCATTTTCCGTGATACGATCAGGCTACATGCATAATGCTTTCTACAAATATTCACCACAGATTTGATTGCATGTGTTTTTACGATCTTGCATCACAATACAAGGCATATTGACACTTTGAAGCATTTTCTCTGATTTTCCAGAGATTTTCAAACGCCAGTTTCCAAAATGAGGCATATTTGGGAAAATAATCTCTTGGAGCAAATTCTACCCAAGAGACATGTATTTTACATACATTTGCTCACCGTGATATTCTGTGTTCCGAACACGATTCACGTATCTCGGATTCGACAAATATTCACTACAGAGTTGTTAGCATGCGGATTACCGAAGTTTCATCCACATTACAAGGCAGATTTACACCGAGAATCTAGTAATCTGAGTTCGCAGGATTTTCCTAATTCCAGTTTCGAAAATCAGGCCGATTTCTCAGGAAAAATCTCTTGGAGTGATTTCTAACCAAGGGAAATGTAATTTACTTAAATTCCCTGGCCGTGAAATTCCGTGTTCCGAACATGCTACATGCATAAAGGATTCGACAAATATTCACTACAAATTTGTTAACATGTGGATTACCGAATGTTAATACATTTAATGTTGATTCTTAGAAGTATTTTCTCAGATTTTGCATGGTTTTCCAAAGGCCAGTTTCAAAACTGACGAAGTTTTCGCATAAAAGCCCTATCGGAGCGAGGTCTACCCAATAGAGTAGTAATTCACATTGTTTCAATCACCGTGAAATTCCACGTTCTGAACACGTTACATGAATCACGGATTAGAAAAAGATTCTTTAATATGTTGTGAAAATGTGGATTACCGAACTTTCTTGCAAAATAAAGGCACATTTACACCTACAAATATTTACTCTCATTTTGGAGCTTTTTCCAAAGTTCAGATTCGATAATCATGCAATTTATGCAGAAAAATACTCCTCTAGCTCGTTCTACTCAATAGAATTGTAATTTACATAGCTTCATTACCGTGAAATTTGGTTTTCCAAAAGCGCTACGTGAATCAGGGTTTAAAAAATAATTACAACACTGTTATTAACATGTGGATTCCCTGACTTTCATTCAGCATTCAAGGCATATTGACACTTAGAAGCATTTTCTCAGATTTCACAGGGTTCTCCTAATGTCAGTTTTGAAAATGAGGCACATTTCACAGAAAAATTCTCTTCAAGCCAGTTCTACCCAATACAAATTATAACTTACATTGTTTCCTTCACTATGACATTCCGTATTCCGAATACGTTACATGCATCACGAATTCGACAAACATTCTTTAATGTGTGTGAGCATGTGTATTACCGAACTTTCATCCACCATACAAGGCATATTTACACCTAGAAGTAATTATTCTGATTTCGCAGGTTTTTCCTTACATCCAGATTCGAAAATCATGAAATTGTCGCAGAAACATTCAATTCAAGCGAGTTCTATCCAGTAGAATTGTGATTTTCAGAGTTTCAATCACCAAGACATTCCGTGTTCCGAAAACGCTACATTCATCATGGATTCGACAAACATTATTCAATGACCGTGAGCATGTGGATTACCGATTTTTCAACCACAATACAGGGCATATTTACACATAGATACATTTAATTAGATTTCGCAGGTTTTCCTATAGTCAGTTACGAAAATTAGGCAGTTATCACAGAAAAATTCTCTTGGTGCATGTTCTATCCAATAGACATCTCATTTTCATAGATACAGTCACCGTAAAATTCCGTGTTCCGAAAACGGTACATGCACCACTGATTCAACAAATATTCACTGCTGATTTCTTAGCATGTGAATTACACATCTTTAATAACCCATTGAAGACATACTGTCACCTTAAAGCATTTACTCAGATTTTGCAGCATTTTCAAAACTCCTGTTTCCAAACAGAGGCAGATTTTTCAGTAAAATGCTCCTGGAGCGTGTTCTAAGCAACACATATGTAATTTACATAGTTTCCCTCACCGTGACAGTCCGTGTTCCGAACACGCTACGTACATCACGGATTTGACAAACATTTTTAATGCGATATGTACATGTGTATTACAGAACTTTCATCCACCATACAAGGCATATTTACACCTAGAAACATTAACTCTGAGTTCGCAGCTTTTTCCTAATAGCAGTTTCGAAAATCAGGCAGTTTTCTAAGGAAAAAACTGTTGGAGCGTGTTCTACCCAATAGATATGGAAATTACATAGATTCTCCCACTGTGAAATTACAAGTTTCGAACATGCTAAATACAGAAAAGTTTCAAAAAAAAACTGCACAGTTTTTTGCACGTGGATTACAGGACTTTCATCACAATAGAAGGCATGTTGATGCTTAGAATTGTTTTCTCTGATTTCACAGAGTTTTCCAAACGCCAGTTTCGAAAATGAGGCAGATTTCACGGCAAAAACCTCTTGGAGCGGGTTCTAACCAATAGACATGTAATTTACATGGATTCGCTCACTATGAAATTCTGTGTTCTGAACACTTTACATACATCTCGGATGCGATAAATATTCATTACAGAGTTGTTAGCAAGTGTATTACAGCACTTTTATTCACCATACATGGCTTCCTGACATTTTGAAGAATTTTCTCAGATTTCACAGTTTATTTTTAACGCCAGTTTTGATAATGAGGCAGATTTGGCAGAAAAATGCTCTTACAGCGAGTTCTACCCAAAAGATATGTAATTTGCCTAGTGTCACTCACCGTGACATTTTGTGTTCTAAAAACATTATATGCATCATGGATTCAACAAACATTGTTTTATGAGTTATGAACATCTGTATTACTGAATTTTCATCCACCTTACAATGCATAATTATACATAGAAATTCTATTCTGATTTATTAGATATCTCCTAATGTCAGTCTTTAAAATTTTGCATTTTTCGCAGAAAAATCCTCTTGGAGCGAGTTTTACCCAATAGACATGCAATTTACATAGAACACATCATCGTGAAATTCCGTGTTCCGAAAAAGGTACATGCATCAAGGATTTGAAAATATTCACTACAGAGTTGTTAGCATAAGGATTACCGAACTTTCATCCACCATAAAATCTATATTGGCACTTTGAAGCATTTTCTCATATTTCGAAAGTTTTTCCTAATGCCAGTTTTGAAAATGAGGAAGATTCACAGAAAAATTCTCATGGAGCCAGTACTTCCCAATAGAAATGTAATTTACATAGTTTCCCTCACAGTGACATTCTAATTTCCGAAGATGCTACATGCATCAAGGCTTCAACAAACTTTCTCGAAAGAGTTGTGAACATGTAGATTACAGAAGTTTCATCCACCATACATGGCATATTTACACCTAGAAACATTGAGTCTGAATTTGCAGTTTTTTTAATGCCAGTTTAGAAAATCAGGCCGTTTTCTCAGGAAAATATTTTTGGAGTGAATTCTAACCAATAGGCGTGTAATTCACATAGATTCAACCGCCGGGTTTTTCCGTGAAACCATCAGGCTACATGCATAATGCTTTCTACAAATATTCACCACAGATTTGTTTGCATGTGTTTTTGCGATCTTCCATCTCAGTACAAGGCATATTGACACTTTGAAGAATTTTTTTTGATTTTGCAGAGATTTTCAAATGCCAGATTCAAAAATGAGGCAGGTTACGGAGAATAATCTCTTGGAGCGAATTCTAACCAAGAGAATTGTATTTTACATAGATTCGCTCACCGTGATATTCTGTGTTCCGAACACGTTTCACGTATCCTGGATTCGACAAATATTCACTACAGAGTTGTTAGCATGTGGATTACCGAAATTTCATCCACCATACAAGGCATATTTACACTAAGAATTTATTAATCTGAGTTCGAAGGGTTTTCCTAAATCCAGGTTCCAAAATCAGGCCGATTTCTCAGGAAAAATCTCTTGGAGTGATTTCTAAAAAAGAGAAATGTAATTTACATAAATTCCCTGGCGTGAAATTACGTGTTCCAAACATGCTACATGCATAAAGGATTCGACAATTATTCACTACATATTTGTTAGCATGTGGATTACCGAAGTTTCATCATAATACATTGAATATTGGTTCTTAGTAGTATTTTCTCATATTTTGCAGCGTTTTCTAAATGCCAGTTTCAAAAATGACGAAGTTTTCACATAAAAACCCTCTCGGAGCGAGTTCTACACAATAGAGAAGTAATTTACATTGTTTCAATCACCGTGAAGTTCCACGTTCTGAACATGATACATGCATCACGGATTAGAAAATGATTCTTTAATATGTTGTGAAAATGTGGATTACCGAACTTTCTTGCAACATAAACGCACATTTACACCTACAAGTATTTATTCTCGTTTTGCAGCATTTTAAAATCTTCAGATTCGATAATCATGCAATTTTCGCAGAAAAATTCTCTTCTAGCTCGTTCTACTCAATAGAATTGTAATTTACATAGTTTCATTACCGTGAAATTCCCTTTTACCAAAAGCGCTACATGAATCACGGTTTAAAAAATAATTACTACACTGTTATTAACATGTGGATTACCGGACTTTCATTCACCATTCAAGGCATATTGACACTTAGAAGCATTTTCTCAGATTTCATAGGGTTCTCCTAATGGCAGTTTTGAAAATGAGGCACATTTTGCAGAAAAATCCTCTTCAATCAAATTCTATCCAATAGATATGTAAGTTACATTGTTTTCTTCACAATGACATTCCGTATTCTGAACACATTAAATGCATCATGAATTCGACAAACATTCTTCAAAGGGTGTGAGCATGTGGATTACCGAACTTTCATCCACCATACAAAGCATATTTAAACCTAGAAGTAGTTATTCTGATTTCGCAGGTTTTTCCTAACATCCCGTTTCGAAAATCATGAAATTTTCGCAGAAACATACAATTCAAGGGAGTTCTATCCAGTAGAATTGTTATCTTAAGAATTTCACTCACCGAGACATTCCATGTTCCGAAAACGTTAAATTCATCACGGCTTCGACAAACATTTTTCAATGACCGTGAGCATGTGGATTACCGATTTTTCAACCACAATACAGGGCATATTTACACCTAGAAACATTTACTTAGATTTCGCAGGATTTCCTAACGTCAGTTTCGAAAATCAGGCAGATTTCACAGAAAAATTCTCTTGGTGCATGTTCTATGCAATAGACATCTCATTTTCATAGATACCATCACCGTAAATTTCCGTGTACAGTAACGGTACATGCACCACGGATTCAACAAATATTCACTGCTTAGTTCTTAACATGTGAATTAAACATCTTTAATAACCCATTGAAGACATATTGTCACCTTAAAGCATTTACTGAGATTTTGCAGCGTTTTCAAAACACCAGTTTCCAAACAGAGGCAGATTTTCTAGTAAAAACTCCTGGAGCGTGTTCTAACCAATAGATATGTAATTTACATAGTTTCCCTCACCGTGACAGTCCGTGTTCCGAACACGCTACAAACATTACGGATTTGACAAAGATTATTAATGAGTTATATACATGTGGGTGACAGAATTTTCATGCACCATACAAGGCATATTTACACCTAGAAAAATTAATTCTGAGTTCGCAGCTTTTTTCTAATAGCAGCTTTGAAAATCAGGCTGTTTTCAAAGGAAAAAACTGTTGGAGCGTGTTCTACCCAATAGATATGTAAATTACATAGATTCTCCCTCTGTGAAATTACGTGTTTCGAACACGCTACATGCAGAAATGTTTGAAAAACAAACACTACAGTATTGTTTGCATGTGGATTAAAGGACTTTCATCACAATATAAGGTATATTGATGCTTAGAATCATTTTCTCTGATTTCACAGAACTTTCGAAACGGCAGTTTCGAAAATGAGGCAGATTTCATAGCATAAAACTCTTGGAGCGTATTCTAATCAATAGAAATGTAATTTATATGGATTCGCTGACCGTGAAATTCCGTGTTCCGAACACATTACATGCATCTCGGATGCGACAAATATTCACTACAGAGTTGTTAGCAAGTGGATTACAGCACTTTCATCCACCATACAAGGCTTACTGACACTTTGAAGAATTTTCTCAGAATTCACAGTTTAGTTTTAATGCCAGTTTTGAAAATGAGGCAGATTTGACAGAAAAATGCTCTTAAAGCCAGTTCTACCCAAAAGATATGTAATTTACCTAGTTTCAATCACCATGATATTCTGTGTTCTGAACACGTTACATGCACCGCAGATTCAACAAACCTTCTTGAATGAGTTGTGAACATGTGTATTAACGAACTTTAATCCACCTTACAGTGCATATTTATACATAGAAATTTTATTCTGATTTAGTAGATTTCTTCTAATGTCAGTCTCTAAAATCATGCAGTTTCCACAGAAAAATCCTCTTGGAGTGAGTTTTACCCAATAGACATGCAATTTACATAGAACCCGTCATCGTGAAATTCCGTGTTCCAAAAAAGCTACATGCATCAAGGATTCGAAAAGTATTCACTATAGAGTGGTTAGCATAAGGATTACCGAACTTTCATCCACCATACAAGGCAGATTTACACTGAGAATTTAGTAATCTAAGTTCTCAGGGTTTTCCTAACTTCAGTTTCAAAAGTCAGGCCTATTTCTCAGGAAAAATCTCTGGAGTGATTTCTAACCAAGAGAAATATAATTTACATAAAATCCCTGGCCGTGATATTCCGTGTTCCGAACATGCTACATGCATAAAGGATTTGACAAATATTCACTACAAATTTGTTAGCATGTGGATTACCGTACTTTCATCACAATACATGGAATACTGATCCTTAGAAGTATTTTCTCAGATTTTGCAGCGTTTTCAAATGCCAGTTTCAAAAATGACGAAGTTTTCACAAGAAAACCCTCGGAGGGAGTTCTACCCAATTGAGAAGTAATTTACATTGTTTCAATCACCGTAAAATTCCACGTTCTGAACACGGTACATGAATCACGGATTAGAAAAAGATTGTTTAATATGTTGTGAAAATGTGGATTACCGAACTTTCTTGCAACATAAAGGCACATTTACACCTACAAATATTTACTCTCATTTTTCAGCTTTTTCCAAACTTCAGTGTCGATAATCATGCAATTTTCGCAGAAAAATTCTCTTCTACCTCTTTCTACTCAATAAAATTGTAGTTTACATAGTTTCATTACCGTGAAATTCCATTTTCCAAAAGTGCTACATGAATCACAGTTTACAAAATAATTACTACACTGTTATTAACATGTGGATTACAGGAATTTCATTCACCATTTAAGGCTTATTGACACTTATAAGAATTTTCTCAGATTTCTCAGCGTTCTCCTCATGGCAGTTTTGAAAATGAGGCACATTTCGCAGAAAAATTCTCTTCAAGCTAGTTCTACCCAATAGATATGTAACTTACATTGTTTCCTTCACTATGACATACCGTATTCCGAACACGTTACATTCATCACGAATTTACAAACATTCTTTTATGGGTATGAGCATGTGGAATACCGAACTTTCATCCAGCATACAAGGCATATTTACACCTAGAAGTAGTTATCCTTATTTCGCAGGTTTTTCCTAACATCCAGTTTCGAAAATCATGAAATTTTCGCAGAAACATTCAATTTAAGCGCGTTCTATCCAGTAGAATTGTTATTATCAGAGCTTCACTCACCGAGACATTCCGTGTTCCGAAAACGCTACATACATCACGGCTTCGACAAACATTATTCAATGACTGTAAGCATGTGGATTACCGATTTTTCAACTACAATAAAAGGCATATTTACACCTAGATACATTTACTTAGATTTCGCAGGTTTTCCTAACGTCAGTTACGAAAATCAGGCAGTTTTCACAGAAAAATTCCCTTGATGCATGTTCTATGCAATAGACATCTCATTTTCATAACCACCGTCACCGTAACATTCCGTGTTCTGAAAATGGTACATGCACCATCGATTCAACAAATATTCACTGCTGAGTTCTTAGCATGTGAATTACACATCTTTAATAACCCATTGAAGACATATTGTCACCTTAAAGCATTTATTCAGATTTTGCAACATTTTCAAAACACCAGTTTCCAAACTGTGTCAGATTTTTCAGTAAAATGCTCTTGCAGCGTGTTCTAACCAATAGATATGTAATTTACATAGTTTCCCTCACCGTGACAGTCCGTGTCCCGAACACACTACATACATCACGGATTTGACAAACATTTTTAATGAGTTGTGTACATGTGTATTACAGAACTTTCATCCACCAAACAAGGCATATTTACACCTAGAAACATTAACTCTGAGTTCGCAGCTTTTTCCTTATAGCAGTTTCGAAAATCAGGCCGTTTTCTCAGGAAAAATGTTTTGGAGCGAATTCTAACCAATTGAAGTGTAATTTACATAAATTCCATCGCCGGCATTTTCCGTGAAACCATCAGGCTACATGCAAAATGCTTTCTGCAAATATTCACCACAGATTTGTTTGCATGTGTTTTTACGATCTTGCATCACAATGCAAGGAATATTAACACTTTGAAGCATTTTCACTGATTTTGCAGACATTTTCAAAAGCCAGTTTCAAAAATGTGGCAGATATCCCAGAAAAATCTCTTGGAGCGAATTCTACCCAAGAGATATTTATTTTACATAGATCGCTCAGCGTGATATCCTGTGTTCCGAACACGATTCACGTATCTCGGATTCGACAAATATTCACTACAGAGTTGTTAGCATGCGGATTACCGAACTTTCATCCACCATACAAGGCATATTTACACTGAAAATTTATTAATCTAAGTTCACAGGGATTTCCTTACGCCAGTTTCCATATTCAGGCCGATATCTCAGGAAAAATCTCTTGGAGTGATTTCTAATCAAGAGAAATGTAATTTACATAAATTCACTGGCGTAAAATTCCGTGTACCGAACATGCTACATGCATAAAGGATTCGACAAATATTCACTACAAATTTGTTAGCATGTGGATTACCGAACTTTCATCACAATACATTGAATATTGATCCTTAGAAGTATTTTCTCAGATTTTGCAGCGTTTTCCAAAGGCCAGTTTCAAAAATGATGAAGTTTACGCATAAAAACACTCTCGGAGCGAGTTCTACCCAACAGAGAAGTAATTTACATTGTTTCAATCACAGTGAAGTTCCACGTTCTGAACACAGTACATGTATCACGGATTAGAAAAAGATTGTTTAATATGTTGTGAAAATGTGGATTACCGAACTTTCTTGCAACATAAAGGCACATTTACACCTACAAATATTTACTCTCGTTTTTCAGCTTTTTCCAAACTTCAGATTCGATATTCATGCAATTTTCGCAGAAAAATTCTCTTCTAGCTCGTTCTACCCAATAGAATTGTAATTTACATAGTTTCATTACCGTGAAATTCCATTTTCCAAAAGCGCTACATGAATCACGGTTTAAAAAATAATTACTACACTGTTATTAACATGTCGATTACCGGACTTTCATTCACCATTCAAGGCATATTGACACTTAGAAGCATTTTCTCAGATTTCACAGGGTTCTCCTAATGGCAGTTTTGAAAATGAGGCACATTTTGCAGAAAAATTCTCTTCAATTGAGTTCTATCCAATAGACATGTAAGTTACATTGTTTTCTTCACTATGACATTCCGTATTCTGAACACGTTACATGCATCATGAATTCGACAAACATTATTTAATGGGTGTGAGCATGTGGATTACAGAACTTTCATCAACCATACAAGGCATATTTACACCTAGAAGTAGTTATTCTGATTTCACAGGTTTTTCCTAACATCGTGTTTCGAAAATCATGAAATTTTCGCAGAAACATACAATTCAAGGGAGTTTTATCCAGTAGAATTTTTATCTTCAGAATTTCACTCACCGAGACATTCCATGTTCCGAAAACGTTACATTCATTACGGCTTCGACAAACATTTTTCAATGACCGTGAGCATGTGGATTTCCGATTTTTCAACCACAATACAGGGCATATTTACACCTAGAAACATTTACTTAGATTTCGCTGGTTTTCCTAACATCAGTTAGGAATATCAGGCAGTTTTCACAGAAAAATTCTCTTGGTGCATATTCTATCCAATAGACATCTCATTTTCATAGATACCGTCACCGTAAAATTCCGTGTTCCGAAAATGGTACATGCACCACGGATTCAACAAATATTCACTGCTGAGTTCTTAGCATGTGAATTACACATCTTTAATAACCCATTGAAGACATATTGTCACCTTAAAGCATTTACTCAGATTTTGCAGCGTTTTCAAAACTCCAGTTTCCAAACAGAGGCAGATTTTTCAGTAAAAATTCCTGGAGCGTGTCCTAACCAAGAGATATGTAATTTACATAGTTTCCCTCAACGTGACAGTCCATGTTCCGAACATGCTTCATACATTACGGATTTGATAAAGATTATTAATGAGTTATATACATGTGGGTGACAGAATTTTCATGCACCATACAAGGCATATTTACACCTAGAATCATTAATTCTGATTTCGCAGATTTTTCCTAATAGCAGTTTGGAAAATCAGGCCATTTTCAAAAGGAAATGACTTTTGAAGCGTGTTCTACCCAATAGATATGTAAATTACACAGATTCTCCCTCTGTGAATTTCCGTGATCTGATCACGCTACATGCATTTTGGATGCCACAAATATTCACAACAGAGTTGTTAGCAATTGGATTAGAGCACTTTTATCCACCATGCAAAACTTACTGACACTTTGAAGAATTTTCTCAGATTTCAGAGATTACTTTTAATGCCAGTTTTGAAAATGAGGCAGATTTGGCAGAAAAATGCTGTTGGAGCGATTTGTACACAAAAGATATGTAATTTACCTAGTTTCACTCACCGTGACTTTCCGTGTTCTGAACACGTTACATGCACCACGGATTCAACAAACTTTCTTTAATGAGTTGTGAACATGTGTATTACCGAACTTTCATCCACCTTACAATGCAGATTTAACCATAGAATGTTTTATTCTGATTTAGTAGATTTCTCCTAATGTCAGTGTCTAAAATTATGCAGTTTTCGCAGAAAAATCCTCTTGGAGGGAGTTCTACCCAATAGATATGCAATTTACATAGAACTCGTCATCGTGAATTTCCGTGTTCAGAAAAAGCTACATGCATCACGGAATTGACAAATATTCACTACAGAGTTGTTAGCATAAGGATTACCGAACTTTCATCCACCATAAAATCTATGTTGAAACATTGAATCATTTTCTCATATTTCAAAAGATTTTCCGAATGCCAGTTTTGAAAATGAGGTAGATTCGCAGAAATAAACTCTTGGATCGAATACGTCCGAATAGATATATAATTTACATAGATTCCCTCACAGTGACATTCCAAATTCTTAACATGCTACATGCATCATGGTTTCAAAAAAATTCTCGAATGTGTTGTGAACATGTAGATTACAGAACTTTCATCCACCATATATGGAATAATTACACCTAGAAACATTAACTCTGAGTTTGCACATTTTTCCTAATGCCAGTTTTGAAAATCAGGCCGGTTTCTCAGGAAAAATTATTTGGAGCAAATTCTCACGAATTGGCGTGTAATTTACATAGATTCCATCTCCGGCATTTTCCGTGATACGATCAGGCTACATGCATAAAGCTTTCTACAAATATTCACCACAGATTTGATTGCATGTGTTTTTACGATCTTGCATCACAATATAAGGCATATTGACACTTTGAAGCATTTTCTCTGATTTTCCAGAGATTTTCAAACGCCAGTTTCAAAATGAGGCCTATTTGGGAAAATAATCTCTTGGAGCAAATTCTACCCAAGAGACATGTATTTTACATACATTCGCTCACCGTGATATTCTGTGTTCCGAACACGATTCACGTATCTCGGATTCGACAAATATTCACTACAGAGTTGTTAGCATGCGGATTACCGAAGTTTCATCCACATTACAAGGCAGATTTACACCGAGAATCTAGTAATCTGAGTTCGCAGGATTTTCCTAATTCCAGTTTCGAAAATCAGGCCGATTTCTCAGGAAAAATCTCTTGGAGTGATTTCTAACCAAGGGAAATGTAATTTACATAAATTCCCTGGCCGTGAAATTCCGTGTTCCGAACATGCTTCATGCATAAAGGATTCGACAAATATTCACTACAAATTTGTTAACATGTGGATTACCGAATGTTCATCACAATGCATTGAATGTTGATTCTTAGAAGTATTTTCTCAGATTTTGCATGGTTTTCCAAAGGCCAGTTTCAAAACTGACGAAGTTTTCGCATAAAAACCCTATCGGAGGGAGTTCTACCCAATAGAGTAGTAATTCACATTGTTTCAATCACCGTGAAATTCCACGTTCTGAACACGTTACATGAATCACGGATTAGAAAAAGATTCTTTAATATGTTGTGAAAATTTGGATTACCGAACTTTCTTGCAAAATAAAGTCACATTTACACCTACAAATATTTACTCTCATTTTGCACTTATTTCCAAAGTTCAGATTCGATAATCATGCAATTTTTGCAGAAAAATTTTCCTCTAGCTCGTTCTACTCAATAGAATTGTAATTTACATAGCTTCATTACCGTGAAATTTGGTTTTCAAAAAGCGCTACGTGAATCACGGTTTAAAAAATAATTACAACACTGTTATTAACATGTGGATTCCCTGACTTTCATTCAGCATTCAAGGCATATTGACACTTAGAAGCATTTTCTCAGATTTCACAGGGTTCTCCTAATGGCAGTTTTGAAAATGAGGCACATTTCACAGAAAAATTCTCTTCAAGCCAGTTCTACCCAATACAAATTATAACTTACATTGTTTCCTTCACTATGACATTCCGTATTCCGAATACATTACATGCATCACGAATTCGACAAACATTCTTTAATGTGTGTGAGCATGTGTATTACCGAACTTTCATCCACCATGCAAGGCATATTTACACCTACAAGTAGTTATTCTGATTTCGCAGGTATTTCCTTACATACAGTTTCGAAAATCATGAAATTGTCGCAGAAACATTCAATTCAAGCGAGTTCTATCCAGTAGAATTGTGATTTTCAGAGTTTCAATCACCAAGACATTCCGTGTTCCAAAATCGTTACATTCATCACGGCTTCAACAAACATTATTCAATGACTGTGAGCATGTGGATTACCAATTTTTCAACTACAATACAAGGCATATTTACACCTAGAAACATTTACTTAGATTTCGCAGGTTTTCCTAACGTCAGTTACGAAAATCAGGCAGTTTTCGCAGAAAAATTCTCTTGGTGCATGTTCTATGCAATAGACATCTCATTTTCATAGATACCGTCACCGTAACATTCCGCGTTCTGAAAATGGTACGTGCACCACCGATTCAACAAATATTCACTGCTGAGTTCTTAGCATGTGAATTACACATCTTTAATAACCCATTGAAGACATATTGTCACCTTAAAGCATTTAATCAGATTTTGCAGAATTTTCAAAACACCAGTTTCCAAACTGTGGCAGATCTTTCAATAAAATGCTCCTGGAGCGTGTTCTAAGCAATAGATATGTAATTTACATAGT
Organism: Camelus dromedarius; assembly: GCF_036321535.1. NCBI lineage: Eukaryota > Metazoa > Chordata > Mammalia > Artiodactyla > Camelidae > Camelus > Camelus dromedarius. Next base: position 61,730 of record NW_026989821.1, on the reverse strand, counting down.
TTCCCTCACCGTGACAGTCCGTGTTCCGAACACGCTACATACATCACGGATTTGACAAACATTTTTAATGAGTTGTGTACATGTGTATTACAGAACTTTCATCCACCATACAAGGCATATTTACACCTAGAAACATTAACTCTGAGTTCGCAGCTTTTTCCTAATAGCAGTTTCAAAAATCAGGCAGTTTTCAAAGGAAAAAACCTTTGGAGCGTGTTCTACCCATTAGATAAGTAAATTACATAGATTCTCCCTCTGTGAAATTACATCTTTTGAACACGCTACGTGCAGAAAAGTTTCGACAAAAATACACTAAAGTTTTGTTTGCATGTGGATTACAGGACTTTCAACACAATAGTAGGCATATTGATGCTTAGAAGCTTTTACTCTGATTTCACAGAGCTTTCAAAATGCCAGGTTCGAAAATGAGGCAGATTTCATGGCAAAAACCTCTTGGAGCGGGTTCTAACCAATAGACATGTAATTTACATGGCTTCGCTCACTGTGAAATTCTGTGTTCTGAACACGTTACATGAATCTCGGATGCGAAATATATTCACTGCAGAGTTGTTAGCAAGTGGATTACAGCACTTTCATCCACCAAACAAGGCTTACTGACACTTTGAAGAATTTTCTCAGATTTCACAGTTTAGTTTTAATGCCAGTTTTGAAAATGAGGCAGATTTGGCAGAAAAATTCTCTTGGAGCCAGTTCTACCCAAAAGATATTTAATTTTCCTAGTTTCAATCACCATGACATTCCATGTTTGAACACGTTACATGCACCACGGATTCAACAAACCTTCTTTAATGAGTTGTGAACATGTGTATTAACGAACTTTAATCCACCTTACAGTGCATATTTATACATAAAAATTTTATTCTCATTTAGTTGTATTCTCATAATGTCAGTCTTTAAATCATGCAGTTTCCACAGAAAAATCCTCTTGGAGCGAGTTCTACCCAATAGATATGCAATTTACATAGAACCCGTCATCGTGAAATTCCATGTTCCAAAAAAGCTACATGCATCACGGATTAGACAATTCTTCACTACACTGTTGTTAGCATAAGGATTACCGAAATTTCATCCACCATAAAAGCCATGTTGACACTTTGAAACATTTTTCCATATTTCAAAAATTTTTCCTAATGCCAGTTTTGAAAAGGAGGCAGATTTGGCAGAAAAATTCTCGTGGAGCGAATACTTCCCAATAGAAATGTAATTTACATAGTTTCCCTCATAGTGACATTCCATTGTCCAAACACGCTACATGCATCAAGGTTTCAACAAACTTTCTCGAATGAGTTGTGGACATGTAGATTACAGAACTTTCATCCACCATAAATGGCATATATACACCTAGAAACATTAAATCTGAATTTGCAGCTTTTTCCTAATGCCTGTTTCGAAAATCAGGCCGTTTTCTCAGGAAAAATTTTTTGGTGCGAATTCTAACCAATAGGCGTGTAATTTACATAGATTCCATCGCCGACATTTTCCGTGATACGATCAGGCTACATGCATAATGCTTTCTACAAATATTCACCACAGATTTGTTTGCATGTGTTTTTACGATCTTGCATCACAATACAAGGCATATTGACACTTTGAAGCATTTTCACTGATTTTGCAGATATTTTCAAAAGCCACTTTCAAAAATGAGGCAGATTTCCCAGAAAAATCTCTGGGAGCGAATTCTACCCAAGAGACATGTATTTTACATAGATACGCTCACCATGATATCCTGTGTTCCGAACACGATTCACGTATCTCGGATTTGACAAATATTCACTACAGAGTTTTTAGCATGTGGATTACCGAACTTTCATCCACCATACACGGCATATTTACACTGAGAATTTATTAATCTGCGTTCGCAGTGTTTTCCTAAACCCAGTTTCCAAAATCAGGCCGATTTCTCAGGAAAAATTTCTTGGAGTGATTTCTAACCAAGAGAAATGTAATTTACATAAATTCCCTGGCCGTGAAATTCAGTGTTCTGAACATGCTACATGCATAAAGGATTCGACAAATATTCACTACAAATTTGTTAGCATGTGGATTAGCGAACTTTCATCACAATACATTGAATATTGATCCTTAGTAGTATTTTCTCAGATTTTGCAGCGTTTTCCAAATGCCAGTTTCAAAAATGACTAAGTTTTAGAATAAAAACTCTCTCGGAGAGAGTTGTACCAAATAGAGAAGTAATTTACATTGTTTCAATCACCGTGAAGTTCCAAGTTCTGAACACGGTACATGTATCACGGATTAGAAAAAGATTCTTTAATATGTTTTGAAAATGTGGATTACCGAACTTTCTTGGAAAATAAAGTCACATTTACACCTACAAATATTTACACTCATTTTGGAGCTTTTTCCAAAGTTCAGATTCGATAATCATGCAATTTTCGCAGAAAAATTTTCTTCTAGCTCGTTCTACTCAATAGAATTGTAATTTACATAGTTTCATTACCGTGAAATTCCCTTTTACCAAAAGCGCTACATGAATCAAGGTTTAAAAATAATTACTACACTGTTATTAACATGTGGATTACGGGACTTTCATTCACCATTCAAGGCATATTGACACTTAGAAGCATTTTCTCAGATTTCATAGGGTTCTCCTAACGGCAGTTTTGAAAATGAGGCACATTTTGCAGAAAAATTCTCTTAAATAGAGTTCTATCCAACAGACATGTAAGTTACATTGTTTTCTTCACTATGACATTCCGTATTCTGAACACGTTACATGCATCATGAATTCGACAAACATTCTTTAATTGGTGTGAGCATGTGGATTAGGGAACTTTCATCCACCATAAAAGGCATATTTACTCCTAGAAGTAGTTATTCTGATTTCGCAGGTTTTTCCTTACATCGAGTTTCGAAAATCATGAAATTTTCGCAGAAACATACAATTCAAGGGAGTTTTATCCAGTAGAATTTTTATCTTCAGAATTTCACTCACCGAGACATTCCATGTTCCGAAAACGTTACATTCATCACGGCTTCGACAAACATTATTCAATGACTGTGAGCATGTGGATTACCGATTTTTCAACCACAATACAGGGCATATTTACACCTAGAAACATTTACTTAGATTTCGCAGGTTTTCCTATAGTAAGTTACGAAAATCAGGCAGTTTTCACAGAAAAATTCTCTTGGTGCATGTTCTATCCAATAGACATCTCATTTTCATAGATACAGTCACCGTAAAATTCCGTGTTCCGAAAACGGTACATGCACCACTGATTCAACAAATATTCACTGCTGAGTTCTTAGCATGTGAATTACACATCTTTAATAACCCATTGAAGACATACTGTCACCTTAAAGCATTTACTCAGATTTTGCAGCGTTTTCAAAACTCCTGTTTCCAAACAGAGGCAGATTTTTCAGTAAAAACTCCTGGAGCGTGTTCTAACCAATAGATATGTAATATACATAGTTTCCCTCACCTTGACAGTCCGTGTTCCGAACACGCTACATACATTACAGATTTGACAAAGATTATTAATGAGTTATATACATGTGGGTGACAGAATTTTCATGCACCATACAAGGCATATTTACACCTAGAAACATTAATTCTGAGTTCGCAGCATTTTCCTAATAGCAGTTTCGAAAATCAGGCCATTTTCCAAAGGAAATGACTTTTGGAGCGTGTTCTACCCAATAGATATGTAAATTACACAGATTCTCCCTCTGTGAATTTCCGTGTTCTGATCACAATACATGCATTTTGGATGCGACAAATATTCACAACAGAGTGGTTTGCAATTGGATTAGAGCACTTTTATCCACCATACAAGGCTTACTGACACTTTGAAGAATTTTCTGATTTCACAGGTTACTTTTAATGCCAGTTTTGAAAATGAGGCAGATTTGGCAGAAAAATACTGTTGGAGCGAGTAGTACACAAAAGATATGTAATTTATCTAGTTTCACTCACCGTGACTTTCCGCGTTCTGAATACGTTACATGCACCACGGATTCAACAAACTATCTTTAATGAGTTGTGAACATGTGTATTACCGAACTTTCATCCACCTTACAATGCAGATTTAACCATAGAAAGTTTTATTCTGATTTAGTAGATTTCTCCTAATGTCAGTGTCTAAAATTATGCAGTTTTCACAGAAAAATCCTCTTGGAGCGAGTTCTACCCAATAGATATGCAATTTACATAGAACCCGTCATTGTGAATTTCCGTGTTCTGAAAAAACTACATGCATCACGGAATCGACAAATATTCACTACAGAGTTGTTAGCATAAGGATTACCGAACTTTCATCCACCATAAAAGCTATGTTGAAACATTGAAGCATTTTCTCATATTTCAAAAGATTTTCCTAATGCCAGTTTTGAAAATGAGGTAAATTCGCAGAAATATACCCTTGGATCGAATATGTCCGAATAGATATATAATTTACATAGTTTCCCTCACAGTGACATTCCAAATTCTGAACACGCTACATGCATCATGGTTTCAACAAACTTTCTCGAATGAGTTGTGAACATGTAGATTACAGAAATTTCATCCACCATAAATGGCATAATTACACCTAGAAACATTAACTCTGAGTTTGCACATTTTTCCTAATGCCAGTTTTGAAAATCAGGCCGGTTTCTCAGGAAAAAATATTTGGAGCGAATTCTAATGAATTGGCGTGTAATTTACATAGATTCCATCTCCGGCATTTTCCGTGATACGATCAGGCTACATGCATAATGCTTTCTACAAATATTCACCACAGATTTGATTGCATGTGTTTTTACGATCTTGCATCACAATACAAGGCATATTGACACTTTGAAGCATTTTCTCTGATTTTCCAGAGATTTTCAAACGCCAGTTTCCAAAATGAGGCATATTTGGGAAAATAATCTCTTGGAGCAAATTCTACCCAAGAGACATGTATTTTACATACATTTGCTCACCGTGATATTCTGTGTTCTGAACACGATTCACGTATCTCGGATTCGACAAATATTCACTACAGAGTTGTTAGCATGCGGATTACCGAAGTTTCATCCACATTACAAGGCAGATTTACACCGAGAATCTAGTAATCTGAGTTCGCAGGATTTTCCTAATTCCAGTTTCGAAAATCAGGCCGATTTCTCAGGAAAAATCTCTTGGAGTGATTTCTAACCAAGGGAAATGTAATTTACTTAAATTCCCTGGCCGTGAAATTCCGTGTTCCGAACATGCTACATGCATAAAGGATTCGACAAATATTCACTACAAATTTGTTAACATGTGGATTACCGAATGTTAATACATTTAATGTTGATTCTTAGAAGTATTTTCTCAGATTTTGCATGGTTTTCCAAAGGCCAGTTTCAAAACTGACGAAGTTTTCGCATAAAAGCCCTATCGGAGCGAGGTCTACCCAATAGAGTAGTAATTCACATTGTTTCAATCACCGTGAAATTCCACGTTCTGAACACGTTACATGAATCACGGATTAGAAAAAGATTCTTTAATATGTTGTGAAAATGTGGATTACCGAACTTTCTTGCAAAATAAAGGCACATTTACACCTACAAATATTTACTCTCATTTTGGAGCTTTTTCCAAAGTTCAGATTCGATAATCATGCAATTTATGCAGAAAAATTCTCCTCTAGCTCGTTCTACTCAATAGAATTGTAATTTACATAGCTTCATTACCGTGAAATTTGGTTTTCCAAAAGCGCTACGTGAATCAGGGTTTAAAAAATAATTACAACACTGTTATTAACATGTGGATTCCCTGACTTTCATTCAGCATTCAAGGCATATTGACACTTAGAAGCATTTTCTCAGATTTCACAGGGTTCTCCTAATGTCAGTTTTGAAAATGAGGCACATTTCACAGAAAAATTCTCTTCAAGCCAGTTCTACCCAATACAAATTATAACTTACATTGTTTCCTTCACTATGACATTCCGTATTCCGAATACGTTACATGCATCACGAATTCGACAAACATTCTTTAATGTGTGTGAGCATGTGTATTACCGAACTTTCATCCACCATACAAGGCATATTTACACCTAGAAGTAATTATTCTGATTTCGCAGGTTTTTCCTTACATCCAGATTCGAAAATCATGAAATTGTCGCAGAAACATTCAATTCAAGCGAGTTCTATCCAGTAGAATTGTGATTTTCAGAGTTTCAATCACCAAGACATTCCGTGTTCCGAAAACGCTACATTCATCATGGATTCGACAAACATTATTCAATGACCGTGAGCATGTGGATTACCGATTTTTCAACCACAATACAGGGCATATTTACACATAGATACATTTAATTAGATTTCGCAGGTTTTCCTATAGTCAGTTACGAAAATTAGGCAGTTATCACAGAAAAATTCTCTTGGTGCATGTTCTATCCAATAGACATCTCATTTTCATAGATACAGTCACCGTAAAATTCCGTGTTCCGAAAACGGTACATGCACCACTGATTCAACAAATATTCACTGCTGATTTCTTAGCATGTGAATTACACATCTTTAATAACCCATTGAAGACATACTGTCACCTTAAAGCATTTACTCAGATTTTGCAGCATTTTCAAAACTCCTGTTTCCAAACAGAGGCAGATTTTTCAGTAAAAACTCCTGAAGCGTTTTCTAACCAACAGATATGCAATATACATAGTTCCCTCACCGTGACAGTCTGTGTTCCGAACACGCTACATACATTATGGTTTTGACAAAGATTATTAATGAGTTATATAGATGTGGGTGACAAAATTTTCATGCACCATACAAGGCATATTTACACCTAGAAACATTAATTCTGAGTTCGCAGCATTTTCCTAATAGCAGTTTCGAAAATCAGGCCATTTTCCAAAGGAAATGACTTTTGGAGCGTTTTCTACCCAATAGATATGTAAATTACACAGATTCTCCCGCTGCGAAATTAAGTCTTTTGAACACGCTACGTGCAGAAAAGTTTTGACAAAAATACACTAAATTGATGTTTACTTGTGGATTACAGGACTTTCAACACAATAGTAGGCATATTGATGCTTAGAAGTTTTTCTCTGATTTCACAGAGCTTTCAAAATGCCAGTTTCGAAAATGAGGCAGATTTCACGGCAAAAAACTCTTGGAGCGGGTTCTAACCAATAGACATGTAATTTACATGGCTTCGCTCACCATGAAATCCCGGGTTTCGAACACGCTACATGCATCTCGGGTGCGAGAAATATTCACTACAGAGTTGTTAGCAAGTGGATTATAGCACTTTCATCCACCATGCAAGGCTTACTGACACTTTGAAGAATTTTCTCAGATTTCACAGGATAGTTTTAGTGCCAGTTTTGAAAATGAGGCAGATTTGGCAGAAAAATTCTCGTGGAGCGAGTACTTCCCAATAGAAATGTAATTTACATAGTTTCCCTCAAAGTGACATTCCATTTTCCGAACACGCTACATGCATCAAGGTTTCAACAAACTTTCTCGAATGAGTTGTGAACATGTAGATTACAGAACTTTCATCTACCATACATGGCATATTTACAACTAGAAACGTTAACTCTGAATTTGCAGTTTTTCCTAATGCCAGATTGGAAAAACAGGCCGTTTTCTCAGGGAAAAATTTTTGGAGCGAATTCTAACCAATAGGTGTGTAATTTACATAGATTCCATCGCCGGGATTTTCCGTGGTACGATCACACTGCATGCATAACGCTTTCTAAAAATATTCACCACAGATTTGTTTGCATGTGGTTTTATGATCTTGCATAACAATACAAGGCATATTGACACTTTGAAGCATTTTCTCTGACTTTGCAGAGATTTTCAAACGCCAGGATCAAAAATGAGGCAGATTTCTCAGAAAAACTCTTAGAGCAAATTCTACCCAAGAGACATGTATTTTACATAGATTCGCTCACCGTGATATCCTGTGTTCTGAAAACGTTTCACATATCTCGGATTCGACAAATATTCACTACAGAGTAGTTAGCATGCGGATTACCGAACTTTCATCCACCATAAAAGGCAGATGTACACCGAGAATCTACTAATCTGGGTTCGCAGGTTTTTCCTAAAGCCAGTTTCGAAAATCAGGCTGATTTCTCAGGAAAAATCTCTTGGTGTGATTTTTAACCAAGGGAAAGGTAATTTACATAAATTCCCTGGCCGTGAAATTCCGTGTTCCGAACATGTTACATGCATAAAGGATTCGACAAATATTCACTACAAATTTGTTAGCATGTGGATTACCGAACTTTCATCACAATATATTGAATAGTGAATCTTAGAAGTATTTTCTCAGATTTTGCAGCGTTTTCAAAACGCCAGGTTCAAAAATGACGAAGTTTTCGCAGAAAAACTCTCTCGGAGCGAGTTCTACCCAATAGAGAAGTCATTTACATTGTTTCCATCACTGTGAAATTCCACGTTCTGAACACGCTACATGCATCACGGATTAGAAAAAGATTCTTTAATATGTTGTGCAAATGTGGATTACCGAACTTTCTTGCAACATAAAGGCACATTTACACCTGCAAATATTTACTCCCTTTTTGCAGCTTTTTCCAAACTTCAGATTCGATAATCATGCAATTTTCACAGAAAAATTCTCTTCTAGCTCGTTCTACCCAATAGAATTTTAGTTTACATAGTTTCATTACCGTGAAATTCCATTTTCCAAAAGCGCTACATGAATCAAGGTTTAAAAAATAAAAATACACTGTTATTAACATGTGGATTAATGGACTTTCATTCACCATTCAAGGCATATTGCCACTTAGAAGCATTTTCTCAGAATTCACAGGGTTCTCCTAATGGCAGTTTTCAAAATGAGGAATATTATGCAGGAAAATTCTCTTCAAGCCAGTTCTACCCAATAGACATGTAACTTACATTGTTTCCTTCACTATGACATTCCGTATTCCGAACACGTTACATGCATCACGAGTTCGACAAACATTCTTTAATGAGTGTGAGCATGTGGATTACCGAACTTTCATCCACCATACAAGGCATATTTACACCTAGAAGTAGTTATTCTCATTTCGCAGGTTTTTCCTAACATCCAGTTTCGAAAATCATGAAATTTTCACAGAAACATTCAATTCAAGTGAGTTCTATCCAGCAGAATTGTTATTTTCAGAGCTTCACTCACCGAGACATTCCGTGTTCCGAAAACGTTACATTCATCACGGCTTCGACAAACATTATTTAATGACCGTGAGCATGTGGATTACCGATTTTTCAACCACAATACAAGGCATATTTACACCTAGAAACATTTACTTACTTTTCGCAGGTTTTCCTAACGTCAGTTACGAAAATCAGGCAGTTTTCACAGAAAAATTCTCTTGGTGGATGTTCTATCCAATAGACATCTCATTTTCATAGATACCGTCACCTTAACATTCCGTGTTCTGAGAACGGTCCATGCACCATGGATTCAACAAATATTCACGGCTGAGTACTTATCATGTGAATTACACATCTTTAATAACCCATTGAAGACATATTGTCACCTTAAAGCATTTACTCAGATTTTGCAGCGTTTTCATAACACCAGTTTCCAAACTGAGGCAGATAATTCAGTAAAATGCTCCTGGAGCGTGTTCTAACCAAGAGATATTTAATTTACATAGTTTCCTCACCGTGACAGTCCATGTTCCGAATGCGCTACACTCATCATGGATTTGACAAACATACTAAATGAGTTGTGTACATTTGTATTACAAAACTTTCATCCACCATACAAGGCATATTGACACCTAGAAACATTAACACTGAGTTCGCAGATATTTCCTGATAGCAGTTTCGAATATCTAGCAGTTTTCAAAGGAAAAAACTTTTGGAGAGTGTTCTACCCAATAGATATGTAAATTACATAGATTCTCCCGCTGTGAAATTACGTGTTTCAAACATGTTACATGCAGAAAAGTTTCGACAAAATACACTACAGAGTTTTTTGCCTGTGGATTACAGGACTTTCTCACTATAGAAGGCATATAGATGCTTAGAAGCATTTTCTGTGATTTCACAGAGAATTCCAAAAGCCAGTTTCGAAAATGAGGCAGATTTCACGGCAAAAACCTCTTGGAGCGGGTTCTAACCAATAGACATCTAATTTACATGGATTCGCTCACCGTCAAATTCCGCGTTCCGAACACGCTACATGCATCTCGGATGCGACAAATATTCACTACAGAGTTGTTAGCATGTGGATTACAGCACTTTCATCCACCATACAAGGCTTACTGACACTGTAAAAAATTTTCTCAGATTTCACACGTTAGTTTGAACGCCAGTTTTGAAAATGAGGCAGATTTGGCAGAAAAATGCTCTTGGAGCCAGTTCTACCCAAAAGATAGGTAATTTCAATCACCATGACATTCAGTGTTCTGAACACATTACATGCACCACGGATTCAAAAAACCTTCTTTAATGAGATGTGAACAAGTGTATTAACGAACTTTAATCCACCTTACAGTGCATATGTATACATAGAAATTTTATTCTGATTTAGTAGTATTCTCCTAATGTCAGTCTCTAAAATCATGCAGTTTCCACAGAAAAATCCTCTTGGAGCGAGTTCTACCCAATAGACATGCAATTTACATAGAACCCGTCATCGTGAAATTCCGTGTTCCGAAAAAGCTACATGCATCACGGATTCGACAAATATTCACTACAGAGTTGTTAGCATAAGGATTACCGAACTTTCATCCACCAAAGAAGCCATGTTGACAATTTGAAGCATTTTCTCACATTTCGAAAGGTTTTCCTAATGCCAGTTTTGACAAGGAGGCAGATTTGGCAGAAAAATTCTCGTGGAGCGAGTACTTCCCAATAGAAATGTAATTTACATAGTTTCCCTCACAGTGACATTCCATTTTCCGAACACGCTACATGCATCAAGGTTTCAACAAACTTTCTCGAATGAGTTGTGAACATGTAGATTACAGAACTTTCATCCACCATACATGGCATATTTACAACTAGAAACATTAACTCTGATTTTGCAGCTTTTTCCTAATGCCAGATTGGAAAATCAGGCCGTTTTCTCAGGGAAAAATTTTTGGAGCGAATTCTAACCAATAGGTGTGTAATTTACATAGATTCCATCGCCGGGATTTTCCGTGGTACGATCACACTGCATGCATAACGCTTTCTAAAAATATTCACCACAGATTTGTTTGCATGTGGTTTTATGATCTTGCATCACAATACAAGGCATATTGACACTTTGAAGCATTTTCTCTGACTTTGCAGAGATTTTCAAATGCCAGGATCAAAAATGAGGCAGATATCTCAGAAAAACTCTTAGAGCAAATTCTACCCAAGAGACATGTATTTTACATAGATTCGCTCACCGTGATATCCTGTGTTCTGAAAACGTTTCACATATGTCGGATTCGACAAATATTCACTACAGAGTAGTTAGCATGCGGATTACCGAACTTTCATCCACCATAAAAGGCAGATGTACACCGAGAATCTACTAATCTTGGTTCGCAGGATTTTCCTAACGCCAGTGTCAAAAATCAGGCCGATTTCTCAGGAAAAATCTCTTGGAGTGTTTTCTAACCAAGGGAAAGGTAATTTACATAAATTTCCTGGCCGTGAAATTCCGTGTTCCGAACATGTTACATGCATAAAGGATTCGACAATATTCACTACAAATTTGTTAGCATGTGGATTACCGAACTTTCATCTCAATACATTGAATATTGATTCTTAGAAGTATTTTCTCAGATTTTGCAGCGTTTTCTAAAGCCCAGGTTCAAAAATGACGAAGTTTTCGCAGAAAAACACTCTCGGAGCGAGTTCTACCCAATAGAGAAGTCATTTACATTGTTTCAATCACTGTGAAATTCCACGTTCTGAACACGGTACCTGCATCACAGATTAGAAAAAGATTCTTTAATATGATGTGCAAATGTGGATTACCGAACTTTCTTGCAACATAAAGGCACATTTACACCTGCAAATATTTACTCCCTTTTTGCAGCTTTTTCCAAACTTCAGATTCGATAATCATGCAATTTTCACAGAAAAATTCTCTTCTAGCTCGTACTACCCAATAGAATTTTAGTTTACATAGTTTCATTACCGTGAAATTCCATTCTCCAAAAGCAGCTACATGAATCAAGGTTTAAAAAATAAAAATACACTGTTATTAACATGTGGATTAATGGACTTTCATTCACCATTCAAGGCATATTGCCACTTAGAAGCATTTTCTCAGAATTCACAGGTTTCTCCTAAATGCAGTTTTCAAAATGAGGCATATTACGCAGGAAAATTCTCTTCAAGCCAGTTCTACCCAATAGACATGTAACTTACATTGTTTCCTTCACTATGACATTTCGTATTCCGAACACGTTACATGCATCACGAGTTCGACAAACATTCTTTAATGAGTGTGAGCATGTTGATTACCGAACTTTCATCCACCATACAAGGCATATTTACACCTAGAAGTAGTTATTCTCATTTCACAGGTTTTTCCTAACATCCAGTTTCGAAAATCATGAAATTTTCACAGAAACATTCAATTCAAGCGAGTTCTATCCAGCAGAATTGTTATTTTCAGAGCTTCACTCACCGAGACATTCCGTGTTCCGAAAACGTTACATTCATCACGGCTTTGACAAACATTATTTAATGACCGTGAGCATGTGGATTACCGATTTTTCAACCACAATAAAGGCATATTTACACCTAGAAACATTTACTTACATTTCGCAGGTTTTCCTAACGTCAGTTACGAAAATCAGGCAGTTTTCGCAGAAAAATTCTCTTGGTGCATGTTCTATCCAATAGACATCTCATTTGCATAGATACCGTCACCTTAACATTCCGTGTACTGAAAACGGTCCATGCACCACGGATTCAACAAATATTCACTTCTGAGTTCTTATCATGTGAATTACACATCTTTAATAACCCATTGAAGACATATTGTCACCTTAAAGCATTTACTCAGATTTTGCAGCGTTTTCATAACACCAGTTTCCAAACTGAGGCAGATATTTCAGTAAAATGCTCCTGGAGCGTGTTTATACCAAGAGATATGTAATTTAAATAGTTTGCCTCACCGTGACAGTCCATGTTCCGAACGCGCTACACACATCACGGATTTGACAAACATTCTTAATGAGTTGTGTACATGTGTATTACAAAACTTTCATCCACCATACAAGGCATATTGACACCTAGAAACATTAACACTGAGTTCGCAGATATTTCCTGATAGCAGTTTCGAATATCAGGCAGTTTTCAAAGGAAAAAACTTTTGGAGAGTGTTCTACCCAATAGATATGTAAATTACATAGATTCTCCCACTGTGAAATTACGTGTTTCAAACATGTTACATGCAGATAAGTTTCGACAAAATACACTACAGAGTTTTTTGCCTGTGGATTACAGGACTTTCTCACTATAGAAGGCATATAGATGCTTAGAAGCATTTTCTGTGATTTCACAGAGAATTCCAAAAGCCAGTTTCGAAAATGAGGCAGATTTCACGGCAAAAACCTCTTGGAGCGGGTTCTAACCAATAGACATCTAATTTACATGGATTCGCTCACCGTCAAATTCCGTGTTCCGAACACGCTACATGCATCTCGGATGTGACAAATATTCACTACAGAGTTGTTAGCATGTGGATTACAGCACTTTCATCCACCATACAAGGCTTACTGACACTGTAAAAAATTTTCTCAGATTTCACACGTTAGTTTGAACGCCAGTTTTGAAAATGAGGCAGATTTGGCAGAAAAATGCTCTTGGAGCCAGTTCTACCCAAAAGATAGGTAATTTCAATCACCATGACATTCAGTGTTCTGAACACGTTACATGCACCACGGATTCAACAAACCTTCTTTAATGAGATGTGAACAAGTGTATTAACGAACTTTAATCCACCTTACAATGCATATTTATACATAGAAATTTTATTCTGATTTAGTAGTATTCTCCTAATGTCAGTCTCTAAAATCATGCAGTTTCCACAGAAAAATCCTCTTGGAGCGAGTTCTACCCAATAGACATGCAATTTACATAGAACCCGTCATCGTGAATTTCCGTGTTCCGAAAAAGCTACATGCATCACGGATTTGACAAATATTCACTACAGAGTTGTTAGCATAAGGATTACCGAACTTTCATCCACCATAAAAGCCATGTTGACACTGTGAAGCATTTTCTCACATTTCGAAAGTTTTTCCTAAAGCCAGTTTTGAAAAGGAGGCAGATTTGGCAGAAAAATTCTCGTGGAGCGAGTACTTCCCAATAGAAATGTAATTTACATACTTTCCCTCACAGTGACATTCCATTTTCCGAACACGCTAAATGCATCAAGGTTTCAACAACCTTTCTCGAATGAGTTGTGAACATGTAGATTACAGAACTTTCATCCACCATACATGGCATATTTACAACTAGAAACATTAACTCTGAATTTGCAGGTTTTTCCTAATGCCAGATTGGAAAATCAGGCCGTTTTCTCAGGGAAAAATTTTTGGAGCGAATTCTAACCAATAGGTGTGTAATTTACATAGATTCCATCGCCAGGATTTCCGTGGTACGATCACACTGCATGCATAAAGCTTTCTAAAAATATTCACCACAGATATGTTTGCATGTGGTTTTATGATCTTGCATCACAATACAAGGCATATTGACACTTTGAAGCATTTTCTCTGACTTTGCAGAGATTTTCAAACGCCAGGATCAAAAATGAGGCAGATTTCTCAGAAAAACTCTTAGAGCAAATTCTACCCAAGAGACATGTATTTTACATAGATTCGCTCACCGTGATATCCTGTGTTCTGAAAACGTTTCACATATCTCGGATTCGACAAATATTCACTACAGAGTAGTTAGCATGCGGATTACCGAACTTTCATCCACCATAAAAGGCAGATGTACACCGAGAATCTACTAATCTGGGTTCGCAGGTTTTTCCTAACGCCAGTTTCGAAAATCAGGCCGATTTCTCAGGAAAAATCTCTTGGAGTGATTTCTAACCAAGGGAAAGTTAATTTACATAAATTCCCTGGCCGTGAAATTCCGTTTTCCGAACATGTTACATGCATAAAGGATTCGACAATATTCACTACAAATTTGTTAGCATGTGGAGTACCGAACTTTCATCACAATACATTGAATATTGATTCTTAGAAGTATTTTCTCAGATTTTGCAGCGTTTTCTAAAGCCCAGGTTCAAAAATGACGAAGTTTTTGCAGAAAAACACTCTCGGAGCGAGTTCTACCCAATAGAGAATTCATTTACATTGTTTCAATCACTGTGAAATTCCAAGTTCTGAACACGCTACATGCATCACAGATTAGAAAAAGAATCTTTAATATGTTGTGCAAATGTGGATTACCGAACTTTCTTGCAACATAAAGGCACATTTACACCTGCAAATATTTACTCCCTTTTTGCAGCTTTTTCCAAACTTCAGATTCGATAATCATGCAATTTTCACAGAAAAATTCACTTCTAGCTCGTTCTACCCAATAGAATTTTAGTTTACATAGTTTCATTACCGTGAAATTCCATTTTCCAAAAGCAGCTACATGAATCAAGGTTTAAAAAATAAAAAAACATTGTTATTAACATGTGGATTAATGGACTTTCATTCACCATTCAAGGCATATTGCCACTTAGAAGCATTTTCTCAGAATTCACAGGGTTCTCCTAAATGCAGTTTTCAAAATGAGGCATATTACGCAGGAAAATTCTCTTCAAGCCAGTTCTACCCAATAGACGTGTAACTTACATTGTTTCCTTCACTATGACATTCCGTATTCCTAACACGTTACATGCATCAAGAGTTCGACAAACATTCTTTAATGAGTGTGAGCATGTGGATTACCGAACTTTCATCCACCATACAAGGCATATTTACACGTAGAAGTAGTTATTCTGATTTCGCTGGTTTTTCCTAACATCCAGTTTTGAAAATTATGAAATTTTCACAGAAACATTCAATTCAAGCGAGTTCTATCCAGCAGAATTGTTATTTTCAGAGCTTCACTCACCGAGACATTCCGTGTTCCGAAAACGTTACATTCATCACGGCTTCGACAAACATTATTTAATGACCGTGAGCATGTGGATTACCGATTTTTCAACCACAATAAAGGCATATTTACACCTAGAAACATTTACTTACATTTCGCAGGTTTTCCTAACGTCAGTTACGAAAATCAGGCACTTTTCGCAGAAAAATTCTCTTGGTGCATGTTCTATCAAATAGACATCTCATTTGCATAGATACCGTCACCTTAACATTCCGTGTTCTGAAAACGGTCCATGCACCACGGATTCAACAAATATTCACGGCTGAGTTCTTATCATGTGAATTACACATCTTTAATAACCCATTGAAGACATATTGTCACCTTAAAGCATTTACTCAGATTTTGCAGCGTTTTCATAACACCAGTTTCCAAACTGAGGCAGATATTTCAGTAAAATGCTCCTGGAGCGTGTTTATACCAAGAAATATGTAATTTAATTAGTTTGCCTCACCGTGACAGTCCATGTTCCGAACGTGCTTCACACATCACGGATTTGACAAACATTCTTAATGAGTTGTGTACATGTGTATTACAAAACTTTCATCCACCATACAAGGCATATTGACACCTAGAAACATTAACACTGAGTTAGCAGATATTTCCAGATAGCAGTTTCGAATATCAGGCAGTTTTCAAAGGAAAAAACTTTTGGAGAGTGTTCTACCCAATAGATATGTAAATTACATAGATTCTCCCGCT
This sequence comes from Camelus dromedarius, assembly GCF_036321535.1. Classification (NCBI taxonomy): domain Eukaryota; kingdom Metazoa; phylum Chordata; class Mammalia; order Artiodactyla; family Camelidae; genus Camelus; species Camelus dromedarius. The sequence continues at coordinate 44,954 of NW_026989821.1, read as the reverse complement.
GTGAAATTACGTGTTTCAAACATGTTACATGCAGAAAAGTTTCGACAAAATACACTACAGAGTTTTTTGCCTGTGGATTACAGGACTTTCTCACTATAGAAGGCATATAGATGCTTAGAAGCATTTTCTGTGATTTCACAGAGAATTCCAAAAGCCAGTTTCGAAAATGAGGCAGATTTCACGGCAAAAACCTCTTGGAGCGGGTTCTAACCAATAGACATCTAATTTACATGGATTCGCTCACCGTCAAATTCCGTGTTCCGAACACGCTACATGCATCTCGGATGCGAAAAATATTCACTACAGAGTTGTTAGCATGTGGATTACAGCACTTTCATCCACATACAAAGCTTACTGACACTGTAAAAAATTTTCTCAGATTTCACACGTTAGTTTGAACGCCAGGTTTGAAAATGAGGCAGATTTGGCAGAAAAATGCTCTTGGAGCCAGTTCTACCCAAAAGATAGGTAATTTCAATCACCATGACATTCAGTGTTCTGAACACGTTACATGCACCACGGATTCAACAAACCTTCTTTAATGAGATGTGAACAAGTGTATTAACGAACTTTAATCCACCTTACAGTGCATACATATACATAGAAATTTTATTCTGATTTAGTAGTATTCTCCTAATGTCAGTCTCTAAAATCATGCAGTTTCCACAGAAAAATCCTCTTGGAGCGAGTTCTACCCAATAGACATGCAATTTACATAGAACCCGTCATCGTGAAATTCCGTGTTCCGAAAAAGCTACATGCATCACGGATTCGACAAATATTCACTACAGAGTTGTTAGCATAAGGATTACCGAACTTTCATCCACCATAAAAGCCATGTTGACAATTTGAAGCATTTTCTCACATTTCGAAAGTTTTTCCTAATGCCAGTTTTGAAAAGGAGGCAGATTTGGCAGAAAAATTCTCGTGGAGTGAGTACTTCCCAATAGAAATGTAATTTACATAGTTTCCCTCAAAGTGACATTCCATTTTCCGAACACGCTACATGCATCAAGGTTTCAACAAACTTTCTCGAATGAGTTGTGAACATGTAGATTATAGAACTTTCATCCACCATACATGGCATATTTACAACTAGAAACATTAACTCTGAATTTGCAGCTTTTTCCTAATGCCAGATTGGAAAATCAGGCCGTTTTCTCAGGGAAAAATTTTTGGAGCCAATTCTAACCAATAGGTGTGTAATTTACATAGATTCCATCGCCGGGATTTTCCGTGGTACGATCACACTCCATGCATAACGCTTTCTAAAAATATTCACCACAGATTTTTTTGCATGTGGTTTTATGATCTTGCATCACAATACAAGGCATATTGACACTTTGAAGCATTTTCTCTGACTTTGCAGAGATTTTCAAATGCCAGGATCAAAAATGAGGCAGATTTCTCAGAAAAACTCTTAGAGCAAATTCTACCCAAGAGACATGTATTTTACAAAGATTCGCTCACCGTGATATCCTGTGTTCTGAAAACGTTTCACATATCTCGGATTCGACAAATATTCACTACAGAGTAGTTAGCATGCGGATTACCGAACTTTCATCCACCATAAAAGGCAGATGTACACCGAGAATCTACTAATCTGGGTTCGCAGGATTTTCCTAACGCCAGTTTCGAAAATCAGGCCGATTTCTCAGGAAAAATCTCTTGGAGTGATTTCTAACCAAGGGAAAGGTAATTTACATAAATTCCCTGGCCGTGAAATTCCGTGTTCCGAACATGTTACATGCATAAAGGATTCGACAAATATTCACTACAAATTTGTTAGCATGTGGATTACCGAACTTTCATCACAATACATTGAATATTGATTCTTAGAAGTATTTTCTCAGATTTTGCAGCGTTTTCAAAAAGCCAGGTTCAAAAATGACGAAGTTTTCGCAGAAAAACCCTCTCGGAGCGAGTTCTACCCAATAGAGAAGTCATTTACATTGTTTCAATCACTGGGAAATTCCATGTTCTGAACACGCTACATGCATCACGGATTAGAAAAAGATTCTTTATTATGTTGTGCAAATATGGATTACCGAACTTTCTTGCAACATAAAGGCACATTTACACCTGCAAATATTTACTCCCTTTTTGCAGCTTTTTCCAAACTTCAGATTCGATAATCATGCAATTTTCACAGAAAAATTCACTTCTAGCTCGTTCTACCCAATAGAATTTTAGTTTACATAGTTTCATTACCGTGAAATTCCATTTTCCAAAAGCAGCTACATGAATCAAGGTTTAAAAAATAAAAATACACTGTTATTAACATGTGGATTAATGGACTTTCATTCACCATTCAAGGCATATTGCCACTTAGAAGCATTTTCTCAGAATTCACAGGGTTCTCCTAATGGCAGTTTTCAAAATGAGGCATATTACGCAGAAAAATTCTCTTCAAGCCAGTTCTACCCAATAGACATGTAACTTACATTGTTTCCTTCACTATGACATTCCGTATTCCAAACACGTTACATGCTTCACGAGTTCGACAAACATTCTTTAATGAGTGTGAGCATGTGAATTACCGAACTTTCATCCACCATAAAAGGCATATTTACACCTAGAAGTAGTTATTCTGATTTCGCAGGTTTTTCCTAACATCCAGTTTCAAAAATCATGAAATTTTCACAGAAACATTCAATTCAAGCGATATCTATCCAGCAGAATTGTTATTTCCAGAGCTTCACTCACCGAGACATTCCGTGTTCCGAAAACGTTACATTCATCACGGCTTCGACAAACATTATTTAATGACCGTGAGCATGTAGATTACCGATTTTTCAACCACAATAAAGGCATATTTACACCTAGAAACATTTACTTACATTTCGCAGGTTTTCCTAACGTCAGTTACGAAAATCAGGCACTTTTCGCAGAAAAATTCTCTTGGTGCATGTTCTATCCAATAGACATCTCATTTGCATAGATAACTTCTCCGTAACATTCCGTGTTCTGAAAACGGTCCATGCACCACGGATTCAACAAATATCCACGGCTGAGTTCTTATCATGTGAATTACACATCTTTAATAACCCATTGAAGACATATTGTCACCTTAAAGCATTTACTCAGATTTTGCAGCGTTTTCATAACACCAGTTTCCAAACTGAGGCAGATATTTCAGTAAAATGCTCCTGGAGCGTGTTCTAACCAAGAGATATGTAATTTACATAGTTTGCCTCACCGTGACAGTCGATGTTCCGAACGCGCTACAAACATCACGGATTTGACAAACATTCTTAATGAGTTGTGTACATGTGTATTACAAAACTTTCATCCACCATACAAGGCATATTGACACCTAGAAACATTAACACTGAATTCGCAGATATTTCCTATTAACAGTTTCGAATATCAGGCAGTTTTCAAAGGAAAAAACTTTTGGAGAGTGTTCTACCCAATAGATATGTAAATTACATAGATTCTCCCGCTGTGAAATTACGTGTTTCAAACATGTTACATGCAGAAAAGTTTCGACAAAATACACTACAGAGATTTTTGCCTGTGGATTAGAGGACTTTCTCACTATAGAAGGCATATAGATGCTTAGAAGCATTTTCTGTGATTTCACAGAGAATTCCAAAAGCCAGTTTCGAAAATGAGGCAGATTTCACGGCAAAAACCTCTTGGAGCGGGTTCTAACCAATAGACATCTAATTTACATGGATTCGCTCACCGTCAAATTCCGTGTTCCGAACACGCTACATGCATCTCGGATGCGACAAATATTCACTACAGAGTTGTTAGCAAGTGGATTACAGCACTTTCATCCACCATATAAGGCTTAGTGTCACTGTAAAAATTTTTCTCAGATTTCACACGTTAGATTGAACGCCAGGTTTGAAAATGAGGCAGATTTGGCAGAAAAATGCTCTTGGAGCCAGTTCTACCCAAAAGATAGGTAATTTCAATCACCATGACATTCAGTGTTCTGAACACGTTACATGCACCACGGATTCAACAAACCTTCTTTAATGAGATGTGAACAAGTGTATTAACAAACTTTAATCCACCTTACAGCGCATATTTATACATAGAAATTTTATTCTGATTTAGTAGTATTCTCCTAATGTCAGTCTCTAAAATCATGCAGTTTCCACAGAAAAATCCTCTTGGAGCGAGTTCTACCCAATAGACATGCAATTTACATAGAACCCGTCATCGTGAAATTCCGTGTTCCTAAAAAGCTACATGCATCACGGATTCGACAAATATTCACTACAGAGTTGTTAGCATAAGGATTACCGAACTTTCATCCACCATAAAAGCCATGTTGACAATTTGAAGCATTTTCTCACATTTCGAAAGTTTTTCCTAATGCCAGTTTTGAAAAGGAGGCAGATTTGGCAGAAAAATTCTCGTGGAGCGAGTACTTCCCAATAGAAATGTAATTTACATAGTTTCCCTCAAAGTGACATTCCATTTTCTGAACACGCTACATGCATCAAGGTTTCAACAAACTTTCTCGAATGAGTTGTGAACATGTAGATTACAGAACTTTCATCCACCATACATGGCATATTTACAACTAGAAACATTAACTCTGAATTTGCAGCTTTTTCCTAATGCCAGATTGGAAAATCAGGCCGTTTTCTCAGGGAAAAATTTTTGGAGCCAATTCTAACCAATAGGTGTGTAATTTACATAGATTCCATCGCCGGGATTTTCCGTGGTACGATCACACTGCATGCATAACGCTTTCTAAAAATATTCACCACAGATTTGTTTGCATGTGGTTTTATGATCTTGCATCACAATACAAGGCATATTGACACTTTGAAGCATTTTCTATGACTTTGCAGAGATTGTCATACGCCAGGATCAAAAATGAGGCAGATTTCTCAGAAAAACTCTTAGAGCAAATTCTACCCAAGAGACATGTATTTTACATAGATTCGCTCACCGTGATATCCTGTGTTCTGAAAACGTTTCACATATCTCGGATTCGACAAATATTCACTACAGAGTAGTTAGCATGCGGATTACCGAACTTTCATCCACCATAAAAGGCAGATGTACACCGAGAATCTACTAATCTGGGTTCGCAGGTTTTTCCTAACGCCAGTTTCAAAAATCAGGCCGATTTCTCAGGAAAAATCTCTTGGTGTGATTTCTAACCAAGGGAAAGGTAATTTACATAAATTCCCCGGCCGTGAAATTCCGTGTTCCGAACATGTTACATGCATAAAGGATTCGACAAATATTCACTACAAATTTGTTACCATGTGGATTACCGAACTTTCATCACAATACATTGAATAGTGATTCTTAGAAGTATTTTCTCAGATTTTGCAGCGTTTTCAAAACGCCAGGTTCAAAAATGACGAAGTTTTCGCAGAAAAACTCTCTCGGAGCGAGTTCTACCCAATAGAGAAGTCATTTACATTGTTTCCATCACTGTGAAATTCCACGTTCTGAACACGCTACATGCATCACGGATTAGAAAAAGATTCTTTAATATGTTGTGCAAATGTGGATTACCGAACTTTCTTGCAACATAAAGGCACATTTACACCTGCAAATATTTACTCCCTTTTTGCAGCTTTTTCCAAACTTCAGATTCGATAATCATGCAATTTTCACAGAAAAATTCTCTTCTAGCTCGTTCTACCCAATAGAATTTTAGTTTACATAGTTTCATTACCGTGAAATTCCATTTTCCAAAAGCGCTACATGAATCAAGGTTTAAAAAATAAAAATACACTGTTATTAACATGTGGATTAATGGACTTTCATTCACCATTCAATTCATACTGCCACTTAGAAGCATTTTCTCAGAATTCACAGGGTTCTCCTAATGGCAGTTTTCAAAATGAGGAATATTATGCAGGAAAATTCTCTTCAAGCCAGTTCTACCCAATAGACATGTAACTTACATTGTTTCCTTCACTATGACATTCCGTATTCCGAACACGTTACATGCATCACGAGTTCGACAAACATTCTTTAATGAGTGTGAGCATGTGGATTACCGAACTTTCATCCACCATACAAGGCATATTTACACCTAGAAGTAGTTATTCTCATTTCGCAGGTTTTTCCTAACATCCAGTTTCGAAAATCATGAAATTTTCACAGAAACATTCAATTCAAGTGAGTTCTATCCAGCAGAATTGTTATTTTCAGAGCTTCACTCACCGAGACATTCCGTGTTCCGAAAACGTTACATTCATCACGGCTTCGACAAACATTATTTAATGACCGTGAGCATGTGGATTACCGATTTTTCAACCACAATACAAGGCATATTTACACCTAGAAACATTTACTTACTTTTCGCAGGTTTTCCTAACGTCAGTTACGAAAATCAGGCAGTTTTCACAGAAAAATTCTCTTGGTGGATGTTCTATCCAATAGACATCTCATTTTCATAGATACCGTCACCTTAACATTCCGTGTTCTGAGAACGGTCCATGCACCATGGATTCAACAAATATTCACGGCTGAGTACTTATCATGTGAATTACACATCTTTAATAACCCATTGAAGACATATTGTCACCTTAAAGCATTTACTCAGATTTTGCAGCGTTTTCATAACACCAGTTTCCAAACTGAGGCAGATAATTCAGTAAAATGCTCCTGGAGCGTGTTCTAACCAAGAGATATTTAATTTACATAGTTTCCTCACCGTGACAGTCCATGTTCCGAATGCGCTACACTCATCATGGATTTGACAAACATACTTAATGAGTTGTGTACATTTGTATTACAAAACTTTCATCCACCATACAAGGCATATTGACACCTAGAAACATTAACACTGAGTTCGCAGATATTTCCTGATAGCAGTTTCGAATATCTAGCAGTTTTCAAAGGAAAAAACTTTTGGAGAGTGTTCTACCCAATAGATATGTAAATTACATAGATTCTCCCACTGTGAAATTACGTGTTTCAAACATGTTACATGCAGAAAAGTTTCGACAAAATACACTACAGAGTTTTTTGCCTGTGGATTACAGGACTTTCTCACTATAGAAGGCATATAGATGCTTAGAAGCATTTTCTGTGATTTCACAGAGAATTCCAAAAGCCAGTTTCGAAAATGAGGCAGATTTCACGGCAAAAACCTCTTGGAGCGGGTTCTAACCAATAGACATCTAATTTACATGGATTCGCTCACCGTCAAATTCCGTGTTCCGAACACGCTACATGCATCTCGGATGCGACAAATATTCACTACAGAGTTGTTAGCATGTGGATTACAGCACTTTCATCCACCATACAAGGCTTAATGACACTGTAAAAAATTTTCTCAGATTTCACACGTTAGTTTGAACGCCAGTTTTGAAAATGAGGCAGATTTGGCAGAAAAATGCTCTTGGAGCCAGTTCTACCCAAAAGATAGGTAATTTCAATCACCATGACATTCAGTGTTCTGAACACATTACATGCACCACGGATTCAAAAAACCTTCTTTCATGAGATGTGAACAAGTGTATTAACGAACTTTAATCCACCTTACAGTGCATATGTATACATAGAAATTTTATTCTGATTTAGTAGTATTCTCCTAATGTCAGTCTCTAAAATCATGCAGTTTCCACAGAAAAATCCTCTTGGAGCGAGTTCTACCCAATAGACATGCAATTTACATAGAACCCGTCATCGTGAAATTCCGTGTTCCGAAAAAGCTACATGCATCACGGATTCGACAAATATTCACTACAGAGTTGTTAGCATAAGGATTACCGAACTTTCATCCACCAAAGAAGCCATGTTGACAATTTGAAGCATTTTCTCACATTTCGAAAGGTTTTCCTAATGCCAGTTTTGAAAAGGAGGCAGATTTGGCAGAAAAATTCTCGTGGAGCGAGTACTTCCCAATAGAAATGTAATTTACATAGTTTCCCTCACAGTGACATTCCATTTTCCGAACACGCTACATGCATCAAGGTTTCAACAAACTTTCTCGAATGAGTTGTGAACATGTAGATTACAGAACTTTCATCCACCATACATGGCATATTTACAACTAGAAACATTAACTCTGATTTTGCAGCTTTTTCCTAATGCCAGATTGGAAAATCAGGCCGTTTTCTCAGGGAAAAATTTTTGGAGCGAATTCTAACCAATAGGTGTGTAATTTACATAGATTCCATCGCCGGGATTTTCCGTGGTACGATCACACTGCATGCATAACGCTTTCTAAAAATATTCACCACAGATTTGTTTGCATGTGGTTTTATGATCTTGCATCACAATACAAGGCATATTGACACTTTGAAGCATTTTCTCTGACTTTGCAGAGATTTTCAAACGCCAGGATCAAAAATGAGGCAGATATCTCAGAAAAACTCTTAGAGCAAATTCTACCCAAGAGACATGTATTTTACATAGATTCGCTCACCGTGATATCCTGTGTTCTGAAAACGTTTCACATATGTCGGATTCGACAAATATTCACTACAGAGTAGTTAGCATGCGGATTACCGAACTTTCATCCACCATAAAAGGCAGATGTACACCGAGAATCTACTAATCTTGGTTCGCAGGATTTTCCTAACGCCAGTGTCAAAAATCAGGCCGATTTCTCAGGAAAAATCTCTTGGAGTGTTTTCTAACCAAGGGAAAGGTAATTTACATAAATTTCCTGGCCGTGAAATTCCGTGTTCCGAACATGTTACATGCATAAAGGATTCGACAATATTCACTACAAATTTGTTAGCATGTGGATTACCGAACTTTCATCTCAATACATTGAATATTGATTCTTAGAAGTATTTTCTCAGATTTTGCAGCGTTTTCTAAAGCCCAGGTTCAAAAATGACGAAGTTTTCGCAGAAAAACACTCTCGGAGCGAGTTCTACCCAATAGAGAAGTCATTTACATTGTTTCAATCACTGTGAAATTCCACGTTCTGAACACGGTACCTGCATCACAGATTAGAAAAAGATTCTTTAATATGATGTGCAAATGTGGATTACCGAACTTTCTTGCAACATAAAGGCACATTTACACCTGCAAATATTTACTCCCTTTTTGCAGCTTTTTCCAAACTTCAGATTCGATAATCATGCAATTTTCACAGAAAAATTCTCTTCTAGCTCGTACTACCCAATAGAATTTTAGTTTACATAGTTTCATTACCGTGAAATTCCATTCTCCAAAAGCAGCTACATGAATCAAGGTTTAAAAAATAAAAATACACTGTTATTAACATGTGGATTAATGGACTTTCATTCACCATTCAAGGCATATTGCCACTTAGAAGCATTTTCTCAGAATTCACAGGTTTCTCCTAAATGCAGTTTTCAAAATGAGGCATATTACGCAGGAAAATTCTCTTCAAGCCAGTTCTACCCAATAGACATGTAACTTACATTGTTTCCTTCACTATGACATTTCGTATTCCGAACACGTTACATGCATCACGAGTTCGACAAACATTCTTTAATGAGTGTGAGCATGTTGATTACCGAACTTTCATCCACCATACAAGGCATATTTACACCTAGAAGTAGTTATTCTCATTTCACAGGTTTTTCCTAACATCCAGTTTCGAAAATCATGAAATTTTCACAGAAACTTTCAATTCAAGCGAGTTCTATCCAGCAGAATTGTTATTTTCAGAGCTTCACTCACCGAGACATTCCGTGTTCCGAAAACGTTACATTCATCACGGCTTTGACAAACATTATTTAATGACCGTGAGCATGTGGATTACCGATTTTTCAACCACAATAAAGGCATATTTACACCTAGAAACATTTACTTACATTTCGCAGGTTTTCCTAACGTCAGTTACGAAAATCAGGCAGTTTTCGCAGAAAAATTCTCTTGGTGCATGTTCTATCCAATAGACATCTCATTTGCATAGATACCGTCACCTTAACATTCCGTGTTCTGAAAACGGTCCATGCACCACGGATTCAACAAATATTCACTTCTGAGTTCTTATCATGTGAATTACACATCTTTAATAACCCATTGAAGACATATTGTCACCTTAAAGCATTTACTCAGATTTTGCAGCGTTTTCATAACACCAGTTTCCAAACTGAGGCAGATATTTCAGTAAAATGCTCCTGGAGCGTGTTTATACCAAGAGATATGTAATTTAAATAGTTTGCCTCACCGTGACAGTCCATGTTCCGAACGCGCTACACACATCACGGATTTGACAAACATTCTTAATGAGTTGTGTACATGTGTATTACAAAACTTTCATCCACCATACAAGGCATATTGACACCTAGAAACATTAACACTGAGTTCGCAGATATTTCCTGATAGCAGTTTCGAATATCAGGCAGTTTTCAAAGGAAAAAACTTTTGGAGAGTGTTCTACCCAATAGATATGTAAATTACATAGATTCTCCCACTGTGAAATTACGTGTTTCAAACATGTTACATGCAGATAAGTTTCGACAAAATACACTACAGAGTTTTTTGCCTGTGGATTACAGGACTTTCTCACTATAGAAGGCATATAGATGCTTAGAAGCATTTTCTGTGATTTCACAGAGAATTCCAAAAGCCAGTTTCGAAAATGAGGCAGATTTCACGGCAAAAACCTCTTGGAGCGGGTTCTAACCAATAGACATCTAATTTACATGGATTCGCTCACCGTCAAATTCCGTGTTCCGAACACGCTACATGCATCTCGGATGTGACAAATATTCACTACAGAGTTGTTAGCATGTGGATTACAGCACTTTCATCCACCATACAAGGCTTACTGACACTGTAAAAAATTTTCTCAGATTTCACACGTTAGTTTGAACGCCAGTTTTGAAAATGAGGCAGATTTGGCAGAAAAATGCTCTTGGAGCCAGTTCTACCCAAAAGATAGGTAATTTCAATCACCATGACATTCAGTGTTCTGAACACGTTACATGCACCACGGATTCAACAAACCTTCTTTAATGAGATGTGAACAAGTGTATTAACGAACTTTAATCCACCTTACAATGCATATTTATACATAGAAATTTTATTCTGATTTAGTAGTATTCTCCTAATGTCAGTCTCTAAAATCATGCAGTTTCCACAGAAAAATCCTCTTGGAGCGAGTTCTACCCAATAGACATGCAATTTACATAGAACCCGTCATCGTGAATTTCCGTGTTCCGAAAAAGCTACATGCATCACGGATTTGACAAATATTCACTACAGAGTTGTTAGCATAAGGATTACCGAACTTTCATCCACCATAAAAGCCATGTTGACACTGTGAAGCATTTTCTCACATTTCGAAAGTTTTTCCTAAAGCCAGTTTTGAAAAGGAGGCAGATTTGGCAGAAAAATTCTCGTGGAGCGAGTACTTCCCAATAGAAATGTAATTTACATACTTTCCCTCACAGTGACATTCCATTTTCCGAACACGCTAAATGCATCAAGGTTTCAACAACCTTTCTCGAATGAGTTGTGAACATGTAGATTACAGAACTTTCATCCACCATACATGGCATATTTACAACTAGAAACATTAACTCTGAATTTGCAGCTTTTTCCTAATGCCAGATTGGAAAATCAGGCCGTTTTCTCAGGGAAAAATTTTTGGAGCGAATTCTAACCAATAGGTGTGTAATTTACATAGATTCCATCGCCAGGATTTCCGTGGTACGATCACACTGCATGCATAAAGCTTTCTAAAAATATTCACCACAGATATGTTTGCATGTGGTTTTATGATCTTGCATCACAATACAAGGCATATTGACACTTTGAAGCATTTTCTCTGACTTTGCAGAGATTTTCAAACGCCAGGATCAAAAATGAGGCAGATTTCTCAGAAAAACTCTTAGAGCAAATTCTACCCAAGAGACATGTATTTTACATAGATTCGCTCACCGTGATATCCTGTGTTCTGAAAACGTTTCACATATCTCGGATTCGACAAATATTCACTACAGAGTAGTTAGCATGCGGATTACCGAACTTTCATCCACCATAAAAGGCAGATGTACACCGAGAATCTACTAATCTGGGTTCGCAGGTTTTTCCTAACGCCAGTTTCGAAAATCAGGCCGATTTCTCAGGAAAAATCTCTTGGAGTGATTTCTAACCAAGGGAAAGTTAATTTACATAAATTCCCTGGCCGTGAAATTCCGTTTTCCGAACATGTTACATGCATAAAGGATTCGACAATATTCACTACAAATTTGTTAGCATGTGGAGTACCGAACTTTCATCACAATACATTGAATATTGATTCTTAGAAGTATTTTCTCAGATTTTGCAGCGTTTTCTAAAGCCCAGGTTCAAAAATGACGAAGTTTTTGCAGAAAAACACTCTCGGAGCGAGTTCTACCCAATAGAGAATTCATTTACATTGTTTCAATCACTGTGAAATTCCAAGTTCTGAACACGCTACATGCATCACAGATTAGAAAAAGAATCTTTAATATGTTGTGCAAATGTGGATTACCGAACTTTCTTGCAACATAAAGGCACATTTACACCTGCAAATATTTACTCCCTTTTTGCAGCTTTTTCCAAACTTCAGATTCGATAATCATGCAATTTTCACAGAAAAATTCTCTTCTAGCTCGTACTACCCAATAGAATTTTAGTTTACATAGTTTCATTACCGTGAAATTCCATTCTCCAAAAGCAGCTACATGAATCAAGGTTTAAAAAATAAAAATACACTGTTATTAACATGTGGATTAATGGACTTTCATTCACCATTCAAGGCATAGTGCCACTTAGAAGCATTTTCTCAGAATTCACAGGTTTCTCCTAAATGCAGTTTTCAAAATGAGGCATATTACGCAGGAAAATTCTCTTCAAGCCAGTTCTACCCAATAGACATGTAACTTACATTGTTTCCTTCACTATGACATTTCGTATTCCGAACACGTTACATGCATCACGAGTTCGACAAACATTCTTTAATGAGTGTGAGCATGTTGATTACCGAACTTTCATCCACCATACAAGGCATATTTACACCTAGAAGTAGTTATTCTCATTTCACAGGTTTTTCCTAACATCCAGTTTCGAAAATCATGAAATTTTCACAGAAACTTTCAATTCAAGCGAGTTCTATCCAGCAGAATTGTTATTTTCAGAGCTTCACTCACCGAGACATTCCGTGTTCCGAAAACGTTACATTCATCACGGCTTTGACAAACATTATTTAATGACCGTGAGCATGTGGATTACCGATTTTTCAACCACAATAAAGGCATATTTACACCTAGAAACATTTACTTACATTTCGCAGGTTTTCCTAACGTCAGTTACGAAAATCAGGCAGTTTTCGCAGAAAAATTCTCTTGGTGCATGTTCTATCCAATAGACATCTCATTTGCATAGATACCGTCACCTTAACATTCCGTGTTCTGAAAACGGTCCATGCACCACGGATTCAACAAATATTCACTTCTGAGTTCTTATCATGTGAATTACACATCTTTAATAACCCATTGAAGACATATTGTCACCTTAAAGCATTTACTCAGATTTTGCAGCGTTTTCATAACACCAGTTTCCAAACTGAGGCAGATATTTCAGTAAAATGCTCCTGGAGCGTGTTTATACCAAGAGATATGTAATTTAAATAGTTTGCCTCACCGTGACAGTCCATGTTCCGAACGCGCTACACACATCACGGATTTGACAAACATTCTTAATGAGTTGTGTACATGTGTATTACAAAACTTTCATCCACCATACAAGGCATATTGACACCTAGAAACATTAACACTGAGTTCGCAGATATATCCTGATAGCAGTTTCGAATATCAGGCAGTTTTCAAAGGAAAAAACTTTTGGAGAGTGTTCTACCCAATAGATATGTAAATTACATAGATTCTCCCACTGTGAAATTACGTGTTTCAAACATGTTACATGCAGATAAGTTTCGACAAAATACACTACAGAGTTTTTTGCCTGTGGATTACAGGACTTTCTCACTATAGAAGGCATATAGATGCTTAGAAGCATTTTCTGTGATTTCACAGAGAATTCCAAAAGCCAGTTTCGAAAATGAGGCAGATTTCACGGCAAAAACCTCTTGGAGCGGGTTCTAACCAATAGACATCTAATTTACATGGATTCGCTCACCGTCAAATTCCGTGTTCCGAACACGCTACATGCATCTCGGATGTGACAAATATTCACTACAGAGTTGTTAGCATGTGGATTACAGCACTTTCATCCACCATACAAGGCTTACTGACACTGTAAAAAATTTTCTCAGATTTCACACGTTAGTTTGAACGCCAGTTTTGAAAATGAGGCAGATTTGGCAGAAAAATGCTCTTGGAGCCAGTTCTACCCAAAAGATAGGTAATTTCAATCACCATGACATTCAGTGTTCTGAACACGTTACATGCACCACGGATTCAACAAACCTTCTTTAATGAGATGTGAACAAGTGTATTAACGAACTTTAATCCACCTTACAATGCATATTTATACATAGAAATTTTATTCTGATTTAGTAGTATTCTCCTAATGTCAGTCTCTAAAATCATGCAGTTTCCACAGAAAAATCCTCTTGGAGCGAGTTCTACCCAATAGACATGCAATTTACATAGAACCCGTCATCGTGAATTTCCGTGTTCCGAAAAAGCTACATGCATCACGGATTTGACAAATATTCACTACAGAGTTGTTAGCATAAGGATTACCGAACTTTCATCCACCATAAAAGCCATGTTGACACTGTGAAGCATTTTCTCACATTTCGAAAGTTTTTCCTAAAGCCAGTTTTGAAAAGGAGGCAGATTTGGCAGAAAAATTCTCGTGGAGCGAGTACTTCCCAATAGAAATGTAATTTACATACTTTCCCTCACAGTGACATTCCATTTTCCGAACACGCTAAATGCATCAAGGTTTCAACAACCTTTCTCGAATGAGTTGTGAACATGTAGATTACAGAACTTTCATCCACCATACATGGCATATTTACAACTAGAAACATTAACTCTGAATTTGCAGCTTTTTCCTAATGCCAGATTGGAAAATCAGGCCGTTTTCTCAGGGAAAAATTTTTGGAGCGAATTCTAACCAATAGGTGTGTAATTTACATAGATTCCATCGCCAGGATTTCCGTGGTACGATCACACTGCATGCATAAAGCTTTCTAAAAATATTCACCACAGATATGTTTGCATGTGGTTTTATGATCTTGCATCACAATACAAGGCATATTGACACTTTGAAGCATTTTCTCTGACTTTGCAGAGATTTTCAAACGCCAGGATCAAAAATGAGGCAGATTTCTCAGAAAAACTCTTAGAGCAAATTCTACCCAAGAGACATGTATTTTACATAGATTCGCTCACCGTGATATCCTGTGTTCTGAAAACGTTTCACATATCTCGGATTCGACAAATATTCACTACAGAGTAGTTAGCATGCGGATTACCGAACTTTCATCCACCATAAAAGGCAGATGTACACCGAGAATCTACTAATCTGGGTTCGCAGGTTTTTCCTAACGCCAGTTTCGAAAATCAGGCCGATTTCTCAGGAAAAATCTCTTGGAGTGATTTCTAACCAAGGGAAAGTTAATTTACATAAATTCCCTGGCCGTGAAATTCCGTTTTCCGAACATGTTACATGCATAAAGGATTCGACAATATTCACTACAAATTTGTTAGCATGTGGAGTACCGAACTTTCATCACAATACATTGAATATTGATTCTTAGAAGTATTTTCTCAGATTTTGCAGCGTTTTCTAAAGCCCAGGTTCAAAAATGACGAAGTTTTTGCAGAAAAACACTCTCGGAGCGAGTTCTACCCAATAGAGAATTCATTTACATTGTTTCAATCACTGTGAAATTCCAAGTTCTGAACACGCTACATGCATCACAGATTAGAAAAAGAATCTTTAATATGTTGTGCAAATGTGGATTACCGAACTTTCTTGCAACATAAAGGCACATTTACACCTGCAAATATTTACTCCCTTTTTGCAGCTTTTTCCAAACTTCAGATTCGATAATCATGCAATTTTCACAGAAAAATTCACTTCTAGCTCGTTCTACCCAATAGAATTTTAGTTTACATAGTTTCATTACCGTGAAATTCCATTTTCCAAAAGCAGCTACATGAATCAAGGTTTAAAAAATAAAAAAACATTGTTATTAACATGTGGATTAATGGACTTTCATTCACCATTCAAGGCATATTGCCACTTAGAAGCATTTTCTCAGAATTCACAGGGTTCTCCTAAATGCAGTTTTCAAAATGAGGCATATTACGCAGGAAAATTCTCTTCAAGCCAGTTCTACCCAATAGACGTGTAACTTACATTGTTTCCTTCACTATGACATTCCGTATTCCTAACACGTTACATGCATCAAGAGTTCGACAAACATTCTTTAATGAGTGTGAGCATGTGGATTACCGAACTTTCATCCACCATACAAGGCATATTTACACGTAGAAGTAGTTATTCTGATTTCGCTGGTTTTTCCTAACATTCAGTTTTGAAAATTATGAAATTTTCACAGAAACATTCAATTCAAGCGAGTTCTATCCAGCAGAATTGTTATTTTCAGAGCTTCACTCACCGAGACATTCCGTGTTCCGAAAACGTTACATTCATCACGGCTTCGACAAACATTATTTAATGACCGTGAGCATGTGGATTACCGATTTTTCAACCACAATAAAGGCATATTTACACCTAGAAACATTTACTTACATTTCGCAGGTTTTCCTAACGTCAGTTACGAAAATCAGGCACTTTTCGCAGAAAAATTCTCTTGGTGCATGTTCTATCAAATAGACATCTCATTTGCATAGATACCGTCACCTTAACATTCCGTGTTCTGAAAACGGTCCATGCACCACGGATTCAACAAATATTCACGGCTGAGTTCTTATCATGTGAATTACACATCTTTAATAACCCATTGAAGACATATTGTCACCTTAAAGCATTTACTCAGATTTTGCAGCGTTTTCATAACACCAGTTTCCAAACTGAGGCAGATATTTCAGTAAAATGCTCCTGGAGCGTGTTTATACCAAGAAATATGTAATTTAATTAGTTTGCCTCACCGTGACAGTCCATGTTCCGAACGCGCTTCACACATCACGGATTTGACAAACATTCTTAATGAGTTGTGTACATGTGTATTACAAAACTTTCATCCACCATACAAGGCATATTGACACCTAGAAACATTAACACTGAGTTAGCAGATATTTCCAGATAGCAGTTTCGAATATCAGGCAGTTTTCAAAGGAAAAAACTTTTGGAGAGTGTTCTACCCAATAGATATGTAAATTACATAGATTCTCCCGCTGTGAAATTACGTGTTTCAAACATGTTACATGCAGAAAAGTTTCGACAAAATACACTACAGAGTTTTTTGCCTGTGGATTACAGGACTTTCTCACTATAGAAGGCATATAGATGCTTAGAAGCATTTTCTGTGATTTCACAGAGAATTCCAAAAGCCAGTTTCGAAAATGAGGCAGATTTCACGGCAAAAACCTCTTGGAGCGGGTTCTAACCAATAGACATCTAATTTACATGGATTCGCTCACCGTCAAATTCCGTGTTCCGAACACGCTACATGCATCTCGGATGCGAAAAATATTCACTACAGAGTTGTTAGCATGTGGATTACAGCACTTTCATCCACATACAAAGCTTACTGACACTGTAAAAAATTTTCTCAGATTTCACACGTTAGTTTGAACGCCAGGTTTGAAAATGAGGCAGATTTGGCAGAAAAATGCTCTTGGAGCCAGTTCTACCCAAAAGATAGGTAATTTCAATCACCATGACATTCAGTGTTCTGAACACGTTACATGCACCACGGATTCAACAAACCTTCTTTAATGAGATGTGAACAAGTGTATTAACGAACTTTAATCCACCTTACAGTGCATACATATACATAGAAATTTTATTCTGATTTAGTAGTATTCTCCTAATGTCAGTCTCTAAAATCATGCAGTTTCCACAGAAAAATCCTCTTGGAGCGAGTTCTACCCAATAGACATGCAATTTACATAGAACCCGTCATCGTGAAATTCCGTGTTCCGAAAAAGCTACATGCATCACGGATTCGACAAATATTCACTACAGAGTTGTTAGCATAAGGATTACCGAACTTTCATCCACCATAAAAGCCATGTTGACAATTTGAAGCATTTTCTCACATTTCGAAAGTTTTTCCTAATGCCAGTTTTGAAAAGGAGGCAGATTTGGCAGAAAAATTCTCGTGGAGTGAGTACTTCCCAATAGAAATGTAATTTACATAGTTTCCCTCAAAGTGACATTCCATTTTCCGAACACGCTACATGCATCAAGGTTTCAACAAACTTTCTCGAATGAGTTGTGAACATGTAGATTATAGAACTTTCATCCACCATACATGGCATATTTACAACTAGAAACATTAACTCTGAATTTGCAGCTTTTTCCTAATGCCAGATTGGAAAATCAGGCCGTTTTCTCAGGGAAAAATTTTTGGAGCCAATTCTAACCAATAGGTGTGTAATTTACATAGATTCCATCGCCGGGATTTTCCGTGGTACGATCACACTCCATGCATAACGCTTTCTAAAAATATTCACCACAGATTTTTTTGCATGTGGTTTTATGATCTTGCATCACAATACAAGGCATATTGACACTTTGAAGCATTTTCTCTGACTTTGCAGAGATTTTCAAATGCCAGGATCAAAAATGAGGCAGATTTCTCAGAAAAACTCTTAGAGCAAATTCTACCCAAGAGACATGTATTTTACAAAGATTCGCTCACCGTGATATCCTGTGTTCTGAAAACGTTTCACATATCTCGGATTCGACAAATATTCACTACAGAGTAGTTAGCATGCGGATTACCGAACTTTCATCCACCATAAAAGGCAGATGTACACCGAGAATCTACTAATCTGGGTTCGCAGGATTTTCCTAACGCCAGTTTCGAAAATCAGGCCGATTTCTCAGGAAAAATCTCTTGGAGTGATTTCTAACCAAGGGAAAGGTAATTTACATAAATTCCCTGGCCGTGAAATTCCGTGTTCCGAACATGTTACATGCATAAAGGATTCGACAAATATTCACTACAAATTTGTTAGCATGTGGATTACCGAACTTTCATCACAATACATTGAATATTGATTCTTAGAAGTATTTTCTCAGATTTTGCAGCATTTTCAAAAAGCCAGGTTCAAAAATGACGAAGTTTTCGCAGAAAAACCCTCTCGGAGCGAGTTCTACCCAATAGAGAAGTCATTTACATTGTTTCAATCACTGGGAAATTCCATGTTCTGAACACGCTACATGCATCACGGATTAGAAAAAGATTCTTTATTATGTTGTGCAAATATGGATTACCGAACTTTCTTGCAACATAAAGGCACATTTACACCTGCAAATATTTACTCCCTTTTTGCAGCTTTTTCCAAACTTCAGATTCGATAATCATGCAATTTTCACAGAAAAATTCACTTCTAGCTCGTTCTACCCAATAGAATTTTAGTTTACATAGTTTCATTACCGTGAAATTCCATTTTCCAAAAGCAGCTACATGAATCAAGGTTTAAAAAATAAAAATACACTGTTATTAACATGTGGATTAATGGACTTTCATTCACCATTCAAGGCATATTGCCACTTAGAAGCATTTTCTCAGAATTCACAGGGTTCTCCTAATGGCAGTTTTCAAAATGAGGCATATTACGCAGAAAAATTCTCTTCAAGCCAGTTCTACCCAATAGACATGTAACTTACATTGTTTCCTTCACTATGACATTCCGTATTCCAAACACGTTACATGCTTCACGAGTTCGACAAACATTCTTTAATGAGTGTGAGCATGTGAATTACCGAACTTTCATCCACCATAAAAGGCATATTTACACCTAGAAGTAGTTATTCTGATTTCGCAGGTTTTTCCTAACATCCAGTTTCAAAAATCATGAAATTTTCACAGAAACATTCAATTCAAGCGATATCTATCCAGCAGAATTGTTATTTCCAGAGCTTCACTCACCGAGACATTCCGTGTTCCGAAAACGTTACATTCATCACGGCTTCGACAAACATTATTTAATGACCGTGAGCATGTAGATTACCGATTTTTCAACCACAATAAAGGCATATTTACACCTAGAAACATTTACTTACATTTCGCAGGTTTTCCTAACGTCAGTTACGAAAATCAGGCACTTTTCGCAGAAAAATTCTCTTGGTGCATGTTCTATCCAATAGACATCTCATTTGCATAGATAACTTCTCCGTAACATTCCGTGTTCTGAAAACGGTCCATGCACCACGGATTCAACAAATATCCACGGCTGAGTTCTTATCATGTGAATTACACATCTTTAATAACCCATTGAAGACATATTGTCACCTTAAAGCATTTACTCAGATTTTGCAGCGTTTTCATAACACCAGTTTCCAAACTGAGGCAGATATTTCAGTAAAATGCTCCTGGAGCGTGTTCTAACCAAGAGATATGTAATTTACATAGTTTGCCTCACCGTGACAGTCGATGTTCCGAACGCGCTACAAACATCACGGATTTGACAAACATTCTTAATGAGTTGTGTACATGTGTATTACAAAACTTTCATCCACCATACAAGGCATATTGACACCTAGAAACATTAACACTGAATTCGCAGATATTTCCTATTAACAGTTTCGAATATCAGGCAGTTTTCAAAGGAAAAAACTTTTGGAGAGTGTTCTACCCAATAGATATGTAAATTACATAGATTCTCCCGCTGTGAAATTACGTGTTTCAAACATGTTACATGCAGAAAAGTTTCGACAAAATACACTACAGAGATTTTTGCCTGTGGATTAGAGGACTTTCTCACTATAGAAGGCATATAGATGCTTAGAAGCATTTTCTGTGATTTCACAGAGAATTCCAAAAGCCAGTTTCGAAAATGAGGCAGATTTCACGGCAAAAACCTCTTGGAGCGGGTTCTAACCAATAGACATCTAATTTACATGGATTCGCTCACCGTCAAATTCCGTGTTCCGAACACGCTACATGCATCTCGGATGCGACAAATATTCACTACAGAGTTGTTAGCAAGTGGATTACAGCACTTTCATCCACCATATAAGGCTTAGTGTCACTGTAAAAATTTTTCTCAGATTTCACACGTTAGATTGAACGCCAGGTTTGAAAATGAGGCAGATTTGGCAGAAAAATGCTCTTGGAGCCAGTTCTACCCAAAAGATAGGTAATTTCAATCACCATGACATTCAGTGTTCTGAACACGTTACATGCACCACGGATTCAACAAACCTTCTTTAATGAGATGTGAACAAGTGTATTAACAAACTTTAATCCACCTTACAGCGCATATTTATACATAGAAATTTTATTCTGATTTAGTAGTATTCTCCTAATGTCAGTCTCTAAAATCATGCAGTTTCCACAGAAAAATCCTCTTGGAGCGAGTTCTACCCAATAGACATGCAATTTACATAGAACCCGTCATCGTGAAATTCCGTGTTCCTAAAAAGCTACATGCATCACGGATTCGACAAATATTCACTACAGAGTTGTTAGCATAAGGATTACCGAACTTTCATCCACCATAAAAGCCATGTTGACAATTTGAAGCATTTTCTCACATTTCGAAAGTTTTTCCTAATGCCAGTTTTGAAAAGGAGGCAGATTTGGCAGAAAAATTCTCGTGGAGCGAGTACTTCCCAATAGAAATGTAATTTACATAGTTTCCCTCAAAGTGACATTCCATTTTCTGAACACGCTACATGCATCAAGGTTTCAACAAACTTTCTCGAATGAGTTGTGAACATGTAGATTACAGAACTTTCATCCACCATACATGGCATATTTACAACTAGAAACATTAACTCTGAATTTGCAGCTTTTTCCTAATGCCAGATTGGAAAATCAGGCCGTTTTCTCAGGGAAAAATTTTTGGAGCGAATTCTAACCAATAGGTGTGTAATTTACATAGATTCCATCGCCGGGATTTTCCGTGGTACGATCACACTGCATGCATAACGCTTTCTAAAAATATTCACCACAGATTTGTTTGCATGTTGTTTTATGATCTTGCATCACAATACAAGGCATATTGACACTTTGAAGCATTTTCTATGACTTTGCAGAGATTGTCATACGCCAGGATCAAAAATGAGGCAGATTTCTCAGAAAAACTCTTAGAGCAAATTCTACCCAAGAGACATGTATTTTACATAGATTCGCTCACCGTGATATCCTGTGTTCTGAAAACGTTTCACATATCTCGGATTCGACAAATATTCACTACAGAGTAGTTAGCATGCGGATTACCGAACTTTCATCCACCATAAAAGGCAGATGTACACCGAGAATCTACTAATCTGGGTTCGCAGGTTTTTCCTAACGCCAGTTTCAAAAATCAGGCCGATTTCTCAGGAAAAATCTCTTGGTGTGATTTCTAACCAAGGGAAAGGTAATTTACATAAATTCCCCAGCCGTGAAATTCCGTGTTCCGAACATGTTACATGCATAAAGGATTCGACAAATATTCACTACAAATTTGTTACCATGTGGATTACCGAACTTTCATCACAATACATTGAATAGTGATTCTTAGAAGTATTTTCTCAGATTTTGCAGCGTTTTCTGAAGCCCAGGTTCAAAAATGACGATGCTTTCGCAGAAAAACCCTCTCGGAGCGAGTTAACCAATAGAGAAGTCATTTACATTGTTTCAATCACTGGGAAATTCCACGTTCTGAACACGCTACATGCATCACGGATTAGAAAAAGATTCTTTAATATGTTGTGCAAATGTGGATTACCGAACTTTCTTGCAACATAAAGGCACATTTACACCTGCAAATATTTACTCCCTTTTTGCAGCTTTTTCCAAACTTCAGATTCGATAATCATGCAATTTTCACAGAAAAATTCACTTCTAGCTCGTTCTACCCAATAGAATTTTAGTTTACATAGTTTCATTACCGTGAAATTCCATTTTCCAAAAGCAGCTACATGAATCAAGGTTTAAAAAATAAAAATACACTGTTATTAACATGTGGATTAATGGACTTTCATTCACCATTCAAGGCATATTGCCACTTAGAAGCATTTTCTCAGAATTCACAGGGTTCTCCTAATGGCAGTTTTCAAAATGAGGCATATTACGCAGAAAAATTCTCTTCAAGCCAGTTCTACCCAATAGACATGTAACTTACATTGTTTCCTTCACTATGACATTCCGTATTCCAAACACGTTACATGCTTCACGAGTTCGACAAACATTCTTTAATGAGTGTGAGCAT
Source organism: Camelus dromedarius (assembly GCF_036321535.1). Taxonomy (NCBI): domain Eukaryota; kingdom Metazoa; phylum Chordata; class Mammalia; order Artiodactyla; family Camelidae; genus Camelus; species Camelus dromedarius. Next base: position 21,744 of record NW_026989821.1, on the reverse strand, counting down.
GTGAATTACCGAACTTTCATCCACCATAAAAGGCATATTTACACCTAGAAGTAGTTATTCTGATTTCGCAGGTTTTTCCTAACATCCAGTTTCAAAAATCATGAAATTTTCACAGAAACATTCAATTCAAGCGAGATCTATCCAGCAGAATTGTTATTTCCAGAGCTTCACTCACCGAGACATTCCGTGTTCCGAAAACGTTACATTCATCACGGCTTCGACAAACATTATTTAATGACCGTGAGCATGTAGATTACCGATTTTTCAACCACAATAAAGGCATATTTACACCTAGAAACATTTACTTACATTTCGCAGGTTTTCCTAACGTCAGTTACGAAAATCAGGCACTTTTCGCAGAAAAATTCTCTTGGTGCATGTTCTATCCAATAGACATCTCATTTGCATAGATAACTTCTCCGTAACATTCCGTGTTCTGAAAACGGTCCATGCACCACGGATTCAACAAATATCCACGGCTGAGTTCTTATCATGTGAATTACACATCTTTAATAACCCATTGAAGACATATTGTCACCTTAAAGCATTTACTCAGATTTTGCAGCGTTTTCATAACACCAGTTTCCAAACTGAGGCAGATATTTCAGTAAAATGCTCCTGGAGCGTGTTCTAACCAAGAGATATGTAATTTACATAGTTTGCCTCACCGTGACAGTCGATGTTCCGAACGCGCTACAAACATCACGGATTTGACAAACATTCTTAATGAGTTGTGTACATGTGTATTACAAAACTTTCATCCACCATACAAGGCATATTGACACCTAGAAACATTAACACTGAATTCGCAGATATTTCCTATTAACAGTTTCGAATATCAGGCAGTTTTCAAAGGAAAAAACTTTTGGAGAGTGTTCTACCCAATAGATATGTAAATTACATAGATTCTCCCGCTGTGAAATTACGTGTTTCAAACATGTTACATGCAGAAAAGTTTCGACAAAAAAATACACTACAGAGATTTTTGCCTGTGGATTAGAGGACTTTCTCACTATAGAAGGCATATAGATGCTTAGAAGCATTTTCTGTGATTTCACAGAGAATTCCAAAAGCCAGTTTCGAAAATGAGGCAGATTTCACGGCAAAAACCTCTTGGAGCGGGTTCTAACCAATAGACATCTAATTTACATGGATTCGCTCACCGTCAAATTCCGTGTTCCGAACACGCTACATGCATCTCGGATGCGACAAATATTCACTACAGAGTTGTTAGCAAGTGGATTACAGCACTTTCATCCACCATACAAGGCTTAGTGTCACTGTAAAAATTTTTCTCAGATTTCACACGTTAGATTGAACGCCAGGTTTGAAAATGAGGCAGATTTGGCAGAAAAATGCTCTTGGAGCCAGTTCTACCCAAAAGATAGGTAATTTCAATCACCATGACATTCAGTCTTCTGAACACGTTACATGCACCACGGATTCAACAAACCTTCTTTAATGAGATGTGAACAAGTGTATTAACAAACTTTAATCCACCTTACAGCGCATATTTATACATAGAAATTTTATTCTGATTTAGTAGTATTCTCCTAATGTCAGTCTCTAAAATCATGCAGTTTCCACAGAAAAATCCTCTTGGAGCGAGTTCTACCCAATAGACATGCAATTTACATAGAACCCGTCATCGTGAAATTCCGTGTTCCTAAAAAGCTACATGCATCACGGATTCGACAAATATTCACTACAGAGTTGTTAGCATAAGGATTACCGAACTTTCATCCACCATAAAAGCCATGTTGACAATTTGAAGCATTTTCTCACATTTCGAAAGTTTTTCCTAATGCCAGTTTTGAAAAGGAGGCAGATTTGGCAGAAAAATTCTCGTGGAGTGAGTACTTCCCAATAGAAATGTAATTTACATAGTTTCCCTCAAAGTGACATTCCATTTTCTGAACACGCTACATGCATCAAGGTTTCAACAAACTTTCTCGAATGAGTTGTGAACATGTAGATTACAGAACTTTCATCCACCATACATGGCATATTTACAACTAGAAACATTAACTCTGAATTTGCAGCTTTTTCCTAATGCCAGATTGGAAAATCAGGCCGTTTTCTCAGGGAAAAATTTTTGGAGCCAATTCTAACCAATAGGTGTGTAATTTACATAGATTCCATCGCCGGGATTTTCCGTGGTACGATCACACTGCATGCATAACGCTTTCTAAAAATATTCACCACAGATTTGTTTGCATGTGGTTTTATGATCTTGCATCACAATACAAGGCATATTGACACTTTGAAGCATTTTCTATGACTTTGCAGAGATTGTCATACGCCAGGATCAAAAATGAGGCAGATTTCTCAGAAAAACTCTTAGAGCAAATTCTACCCAAGAGACATGTATTTTACATAGATTCGCTCACCGTGATATCCTGTGTTCTGAAAACGTTTCACATATCTCGGATTCGACAAATATTCACTACAGAGTAGTTAGCATGCGGATTACCGAACTTTCATCCACCATAAAAGGCAGATGTACACCGAGAATCTACTAATCTGGGTTCGCAGGTTTTTCCTAACGCCAGTTTCAAAAATCAGGCCGATTTCTCAGGAAAAATCTCTTGGTGTGATTTCTAACCAAGGGAAAGGTAATTTACATAAATTCCCCGGCCGTGAAATTCCGTGTTCCGAACATGTTACATGCATAAAGGATTCGACAAATATTCACTACAAATTTGTTACCATGTGGATTACCGAACTTTCATCACAATACATTGAATAGTGATTCTTAGAAGTATTTTCTCAGATTTTGCAGCGTTTTCTGAAGCCCAGGTTCAAAAATGACGATGCTTTCGCAGAAAAACCCTCTCGGAGCGAGTTAACCAATAGAGAAGTCATTTACATTGTTTCAATCACTGGGAAATTCCACGTTCTGAACACGCTACATGCATCACGGATTAGAAAAAGATTCTTTAATATGTTGTGCAAATGTGGATTACCGAACTTTCTTGCAACAAAAAGGCACATTTACACCTGCAAATATTTACTCCCTTTTTGCAGCTTTTTCCAAACTTCAGATTCGATAATCATGCAATTTTCACAGAAAAATTCACTTCTAGCTCGTTCTACCCAATAGAATTTTAGTTTACATAGTTTCATTACCGTGAAATTCCATTTTCCAAAAGCAGCTACATGAATCAAGGTTTAAAAAATAAAAATACACTGTTATTAACATGTGGATTAATGGACTTTCATTCACCATTCAAGGCATATTGCCACTTAGAAGCATTTTCTCAGAATTCACAGGGTTCTCCTAATGGCAGTTTTCAAAATGAGGCATATTACGCAGAAAAATTCTCTTCAAGCCAGTTCTACCCAATAGACATGTAACTTACATTGTTTCCTTCACTATGACATTCCGTATTCCAAACACGTTACATGCTTCACGAGTTCGACAAACATTCTTTAATGAGTGTGAGCATGTGAATTACCGAACTTTCATCCACCATAAAAGGCATATTTACACCTAGAAGTAGTTATTCTGATTTCGCAGGTTTTTCCTAACATCCAGTTTCAAAAATCATGAAATTTTCACAGAAACATTCAATTCAAGCGAGATCTATCCAGCAGAATTGTTATTTCCAGAGCTTCACTCACCGAGACATTCCGTGTTCCGAAAACGTTACATTCATCACGGCTTCGACAAACATTATTTAATGACCGTGAGCATGTAGATTACCGATTTTTCAACCACAATAAAGGCATATTTACACCTAGAAACATTTACTTACATTTCGCAGGTTTTCCTAACGTCAGTTACGAAAATCAGGCACTTTTCGCAGAAAAATTCTCTTGGTGCATGTTCTATCCAATAGACATCTCATTTGCATAGATAACTTCTCCGTAACATTCCGTGTTCTGAAAACGGTCCATGCACCACGGATTCAACAAATATCCACGGCTGAGTTCTTATCATGTGAATTACACATCTTTAATAACCCATTGAAGACATATTGTCACCTTAAAGCATTTACTCAGATTTTGCAGCGTTTTCATAACACCAGTTTCCAAACTGAGGCAGATATTTCAGTAAAATGCTCCTGGAGCGTGTTCTAACCAAGAGATATGTAATTTACATAGTTTGCCTCACCGTGACAGTCGATGTTCCGAACGCGCTACAAACATCACGGATTTGACAAACATTCTTAATGAGTTGTGTACATGTGTATTACAAAACTTTCATCCACCATACAAGGCATATTGACACCTAGAAACATTAACACTGAATTCGCAGATATTTCCTATTAACAGTTTCGAATATCAGGCAGTTTTCAAAGGAAAAAACTTTTGGAGAGTGTTCTACCCAATAGATATGTAAATTACATAGATTCTCCCGCTGTGAAATTACGTGTTTCAAACATGTTACATGCAGAAAAGTTTCGACAAAAAAATACACTACAGAGATTTTTGCCTGTGGATTAGAGGACTTTCTCACTATAGAAGGCATATAGATGCTTAGAAGCATTTTCTGTGATTTCACAGAGAATTCCAAAAGCCAGTTTCGAAAATGAGGCAGATTTCACGGCAAAAACCTCTTGGAGCGGGTTCTAACCAATAGACATCTAATTTACATGGATTCGCTCACCGTCAAATTCCGTGTTCCGAACACGCTACATGCATCTCGGATGCGACAAATATTCACTACAGAGTTGTTAGCAAGTGGATTACAGCACTTTCATCCACCATACAAGGCTTAGTGTCACTGTAAAAATTTTTCTCAGATTTCACACGTTAGATTGAACGCCAGGTTTGAAAATGAGGCAGATTTGGCAGAAAAATGCTCTTGGAGCCAGTTCTACCCAAAAGATAGGTAATTTCAATCACCATGACATTCAGTCTTCTGAACACGTTACATGCACCACGGATTCAACAAACCTTCTTTAATGAGATGTGAACAAGTGTATTAACAAACTTTAATCCACCTTACAGCGCATATTTATACATAGAAATTTTATTCTGATTTAGTAGTATTCTCCTAATGTCAGTCTCTAAAATCATGCAGTTTCCACAGAAAAATCCTCTTGGAGCGAGTTCTACCCAATAGACATGCAATTTACATAGAACCCGTCATCGTGAAATTCCGTGTTCCTAAAAAGCTACATGCATCACGGATTCGACAAATATTCACTACAGAGTTGTTAGCATAAGGATTACCGAACTTTCATCCACCATAAAAGCCATGTTGACAATTTGAAGCATTTTCTCACATTTCGAAAGTTTTTCCTAATGCCAGTTTTGAAAAGGAGGCAGATTTGGCAGAAAAATTCTCGTGGAGTGAGTACTTCCCAATAGAAATGTAATTTACATAGTTTCCCTCAAAGTGACATTCCATTTTCTGAACACGCTACATGCATCAAGGTTTCAACAAACTTTCTCGAATGAGTTGTGAACATGTAGATTACAGAACTTTCATCCACCATACATGGCATATTTACAACTAGAAACATTAACTCTGAATTTGCAGCTTTTTCCTAATGCCAGATTGGAAAATCAGGCCGTTTTCTCAGGGAAAAATTTTTGGAGCCAATTCTAACCAATAGGTGTGTAATTTACATAGATTCCATCGCCGGGATTTTCCGTGGTACGATCACACTGCATGCATAACGCTTTCTAAAAATATTCACCACAGATTTGTTTGCATGTGGTTTTATGATCTTGCATCACAATACAAGGCATATTGACACTTTGAAGCATTTTCTATGACTTTGCAGAGATTGTCATACGCCAGGATCAAAAATGAGGCAGATTTCTCAGAAAAACTCTTAGAGCAAATTCTACCCAAGAGACATGTATTTTACATAGATTCGCTCACCGTGATATCCTGTGTTCTGAAAACGTTTCACATATCTCGGATTCGACAAATATTCACTACAGAGTAGTTAGCATGCGGATTACCGAACTTTCATCCACCATAAAAGGCAGATGTACACCGAGAATCTACTAATCTGGGTTCGCAGGTTTTTCCTAACGCCAGTTTCAAAAATCAGGCCGATTTCTCAGGAAAAATCTCTTGGTGTGATTTCTAACCAAGGGAAAGGTAATTTACATAAATTCCCCGGCCGTGAAATTCCGTGTTCCGAACATGTTACATGCATAAAGGATTCGACAAATATTCACTACAAATTTGTTACCATGTGGATTACCGAACTTTCATCACAATACATTGAATAGTGATTCTTAGAAGTATTTTCTCAGATTTTGCAGCGTTTTCTGAAGCCCAGGTTCAAAAATGACGATGCTTTCGCAGAAAAACCCTCTCGGAGCGAGTTAACCAATAGAGAAGTCATTTACATTGTTTCAATCACTGGGAAATTCCACGTTCTGAACACGCTACATGCATCACGGATTAGAAAAAGATTCTTTAATATGTTGTGCAAATGTGGATTACCGAACTTTCTTGCAACATAAAGGCACATTTACACCTGCAAATATTTACTCCCTTTTTGCAGCTTTTTCCAAACTTCAGATTCGATAATCATGCAATTTTCACAGAAAAATTCTCTTCTAGCTCGTTCTACCCAATAGAATTTTAGTTTACATAGTTTCATTACCGTGAAATTCCATTTTCCAAAAGCAGCTACATGAATCAAGGTTTAAAAAATAAAAATACACTGTTATTAACATGTGGATTAATGGACTTTCATTCACCATTCAAGGCATATTGCCACTTAGAAGCATTTTCTCAGAATTCACAGGGTTCTCCTAATGGCAGTTTTCAAAATGAGGCATATTACGCAGAAAAATTCTCTTCAAGCCAGTTCTACCCAATAGACATGTAACTTACATTGTTTCCTTCACTATGACATTCCGTATTCCAAACACGTTACATGCTTCACGAGTTCGACAAACATTCTTTAATGAGTGTGAGCATGTGGATTACCGAACTTTCATCCACCATAAAAGGCATATTTACACCTAGAAGTAGTTATTCTGATTTCGCAGGTTTTTCCTAACATCCAGTTTCGAAAATCATGAAATTTTCACAGAAACATTCAATTCAAGCGAGATGTATCCAGCAGAATTGTTATTTTCAGAGCTTCACTCACCGAGACATTCCGTGTTCCGAAAACGTTACATTCATCACGGCTTCGACAAACATTATTTAATGACCGTGAACATGTAGATTACCGATTTTTCAACCACAATAAAGGCATATTTACACCTAGAAACATTTACTTACATTTCGCAGGTTTTCCTAACGTCAGTTACGAAAATCAGGCACTTTTCGCAGAAAAATTCTCTTGGTGCATGTTCTATCCAATAGACATCTCATTTTCATAGATAACTTCTCCGTAACATTCCGTGTTCTGAAAACGGTCCATGCACCACGGATTCAACAAATATCCACGGCTGAGTTCTTATCATGTGAATTACACATCTTTAATAACCCATTGAAGACATATTGTCACCTTAAAGCATTTACTCAGATTTTGCAGCGTTTTCATAACACCAGTTTCCAAACTGAGGCAGATATTTCAGTAAAATGCTCCTGGAGCGTGTTCTAACCAAGAGATATGTAATTTACATAGTTTGCCTCACCGTGACAGTCGATGTTCCGAACGAGCTACACACATCACGGATTTGACAAACATTCTTAATGAGTTGTGCACATGTGTATTACAAAACTTTCATCCACCATACAAGGCATTTTGACACCTAGAAACATTAACACTGAGTTCGCAGATATTTCCTATTAACAGTTTCGAATATCAGGCAGTTTTCAAAGGAAAAAACTTTTGGAGAGTGTTCTACCCAATAGATATGTAAATTACATAGATTCTCCCGCTGTGAAATTACGTGTTTCAAACATGTTACATGCAGAAAAGTTTCGACAAAATACACTACAGAGTTTTTTGCCTGTGGATTAGAGGACTTTCTCACTATAGAAGGCATATAGATGCTTAGAAGCATTTTCTGTGATTTCACAGAGAATTCCAAAAGCCAGTTTCGAAAATGAGGCAGATTTCACGGCAAAAACCTCTTGGAGCGGGTTCTAACCAATAGACATCTAATTTACATGGATTCGCTCACCGTCAAATTCCGTGTTCCGAACACGCTACATGCATCTCGGATGCGACAAATATTCACTACAGAGTTGTTAGCAAGTGGATTACAGCACTTTCATCCACCATACAAGGCTTAGTGACACTGTAAAAATTTTTCTCAGATTTCACACGTTAGCTTGAATGCCAGTTTTGAAAATGAGGCAGATTTGGCAGAAAAATGCTCTTGGAGCCAGTTCTACCCAAAAGATAGGTAATTTCAATCACCATGACATTCAGTGTTCTGAACACGTTACATGCACCACGGATTCAACAAACCTTCTTTAATGAGATGTGAACAAGTGTATTAACAAACTTTAATCCACCTTACAGCGCATATTTATACATAGAAATTTTATTCTGATTTAGTAGTATTCTCCTAATGTCAGTCTCTAAAATCATGCAGTTTCCACAGAAAAATCCTCTTGGAGCGAGTTCTACCCAATAGACATGCAATTTACATAGAACCCGTCATCGTGAAATTCCGTGTTCCGAAAAAGCTACATGCATCACGGATTCGACAAATATTCACTACAGAGTTGTTAGCATAAGGATTACCGAACTTTCATCCACCATAAAAGCCATGTTGACAATTTGAAGTATTTTCTCACATTTTGAAAGTTTTTCCTAATGCCAGTTTTGAAAAGGAGGCAGATTTGGCAGAAAAATTCTCGTGGAGCGAGTACTTCCCAATAGAAATGTAATTTACATAGTTTCCCTCACAGTGACATTCCATTTTCCGAACACGCTACATGCATCAAGGTTTCAACAAACTTTCTCGAATGAGTTGTGAACATGTAGATTACAGAACTTTCATCCACCATACATGGCATATTTACAACTAGAAACATTAACTCTGAATTTGCAGCTTTTTCCTAATGCCAGATTGGAAAATCAGGCCGTTTTCTCAGGGAAAAATTTTTGGAGCGAATTCTAACCAATAGGTGTGTAATTTACATAGATTCCATCGCCGGGATTTTCCGTGGTACGATCACACTGCATGCATAACGCTTTCTAAAAATATTCACCACAGATTTGTTTGCATGTGGTTTTATGATCTTGCATCACAATACAAGGCATATTGACACTTTGAAGCATTTTCTCTGACTTTGCAGAGATTTTCAAACGCCAGGATCAAAAATGAGGCAGATTTCTCAGAAAAACTCTTAGAGCAAATTCTACCCAAGAGACATGTATTTTACATAGATTCGCTCACCGTGATATCCTGTGTTCTGAAAACGTTTCACATATCTCGGATTCGACAAATATTCACTACAGAGTAGTTAGCATGCGGATTACCGAACTTTCATCCACCATAAAAGGCAGATGTACACCGAGAATCTACTAATCTGGGTTCGCAGGATTTTCCTAACGCCAGTTTCGAAAATCAGGCCGATTTCTCAGGAAAATCTCTTGGGGTGATTTCTAACCAAGGGAAAGGTAATTTACATAAATTCCCTGGCCGTGAAATTCCGTGTTCCGAACATGTTACATGCATAAAGGATTCGACAATATTCACTACAAATTTGTTAGCATGTGGATTACCGAACTTTCATCACAATACACTGAATATTGATTCTTAGAAGTATTTTCTCAGATTTTGCAGCGTTTTCTGAAGCCCAGGTTCAAAAATGACGAAGTTTTCGCAGAAAAACTCTCTCGGAGCGAGTTCTACCCAATAGAGAAGTCATTTACATTGTTTCAATCACTGTGAAATTCCACGTTCTGAACACGCTACATGCATCACGGATTAGAAAAAGATTCTTTAATATGTTGTGCAAATGTGGATTACCGAACTTTCTTGCAACATAAAGGCACATTTGCACCTGCAAATATTTACTCCCTTTTTGCAGCTTTTTCCAAACTTCAGATTCGATATTCTTGCAATGTTCACAGAAAAATTCTCTTCTAGCTCGTTCTACGCAATAGAATTTTAGTTTACATAGATTCATTAGCGTGAATTTCCATTTTCCAAAGCAGCTACATGAATCAAGGTTTAAAAAATAAAAATACACTGTTATTAACATGTGGATTAATGGACTTTCATTCACCGTTAAAGGCATATTGCCACTTAGAAGCATTTTCTCAGAATTCACAGGGATCTCCTAATGGCAGTTTTCAAAATGAAGCATATTACGCAGAAAAATTCTCTTCAAGCCTGTTCTACCCAATAGACATGTAACTTACATTGTTTCCTTCACTATGACATTCCATATTCTGAACACGTTACATGCATCACGAGTTCGACAAACATTCTTTAATGAATGTGAGCATGTGGATTACCGAACTTTCATCCACCATAAAAGACATATTTACACCTAGAAGTATTTATTCTGATTTCGCAGGTTTTTCCTAACATCCAGTTTCGAAAATCATGAAATTTTCACAGAAACATGCAATTCAAGCGAGTTCTATCCAGCAGAATTGTTATTTTCAGAGCTTCACTCACCGAGACATTCCGTGTTCTGAAAAAGTTACATTCATCACGGCTTCGACAAGTATTATTTAATGACCGTGAGCATGTGGATTACCAATTTTTCAACCACAATAAAGGCATATTTACACTTAGAAACATTTACTTACATTTCGCAGGTTTTCCTAACGTCAGTTACGAAAATCAGGCAGTTTTCACAGAAAAATTCTCTTGGTGCATGTTCTATCCAATAGACATCTCATTTTCATAGATACCGTCACCTTAAAATTCCGTGTTCTGAAAATGGTCCATGCACCACGGATTCAACAAATATTCACGGCTGAGTTCTTATCATGTGAATTACACATCTTTAAAAACCCATTGAAGACATATTGTCACCTTAAAGCATTTACTCAGATTTTGCAGCGTTTTCATAACACCAGTTTCCAAACTGAGGCAGATATTTCAGTAAAATGCTCCTGGAGCGTGTTCTAACCAAGAGATATGTAATTTACATAGTTTGCCTCACCGTGACAGTCCATGTTCCGAACGCGCTACACACATCACGGATTTGACAAACATTCTTAATGAGTTGTGTACATGTGTATTACAAAACTTTCATCCACCATACAAGGCATATTGACACCTAGAAACATTAACACTGAGTTCGCAGATATTTCCTAATAGTTTCGAATATCAGGCAGTTTTCAAAGGAAAAAACTTTTGGAGAGTGTTCTACCCAATAGATATGTAAATTACATAGATTCTCCCGCTGTGAAATTACGTGTTTCAAACATGTTACATGCAGAAAAGTTTCGACAAAATACACTACAGAGTTTTTGCCTGTGGATTACAGGACTTTCTCACTATAGAAGGCATATAGATGCTTAGAAGCATTTTCTGTGATTTCACAGAGAATTCCAAAAGCCAGTTTCGAAAATGAGGCAGATTTCACGGCAAAAACCTCTTGGAGCGGGTTCTAACCAATAGACATCTAATTTACATGGATTCGCTCACCGTCAAATTCCGTGTTCCGAACACGCTACATGCATCTCGGATGCGACAAATATTCACTACAGAGTTGTTAGCAAGTGGATTACAGCACTTTCATCCACCATACAAGGCTTACTGACACTGTAAAAAATTTTCTCAGATTTCACACGTTAGTTTGAAAGCCAGTTTTGAAAATGAGGCAGATTTGGCAGAAAAATGCTCTTGGAGCCAGTTCTACCCAAAAGATATTTAATTTCAATCACCATGGCATTCAGTGTTCTGAACACGTTACATGCACCACGGATTCAACAAACCTTCTTTAATGGGATGTGAACAAGTGTATTAACGAACTTTAATCCACCTTACAGTGCATATGTATACATAGAAATTTTATTCTGACTTAGTATTATTCTCCTAATGTCAGTCTCTAAAATCATGCAGTTTCCACAGGAAAATCCTCTTGGAGCGATTTATATAAATAGACATGCAATTTACATAGAACCCGTCATCGTGAAATTCCGTGTTCCGAAAAAGCTACATGCATCACGGATTCGACAAATATTCACTACAGAGTTGTTAGCATAAGGATTACCGAACTTTCATCCACCATAAAAGCCATGTTGACAATTTGAAGCATTTTCTCACATTTCGAAAGTTTTTCCTAATGCCAGTTTTGAAAAGGAGGCAGATTTGGCAGAAAAATTCTCGTGGAGCGAGTACTTCCCAATAGAAATGTAATTTACATACTTTCCCTCACAGTGACATTCCATTTTCCAAACACGCTACATGCATCAAGGTTTCAACAAACTTTCTCGAATGAGTTGTGAACATGTAGATTACAGAACTTTCATCCACCATACATGGCATATTTACAACTAGAAACATTAACTCTGAATTTGCAGCTTTTTCCTAATGCCAGATTGGAAAATCAGGCCGTTTTCTCAGGGAAAAATTTTTGGAGCGAATTCTAACCAATAGGTGTGTAATTTACATAGATTCCATCGCCGGGATTTTCCGTGGTACGATCACACTGCATGCATAACGCTTTCTAAAAATATTCACCAAGATTTGTTTGCATGTGGTTTTATGATCTTGCATCACAATAAAAGGCATATTGACACTTTGAAGCATTTTCTCTGACTTTGCAGAGATTTTCAAATGACAGGATCAGAAATGAGGCAGATTTCTCAGAAAAACTCTTAGAGCAAATTCTACCCAAGAGACATGTATTTTACATAGATTCGCTCACCGTGATATCCTGTGTTCTGAAAACGTTTCACATATCTCGGATTCGACAAATATTCACTACAGAGTAGTTAGCATGCAGATTACCGAACTTTCATCCACCATAAAAGGCAGATGTACACCGAGAATCTACTAATCTGGGTTCGCAGTATTTTCCTAACGCCAGTTTCGAAAATCAGGCCTATTTCTCAGGAAAATCTCTTGGGGTGATTTCTAACCAAGGGAAAGGTAATTTACATAAATTCCCTGGCCGTGAAATTCCGTGTTCCGAACATGTTACATGCATAAAGGATTCGACAATATTCACTACAAATTTGTTAGCATGTGGATTACCGAACTTTCATCCAACATACGAGGCATATTTACACCTAGAAGTAGTTATTCTGATTTCGCAGGTTTTTCCTAACATCCCGTTTCGAAAATCATGAAATTTTCACAGAAACATTCAATTCAAGCGAGTTCTATCCAGCAGAATTGTTGTTTTCAGAGCTTCACTCACCGAGACATTCCGTGTTCCGAAAACGTTACATTCATCACGGCTTCGACAAACATTATTTAATGACCGTGAGCATGTGGATTACCGATTTTTCAACCACAATACAAGGCATATTTACACCTAGAAACATTTACTTACATTTCGCAGGTTTTCCTAACGTCAGTTATGAAAATCAGGCAGTTTTCGCAGAAAAATTCTCTTGGTGCATGTTCTATCCAATAGATATCTCATTTTCATAGATACCGTCACCTTAACATTCCGTGTTCTGAAAACGTTCCATGCACCACGGATTCAACAAATATTCACGGCTGAGTTCTTATCATGTGAATTACACTTCTTTAATAACCCATTGAAGACATATTGTCACCTTAAAGCATTTACTCAGATTTTGCAGCGTTTTCATAACACCAGTTTCCAAACTGAGGCAGATATTTCAGTAAAATGCTCCTGGAGCATGTTCTAACCAAGAGATATGTAATTTACGTAGTTTGCCTCACCGTGACAGTCCATGTTCCGAACGCGCTACACACATCACGGATTTGACAAACATTCTTAATGAGTTGTGTACATGTGTATTACAAAACTTTCATCCACCATACAAGGCATATTGACACCTAGAAACATTAACACTGAGTTCGCAGATATTTCCTAATAGCAGTTTCGAATATCAGGCAGTTTTCAAAGGAAAAAACTTTTGGAGAGTGTTCTACCCAATAGATATGTAAATTACATAGATTCTCCCGCTGTGAAATTACGTGTTTCTAACATGTTACATGCAGAAAATTTTCGGCAAAATACTCTACAGAGTTTTATGCCTGTGGATTACAGGACTTTCTCACTATAGAAGGCATATAGATGCTTAGAAGCATTTTCTGTGATTTCACAGAGAATTCCAAAAGCCAGTTTCGAAAATGAGGCAGATTTCACGGAAAAAACCTCTTGGAGCGGGTTCTAACCAATAGATATCTAATTTACATGGATTCGCTCACCGTCAAATTCCGTGTTCCGAACACGCTACATGCATCTCGGATGCGACAAATATTCACTACAGAGTTGTTAGCAAGTGGATTACAGCACTTTCATCCACCATACAAGGCTTACTGACACTGTGAAGTATTTTCTCAGATTTCACACGTTAGTTTGTACGCCAGTTTTGAAAATGAGGCAGATTTGGCAGAAAAATGCTCTGGGAGCCAGTTCTACCCAAAAGATAGGAAATTTCAATCACCATGACATTCAGTGTTCTGAACACGTTACATGCACCACGGATTCAACAAACCTTCTTTAATGAGATGTGAACAAGTGTATTAACGAACTTTAATCCACCTTACAGTGCATATATATACATAGAAATTTTATTCTGATTTAGTAGTATTCTCCTAATGTCAGACTATAAAATCATGCAGTTTCCACAGAAAAATCCTCTTGGAGCGAGTTCTACCCAATAGACATGCAATTTACATAGAACCCGTCATCGTGAAATTCCGTGTTCCGAAAAAGCTACATGCATCACGGATTCGACAAATATTCACTACAGAGTTGTTAGCATAAGGATTACCGAACTTTCATCCACCATAAAAGCCATGTTGACACTTTGAAGCATTTTCTCACATTTCGAAAGTTTTTCCTAATGCCATTTTTCTAAAGGAGGCCGATTTGGCAGAAAAATTCTCGTGGAGCGAGTACTTCCCAATAGAAATGTAATTTACATAGTTTCCCTCACAGTGACATTCCATTTTCCGAACACGCTACATGCATCAAGGTTTCAACAAACTTTCTCGAATGAGTTGTGAACATGTAGATTACAGAACTTTCATCCACCATACATGGCATATTTACAACTAGAAACATTAACTCTGAATTTGCAGCTTTTTCCTAATGCCAGATTGGAAAATCAGGCCGTTTTCTCAGGGAAAAATTTTTGGAGCGAATTCTAACCAATAGGTGTGTAATTTACATAGATTCCATCGCCGGGATTTTCCGTGGTACGATCACACTGCATGCATAACGCTTTCTAAAAATATTCACCACAGATTTGTTTGCATGTGTTTTTATGATCTTGCATCACAATACAATGCATATTGACACTGTGAAGCATTTTCTCTGACTTTGCAGAGATTTTCAAATGCCAGGATCAAAAATGAGGCAGATTTCTCAGAAAAACTCTTAGAGCAAATTCTACCCAAGAGACATGTATTTTACATAGATTTGCTCAACGTGATATGCTGTGTTCTGAAAACGTTTCACATATCTCGGATTCGACAAATATTCAGTACAAAGTAGTTAGCATGCGGATTACCGAACTTTCATCCACCATAAAAGGCAGATGTACACCGAGAATCTACTAATCTGTGTTCGCAGGTTTTTCCTAACGCCAGTTTCGAAAATCAGGCCGATTTCTCAGGAAAAATCTCTTGGAGTGATTTCTAACCAAGGGAAAGGTAATTTACATAAATTCCCTGGCCGTGAAAATCTGTTCCGAACATCTTACATGCATTAAGGATTCGACAATATTCACTACAAATTTGTTAGCATGTGGATTACCGAACTTTCATCACAATACATTGAATATTGATTCTTAGAAGTATTTTCTCTGATTTTGCAGTGTTTTCTAAAGCCCAGGTTCAAAAATGACGAAGTTTTCGCAGAAAAACTCTCTCGGAGCGAGTTCTACCCAATAGAGAAGTCATTTACTTTGTTTCAATCACTGTGAAATTCCACGTTCTGAACACGCTACATGCATCACGGATTAGAAAAAGATTCTTTAATATGTTGTGCAAATGTGGATTACCGAACTTTCTTGCAACATAAAGGCACATTTACACCTGCAAATATTTACTCCCTTTTTGCAGCTTTTTCCAAACTTCAGATTCGATAATCATGCAATTTTCACAGAATAATTCTCTTCTAGCTCGTTCTACCCAATAGAATTTTAGTTTACATAGTTTCATTACCGTGAAATTCCATTTTCCAAAAGCAGCTACATGAATCAAGGTTTAAAAAATAAAAATACACTGTTAATAACATGTGGATTAATGGACTTTCATTCACCATTCAAGGCATATTGCCACTTAGAAGCATTTTCTCAGAATTCACAGGCTTCTCCTAATGGCAGTTTCCAAAATGAGGCATATTACGCAGAAAAATTCTCTTCAAGCCAGTTCTACCAAATAGACATGTAACTTACATTGTTTCCTTCACTATGACATTCCGTATTCCGAACACGTTACATGCATCACGAGTTCGACAAACATTCTTTAATGAGTGTGAGCATGTGGATTACCGAACTTTCATCCACCATACGAGGCATATTTACACCTAGAAGTAGTTATTCTGATTTCGCAGGTTTTTCCTAACATCCAGTTTCGAAAATCATGAAATTTTCACAGAAACATTCAATTCAAGCGAGTTCTATCCAGCAGAATTGTTATTTTCAGAGCTTCACTCACCGAGACATTCCGTGTTCCGAAAACGTTACATTCATCACGGCTTCGACAAACATTATTTAATGACCGTGAGCATGTGGATTACCGATTTTTCAACCACAATTCAAGGCATATTTACACCTAGAAACATTTACTTACATTTCGCAGGTTTTCCTAACGTCAGTTATGAAAATCAGGCAGTTTTCGCAGAAAAATTCTCTTGGTGCATGTTCTATCCAATAGACATCTCATTTTCATAGATACCGTCACCTTAACATTCCATGTTCTGAAAACGGTCCATGCACCACGGATTCAACAAATATTCACGGCTGAGTTCTTATCATGTGAATTACACATCTTTAATAACCCATTGAAGACATATTGTCACCTTAAAGCATTTACTCAGATTTTGCAGCGTTTTCATAACACCAGTTTCAAAACTGAGGCAGATTTTTCAGTAAAATGCTCCTGGAGCATGTTTTAACCAAGAGATATGTAATTTACGTAGTTTGCCTCACCGTGACAGTCCATGTTCCGAACGCGCTACACACATCACGGATTTGACAAACATTCTTAATGAGTTGTGTACATGTGTATTACAAAACTTTCATCCACCATACAAGGCATATTGACACCTAGAAACATTAACACTGAGTTCGCAGATATTTCCTAATAGCAGTTTCGAATATCAGGCAGTTTTCAAAGGAAAAAACTTTTGGAGAGTGTTCTACCCAATAGATATGTAAATTACATAGATTCTCCCGCTGTGAAATTACGTGTTTCTAACATGTTACATGCAGAAAACTTTCGGCAAAATACTCTACAGAGTTTTATGCCTGTGGATTACAGGACTTTCTCACTATAGAAGGCATATAGATGCTTAGAAGCATTTTCTGTGATTTCACAGAGAATTCCAAAAGCCAGTTTCGAAAATGAGGCAGATTTCACGGAAAAAACCTCTTGGAGCGGGTTCTAACCAATAGATATCTAATTTACATGGATTCGCTCACCGTCAAATTCCGTGTTCCGAACAAGCTACATGCATCTCGGATGCGACAAATATTCACTACAGAGTTGTTAGCAAGTGGATTACAGCACTTTCATCCACCATACAAGGCTTAATGACACTGTGAAGTATTTTCTCAGATTTCACACGTTAGTTTGTACGCCAGTTTTGAAAATGAGGCAGATTTGGCAGAAAAATGCTCTGGGAGCCAGTTCTACCCAAAAGATAGGAAATTTCAATCACCATGACATTCAGTGTTCTGAACACGTTACATGCACCACGGATTCAACAAACCTTCTTTAATGAGATGTGAACAAGTGTATTAACGAACTTTAATCCACCTTACAGTGCATATATATATATAGAAATTTTATTCTGATTTAGTAGTATTCTCCTAATGTCAGACTATAAAATCATGCAGTTTCCACAGAAAAATCCTCTTGGAGCGAGTTCTACCCAATAGACATGCAATTTACATAGAACCCGTCATCGTGAAATTCTGTGTTCCGAAAAAGCTACATGCATCACGGATTCGACAAATATTCACTACAGAGTTGTTAGCATAAGGATTACCGAACTTTCATCCACCATAAAAGCCATGTTGACACTTTGAAGCATTTTCTCACATTTCGAAAGTTTTTCCTAATGCCATTTTTCTAAAGGAGGCCGATTTGGCAGAAAAATTCTCGTGGAGCGAGTACTTCCCAATAGAAATGTAATTTACATAGTTTCCCTCACAGTGACATTCCATTTTCCGAACACGCTACATGCATCAAGGTTTCAACAAACTTTCTCGAATGAGTTGTGAACATGTAGATTACAGAACTTTCATCCACCATACATGGCATATTTACAACTAGAAACATTAACTCTGAATTTGCAGCTTTTTCCTAATGCCAGATTGGAAAATCAGGCCGTTTTCTCAGGGAAAAATTTTTGGAGCGAATTCTAACCAATAGGTGTGTAATTTACATAGATTCCATCGCCGGGATTTTCCGTGGTACGATCACACTGCATGCATAACGCTTTCTAAAAATATTCACCACAGATTTGTTTGCATGTGTTTTTATGATCTTGCATCACAATACAATGCATATTGACACTGTGAAGCATTTTCTCTGACTTTGCAGAGATTTTCAAATGCCAGGATCAAAAATGAGGCAGATTTCTCAGAAAAACTCTTAGAGCAAATTCTACCCAAGAGACATGTATTTTACATAGATTTGCTCAACGTGATATGCTGTGTTCTGAAAACGTTTCACATATCTCGGATTCGACAAATATTCAGTACAAAGTAGTTAGCATGCGGATTACCGAACTTTCATCCACCATAAAAGGCAGATGTACACCGAGAATCTACTAATCTGTGTTCGCAGGTTTTTCCTAACGCCAGTTTCGAAAATCAGGCCGATTTCTCAGGAAAAATCTCTTGGAGTGATTTCTAACCAAGGGAAAGGTAATTTACATAAATTCCCTGGCCGTGAAAATCTGTTCCGAACATCTTACATGCATTAAGGATTCGACAATATTCACTACAAATTTGTTAGCATGTGGATTACCGAACTTTCATCACAATACATTGAATATTGATTCTTAGAAGTATTTTCTCTGATTTTGCAGTGTTTTCTAAAGCCCAGGTTCAAAAATGACGAAGTTTTCGCAGAAAAACTCTCTCGGAGCGAGTTCTACCCAATAGAGAAGTCATTTACTTTGTTTCAATCACTGTGAAATTCCACGTTCTGAACACGCTACATGCATCACGGATTAGAAAAAGATTCTTTAATATGTTGTGCAAATGTGGATTACCGAACTTTCTTGCAACATAAAGGCACATTTACACCTGCAAATATTTACTCCCTTTTTGCAGCTTTTTCCAAACTTCAGATTCGATAATCATGCAATTTTCACAGAATAATTCTCTTCTAGCTCGTTCTACCCAATAGAATTTTAGTTTACATAGTTTCATTACCGTGAAATTCCATTTTCCAAAAGCAGCTACATGAATCAAGGTTTAAAAAATAAAAATACACTGTTAATAACATGTGGATTAATGGACTTTCATTCACCATTCAAGGCATATTGCCACTTAGAAGCATTTTCTCAGAATTCACAGGCTTCTCCTAATGGCAGTTTCCAAAATGAGGCATATTACGCAGAAAAATTCTCTTCAAGCCAGTTCTACCAAATAGACATGTAACTTACATTGTTTCCTTCACTATGACATTCCGTATTCCGAACACGTTACATGCATCACGAGTTCGACAAACATTCTTTAATGAGTGTGAGCATGTGGATTACCGAACTTTCATCCACCATACGAGGCATATTTACACCTAGAAGTAGTTATTCTGATTTCGCAGGTTTTTCCTAACATCCAGTTTCGAAAATCATGAAATTTTCACAGAAACATTCAATTCAAGCGAGTTCTATCCAGCAGAATTGTTATTTTCAGAGCTTCACTCACCGAGACATTCCGTGTTCCGAAAACGTTACATTCATCACGGCTTCGACAAACATTATTTAATGACCGTGAGCATGTGGATTACCGATTTTTCAACCACAATTCAAGGCATATTTACACCTAGAAACATTTACTTACATTTCGCAGGTTTTCCTAACGTCAGTTATGAAAATCAGGCAGTTTTCGCAGAAAAATTCTCTTGGTGCATGTTCTATCCAATAGACATCTCATTTTCATAGATACCGTCACCTTAACATTCCATGTTCTGAAAACGGTCCATGCACCACGGATTCAACAAATATTCACGGCTGAGTTCTTATCATGTGAATTACACATCTTTAATAACCCATTGAAGACATATTGTCACCTTAAAGCATTTACTCAGATTTTGCAGCGTTTTCATAACACCAGTTTCAAAACTGAGGCAGATTTTTCAGTAAAATGCTCCTGGAGCATGTTTTAACCAAGAGATATGTAATTTACGTAGTTTGCCTCACCGTGACAGTCCATGTTCCGAACGCGCTACACACATCACGGATTTGACAAACATTCTTAATGAGTTGTGTACATGTGTATTACAAAACTCATCCACCATACAAGGCATATTGACACCTAGAAACATTAACACTGAGTTCGCAGATATTTCCTAATAGCAGTTTCGAATATCAGGCAGTTTTCAAAGGAAAAAACTTTTGGAGAGTGTTCTACCCAATAGATATGTAAATTACATAGATTCTCCCGCTGTGAAATTACGTGTTTCTAACATGTTACATGCAGAAAATTTTCGGCAAAATACTCTACAGAGTTTTATGCCTGTGGATTACAGGACTTTCTCACTATAGAAGGCATATAGATGCTTAGAAGCATTTTCTGTGATTTCACAGAGAATTCCAAAAGCCAGTTTCGAAAATGAGGCAGATTTCACGGAAAAAACCTCTTGGAGCGGGTTCTAACCAATAGATATCTAATTTACATGGATTCGCTCACCGTCAAATTCCGTGTTCCGAACACGCTACATGCATCTCGGATGCGACAAATATTCACTACAGAGTTGTTAGCAAGTGGATTACAGCACTTTCATCCACCATACAAGGCTTACTGACACTGTGAAGTATTTTCTCAGATTTCACACGTTAGTTTGTACGCCAGTTTTGAAAATGAGGCAGATTTGGCAGAAAAATGCTCTGGGAGCCAGTTCTACCCAAAAGATAGGTAATTTCAATCACCATGACATTCAGTGTTCTGAACACGTTACATGCACCACGGATTCAACAAACCTTCTTTAATGAGATGTGAACAAGTGTATTAACGAACTTTAATCCACCTTACAGTGCATATATATACATAGAAATTTTATTCTGATTTAGTAGTATTCTCCTAATGTAAGACTATAAAATCATGCAGTTTCCACAGAAAAATCCTCTTGGAGCGAGTTCTACCCAATAGACATGCAATTTACATAGAACCCGTCATCGTGAAATTCCGTGTTCCGAAAAAGCTACATGCATCACGGATTCGACAAATATTCACTACAGAGTTGTTAGCATAAGGATTACCGAACTTTCATCCACCATAAAAGCCATGTTGACACTTTGAAGCATTTTCTCACATTTCGAAAGACGCAGCGCTCGACTGT